>NW_028327177.1:132915519-133218549 GCF_987537825.1 Furipterus horrens | reverse complement strand
TACAGGAACAGATAAAGAAAATTAAAGTTGATGAGGGATATTAAAAACATCAGGCTGTGCTCTGGCTGGGTAGCTCAGTTGGTTAGAGCATCATCTCAATAAAGCAAGGTTGCAGATTTGATCCCCAGTCAGGGCACATACAAGAATCAGCCAATGGCCCTGGCCGGGTGGCTCAGCTGGTTGGAATGTTGTCCAAAGAGTGCGGATTCAGTCCCTGGTCAGGGCACATACCTAGGTTTCGACTTCGGCCCCTAGTCGGGGCATGTATGGGAGGCAACCAATCAATGTTTCTCTCTCTCTCTCTCTCTCTCCCTTTTTCTCTCTAAACTCAGTTTAACAAAAAAGAAAAAGAAAAAAATCAGGCTTCGCTTTTCAATCCAGGGACAAAAGGACAAGTGTCCCACATTTGTGAGGGTCTGGGATGCTCATGGCTGCACCTTGTAGACCCTCGAAAATAAGCTTGTGTGCTCACCTTCTACCAGGAGTAAATTACCCACCAGCCGCCCTCCAGGGTTCCCATGGCAACCGGAGAGTGTTGGGCCACTCTCTCCTCACATTAGGCAGACAAGTGGGGCCTCTAGTCTCAGCCAAATCCCCACCCACCCCACCTCTAGGCCAGGTTTGTGAAAGGTGGAGAAGCATTCCTTTCTGGAGTGTGCTTCCACCTCAGACCGCTCCCTGAACACCAGTTCAGCAGGTCCCCCAAGGGGCACGCCCCAGTTCCAGAGTCAACCTCTAGAGACACCAGACGCCTGCCCTGCACTCTCCACATCAGAACTGTCTACACCTGAGGCACAGTATACCTCTCATCTTCTGTCCTGATCATGGGACAGTTAAAGTGGGATGGATTTTAACACACACGCATGCGGTATTCTGAACGAAATACATTTTCTTTATTTCAGAGGTCAAGGTGTACATTTCATTACAGGCTCAGCCTGCAAAAATCATATGTGGTAAACTGCCATGTCTAACTGTCCCAGAAGTGTGATGCTAGAATTCTGTTCTTTCTCCATTTGAAAGGGCATTATTCAGAGTGCGTTGGCCTGCTACTTGAACAGTCTTTGAGGGGGGAAAAAAAGACAGTCTCTCTTGTATCTTTTTCCATTGTGTATGAAAGAATTGCCTGTCCTCCCAGGGCCAAGGGACAGATGCCAGGGTGAGCTGTGGCTCAGCGGTGTGGGATGACTGTGAAAATATTGACCTTTGACAATAGGCCCCAACCACCAACTGTGACAATTCAGTAGCTGCCCCAACTCAGGCAGGCTATGGTGGCAGCCAAAAGAAGTTGTTCCCCAAAGAAGAGGTGTCTGTTGTGGGACAACTCCTCTGATCCCCACCCTAGGCAACTGCAGGACAACACTGACTTATTTGTGACTTCCTGTCACCAACCAGAGAGAATCACTCCTGTGCAGGGAGCTGGGCTGCCCTCTCTAACCTGCCCTTAGCTCTATTTATAAAACTTCCTCCTATCCCCTAGGGCGGAGGTTGTTAACTTCCAAAGGAATGTGCTGTCAGAGTGATGGTAGGTAAGAGCTCAGGACACCATGTGCTGCAGTTGCCTCCTGGTCTCCTTCACTTGCTGTTGATGTGTCTTGACTTCAGTGGAGTCTACCAAGTCAAGGAATGTTGGCCTATTTCTCAAATGTTCTCCCTCTCCCGACTCCCATTTTTTGATACCTCCATGTACCAGGGTCCACTCAGGAAAACATACCAGGTATGGGGAACTAGTTACACAGGTATTGGAAAAACCAAAAAGCCAAACAAGGGATGGTGAGGCAATCTCGAGCTTAGCAAGAGCAGGGAGCTGCTCCCATTTCTACGGCAGAAGGCAGGAGGGCAGGAAGGGGTGTTAACAGAGTCCAGGATTAGGACCAGAACCACAGAGATGGAGCCATCTCATTGGAGACACACTCCCTCTCCTCCCACCCTTGATCTTCCTGTGCTCACTGGCAGCACCCAGTTGGCAGGGGAGCCTGGGAACTGTACTTGCAGAGTCAGCCCCATGCAATTCCAGAAGTGCAGAGCAGAACTGAGAACAAATGGGAAAATGACTGTCACTCTGAAAATGTCATTTCTGCAACAAATAGAAGCTCAAAATCCCCTACAGTGGACTCTGCACTCTGATCAAGTGCAAAATTCACAGAGCAAGAGACTCAGGTGCTGTCCCCACGGTGGGACCAATAACATTTCCTAGTGTTTCCCAAGGAGGATCCTTGGAAAACTAGATTGGGGAAATGTTAGCAGCTGCAAGAAGGAGGGAGAAAGGGAAAGAACCTGGGAAAATGGGTGTTTTTAGCAGAGATTAGATAAGACCTGATTTGCATTTTTACAAGAGAAACCTGGTTGTGGTTTAGAGCAAGACTTCTAAAACGTTAATGTGCGTGATCACCGGGGCAACTTGTTAAACTGTGGGTATTTTAGCAGGCTAGGGTGGAGCCTGAGATTCTGCATCTCTAGGAGGCTTCTGGGAGATGTTGATGCTGCTGGTCCATTGACCACGTTGGAAGCAAGGATTTAGGGAGGGTCTTGAGTTTGTGTAAGTGCTGATTGGAAAGATCCAGGAGGAAGAAAGTGTTGATGCAGAAAGAGATAGAAATAGAAGATTCCTGAGAACGGGGGAGAGGATATGATGCTGCACATAGATGAAGAAACCGTTCTTAGGTGGAAAGAGATCCTCTGTGAAAACAGGAGTTAGCGAGAGATGTTGCATACAATAGAAGTAGGAGGCTTGGCAGGAGGTTATTCAATGTTAAAAAGATTTCAGATCATACAGGTTTCTTAACTGAGGTTTCTTTCAGAACCTTTACTATACTAAGGTGTATTGTGATCTAATCCTAATCATAACTGACTACAGAATTCCTTGTCAACATAAGAAACATCCAAACCTGCAAGAATTTTTATGAGTTTATTTGAGCCAAACTGACGACAATTGCCGGGAAGCAAAATTGCAACGGATTGAGAAAAAGCTCCAGAGAACAGCAGTTTTGCTCCTTATTTCATACATTATAATCAAAGGTGGAGGCATAAGTGGTTACATGAAATTCATTGGTGATAGATTAGGGAGGCGAAGAAAGCAAAGAGGGGAAGGAGAGAGGGAAACTCTGGGATTGGATAAAAAGTAAAACGAGACATATACTTCTTTTTCATGGGTGGGCATAGGAGAGCTAACAATTAACATGATAATAATGAGGGACTTGTGGTCTCTGCTTTGGTGCAGTGATTATGCTTTGAGGGATCCAGAGAAAAGGAAGTTACTCTGATATTCCAAAGGTATGTTATCATAAATGCAAAGAAAGAGAGAAAAAAAAAAACAGGCTCAGTTAAGGTAAAGATTGAACTTTGTTACGGAAAAATACTGGCCTAAGACATGACTGCCCACCATGAACCACTTCTGGTTAGAAAGTTTTAATTTCAGGCCACCCTGTGTGGTTACTCGAGGTCTTTAATTCTTAAGACCACCATGCAGGCCTCTCTTGAGCTTGTCAGGTTTAGTATGTGACCTCTTTTTTGTCCACATACATTTCACGGCTCACCAAGGGGGCTTGTGTTCCGAAAAACATAGCTTGCAAAACCCTGACCTACCTAATACATGCTTGAACTTTCCTAGTTATTAAATGGAGACAGTAAGATCTTATCTGACAATTACTTCGTGATGATAGTGTGAAGATAAGTTTGAAAAATATACATTTCATAGTTAAGGTCCTAGTGTAGAGATTCAAGTAGGGAAAGACATATGTTTCAGCAACAGTATAGTCCAGGTGGTCATCTGAGCAAGTAGAGCTGGCTGTTGTCCAGCAGAACTCCCAGAGTGGCATTTAATTACCTTCATGAATTTACCAAAGCTCTCCACCTTGCAGGCTCCGAGACTCTTTTCTCAACACGCTGACAAGTGACATCTCTCAGAAGCCAGTGTGCATGAACTAGTATCTCATGATAGAGACGTAAACTAAAGTTCATGCATTTACAACAATGAGGGCTATATCTGCCCCGTGGGCCTTGGTAACCTTATTCGTTCATTCAAGAACATTTAATAATTGCCTGTTATATGCAGGGCTATGAAATGGACATAAGATCTCAGCAACGTTCATCAGTGTCCTTCCTGGGAAGTGATACACAGATCTCTTTCTGATGACATGGTCTAGCTTGAGAGGATGTGACTCTTGGGCTGCTGGAGGATTAAAGGTGTTGTGAAGGTTGCCTGCAGAGAGAATAAGATGAACATGCAGTGAAAAGTGGGGACAAATTATGGTGAGATCTGGATGGAGAGAGAGTCCTGTTTGACAGGGAGTTCATGCTTGCAGTCCCTGAGACCTTCAGTTCTTTGGCTTCTCCTCCCACCTTCTAAAATCACCCTTGACCTAATAAAGTATTTCTGCTTAAACTGAACAATTTGCTCAGGTCCCTTTATAAGTGACAGAATCCTGACCAGTATACCTGGAACAGAACTTTTCCGGATCAGGCTAAATTTGAAGTCATTTAGAGCAGCTGGTGTTGCCTCATAATTCATGAGCCTTGACAGAGAAGATGAAAGATGCAAGCAGGGCAGCAGGATGTGTTTAAGGCTAACATCTGCAAGATCTGAGAAAAGAAGACTGAAGAATGGCATCTTCCTCTCTGTGGCTTGACCAAGGACAGTGGTGCCCCTTTACAAACAAGAAGGGTAGAATTGAATGAGTCTTTTAAATGGTTGGGTGCAGAATACATCAGTACCAACCCGTTTCCTTAGTTGTTGGTTCCCTTCTGCCCGCAGCTGCAGCCCAGGTCCAATCAAAGTCTGATAAAGGAGGCATCTGACGAACTCCCGCCCCACAAGCGAGGCATCAGCGTGGATGATGTTACTTTGTTCTGGTTGCAGTGACCCAGTTCTGATAACTGAGCTCTGGTCTCATCAACAGGATCACATCCCCAACATCCCCAAGTATTCTGTTATTTATTTGGCCTCTGCTTGTCTCTGTTCCTAAATTCTTATTCTGATACGCCACCTAGTATCTCAGTCTTCCTCCTCCTCTGTGGACTATAGATTTTCTCCTTTCCTCAGGCAAGCGGCCAGTGTCTTGCCACGGCCTGACCCATCTACCTGTTTTTCGCTCATTCCGAGTTCCTAGCTTTCTACCGTGCTTATTGTAACAGTCTCAGGAGGCTCAATTAATAACCTGCTACTCTCCTTTCAGGTTCTGAGCCAACGGAGAGATAAACACCGGAGTCAGAGAGACGGAGAACAAAGTGTCAGCTTTATAACTGGTAAGAGTGATAGGGAGTAAGTGGCATGTTGTATGTCTCATGCCCTTGTTAATAATCTTCACTCCAGAACTAAACGAACGATTCAGCAGAGGCAGAGGCATGGCATTCGACTGCAGCCTCTATGCCCTGATGCTGCTGCTAGGGCTCAGGCTGGGCAGCTGCCAGTACTTTGTTCATATCACCCAGTTCCCGGTGACAACTGCCCTGGTAGACTTCACCCAAGACAACAGCTCAGGTGCAAGGAGTTCATTTGGCAGCTAAAGAAACACCAGGAGGAGGGGACATGAGACAGCATGGGAAAGGCAGACAGAAAAGGGGACTTGAACATTTTCAAGCCAACTACCATGGGGACAACTGGAGCTCAATTGTGATTCTGGGAGCCAGTGGAGACTCCCACTCAGGTGTCCGACCCAAGGGGAAGGAGCTTTGGTGTTTATACACTAACTCCCATTAATCATCAGTTGAACAGACTAGTGGGGAGTGGGGATGAAATAAGGGGAGGGACGCTAATTCTGGACACCTGCAGCCTGCCACACAGGTGAGCAGAGAACAGTGGCCAGAGAACAGCCCTCAGACAAAGTTGTAGGAGCTGGCAGTTGGAAGTTGGTGTCATATGAAGAGGTAACTGAAGAGTAGACAGTCATAAAACATAGTAAAATGTATTCTAGAAGCATAATGAGTACTTAGTAATGATTTATACCCTTATCTTCTTTCTAGAAGGCACTGAAGCTGGATGAGGCAGTCCTGGCAGCAGCTCTGTGTTCTGTCCAGTGTCATCACCGCTCTTTGGCATTCAGGTACTTTATCTAGGTCTTACTCACTGGGCCATTCCCTCTCTCTCTCTCAGAGTCAGTGCTCTGAGCCTCTATTGTCCCCCTTGTAATCTGAGCATCTCTGGAGTGACTCACTCATCAGATATGTTTATACAGCTGATGTGTGTCTGATATAGGAATGCACAGGGATCCAAGGTGCTCCCTGGAAGCAATCCCAGGAGATCCTGAATTTGAAATGTGGATCAATGGGAAGGGGCACTGCCTAATCACTCTGCCGAAAGCATTGCATCCAAGGTCGTGTCTGCTTGACACCATGATGGCAGTCACTGTTGGTACTCCATGCAGATCTTTTTACCTGATGGTGACTTTGGAGTTGTGGGTACTGTGACCTTCTCCTGTGCTCTGCCCTTGGCTGATAGGAGCCACCTCCCTGGATCTCCCCAGGAGGTTATACCTGCTCCCCACAGGGGCAGTCAATGAGTGATCATTGCTGTAATGCAAACACATCAGGGCAGGGCAACTCTGTTATGATTTACACTTTACAGTGTCCTCCGGCATAATTTTCTCTGATGATGGAATTGCTCTGTTCAATATGGTAGCCACTAGCTATAAGTGGCCACCAAACACTTGGCATGAGATTGAAAAACTGAATTTAAAATTTAATTCCTTTCCCCCCGATATTTGTTTATTTATTTATTTTGAGAGAGGGGAAGGGAGGGAGAAAGAGAGGGGAGAAACATCAGTTTGAGAGAAAGACCCATCAGTGGCCTCTTGCATGTGCCCCGACTGCGGACCGAACCCACAACCCAGGCATGTGCCATCATTGGGAATCAGACTGGTGACCTTCTGCTTTGGGACAATACCTAACCAAGTGAGCCAACTAGTCAGGGTGAATTTTAATTCCTTTTAATTAATTTAAATTTAAATAGCAACACGTGGTTACTGGCTACCATATTAGACGACACAGATCCAGAACCTCCCATGTATCAGGCCAAGGAGAGACTTTGCCTGAAACCACCTCCTTATTCGTCTCTTCCCCTTTTCCTATCCCATTTCATGCCCTCCTTTACTGGCTTCTCCTGAGAGCACAACCTCAATAAGTCATATGCACTCAAACCCCTGTCTCGGGATCTGCTTCTAGGGACTCCACCTGGGATGTTACAATTATTTAATAGCAAATCACAGAAAGCTTAAGCTCTGAATCAAAAGTGCACATACAAATTCAATACCAGTCAGAATGTTTCAGCAGAAAGTATAAAAGAGTCTCAGATTCATCAGGCCAAACAACAAGGAAATGATTATCCTGCACCTAGAAATTTAAGCCTAGGACCGCTCCGAGGCTGGATGATTCAGTGGCTCGACAACATTCTCAACATTCTTTCCATCTTGCTGCTCTGTGACCCTGGTGGACAGCCTTCATTTTTGGACTAGCCTCCCCCTCATTGTCACAAGGTGGCTGCCTTACTGCCAGCCTTCATGTCTAGATAGAGCTATCTCCAGGAGGGAAAAATAAATCATATTTTCTGGTGTGTCTTTTGTTGGGAGCAAGACAGCCTTTCATTCTTTCAGTCTTTCCCAGAAGCCTCCTCTAGACTTCCCCTCAGATTCACTGGTCAGAACAGCATCACGTGGCCATGTCTAAACCAATGCTTGCAAAGGGCAACAGGAAAACCAGAACAGTCATAGAACAATCAGGACCTGCCCTGTGGGTCCATGGCCAGCCTCTCCTGAAGCACATGGTTGAGCAAAGAAGGGTGAATACCTAAAGGCAACATACAGCATTGGTGTAATATAGCTGGATAAAATGGATGTTATAGAGACAACCACTGGATCAATTACAGGTTTCCTCAGGCCAGTTTCTCCTACAATGTGTTCTAGGAACCATCTACATGAAAATCATTTACAGGGCTTGTTTATATGCAGATTCCTAGGCCTAAGGCATTGTCTGATACTTGGCAGAAGCTTAATAGATATTCGCTGGAAGGAGGGAAGGGAAGGAGGAGGGAGGGAGAGACAGAGACCTATTGAGTTAGAATCACCCTCAGATGATTTTTATGCCCACTAACCCCAAAGAAACACTAACATAAGCTGAAAACTAAAGATTCACCTCTAGTCTCTTCATTACCAACCTCCCAGCTGAAGGGATCCCAAGTGTAACCAGGCTGCCACATGGTGCCTCTTGGCTCTAACACGCTCAGTGATGTTTTAAGATGACAAGAGTGCCTATCACTTGTACTTAACATACATTATTAATATGGCTTTCAGCTTCACTTGCTGAAGCCGCGATTCCTGTTACACCACATCGTGAAAAATAAATGAGTGTGATAATGGCTTCTACTTTGTGGATTAATATATTAAAAAAACATCTGAGAAGACTTAAATATGATGTTTGTAAAAAGCAGCATCTGGAACCATTTTTTTAATGCAGTAAAAGATATCAGGGGTAATTTTGGCATCTGGAAAGCAGCTTCCCCAACAGCAAACTGTTTACCTCCTGGATAACTCTGAATGGAGTCTGATACAATGCTCAGTCTCCACTTGACTAGCGTTCATCACCAGGGAAAAGAAACCCTGGGCTTTCTTAAACAGTAATCACCTCTGTTTTATTGTGAATACTTTGACTCTTTTTGCAAAGTGCTTGCTTAACTTCATTGGATGTCTAAGAATCATTTCAATTATATATATATATATATATATATATATCTCCAAAATAAAATTCTTGAGTATACCTTCACTGCTGATGTTCCTGTTAGTTTTTGTCCCTTCCCTGTCTCACTGTCTCCACCGCTTCACTTCTGGTCCCTGGTCACCTCCCTAATAAACTGTTTGTACCTAAGCCCTGGCTTCCATCTTCAATTTTGAGGAAACCCAAACTCAAACAGGTGATAGGAAAGGAGAGAGGATTTCTTGAAATATTGCTAGAACACTGTTTCAAGGAAATTATGAATACAGTACACACACAGCACAAATGACGTGCCTTGAAGGATAGACATGATTCAAAGAGGCACAGAAACTGGTAACGTTTACCTCTGGGGACAGGATCGGAGACCAAGGGAAGGCATAATCAAGGAACTTACGGTTCACCATGACCTTTTCTAACTTAAATGCTTTTTGCCTAGTTAAACATACCTATTTTATTTTCCTTATTTATTTTTTAGAAGATATTATTTATTTTTAGAGAGAGGGAAAGGGAGAAAGAGAGGGAGAGAAACATCAATGTGTGGTTGCCTCTCACACGCCCTGGCCCGCAACCCAGGCCTGTGCCCTGAATGGGAATCGAACTGGTGACCCTTCAGTTTGCAGGCTGACACTCAATCCACTGAGCTACACCAGCCACGGCCATACTTACCTATTTTGAATGTAGACAGACACAGTGACTCTGAAATCCAGACTGTGCTATCTTGGTATGGAATTTGCTTTGTGCCTGCACTGGGGGGCATGTGTCCCTTAGCCCTAGAATCTGCTTGATGTCATAACCACAATTTAAGTTGCTTTGTAAAGAGAGCCCAAGCATGTAAAGACCTACTGAACTTGGTGGACAGAGTAACAAATAAGAGAGGATTTATCTTATGCAGATAAACCTCCAGGGCTCTAACTAGAGGGGAAAAGTGTATTTCACAGTCCATAGGTTACTACTGTGGTTCCCAGTATGCAGTCTTATTATCCTCCAGGCCTTTAGGTGTTAGGTCTAAAAGAGACTGAGAGGACAGAAGGACTGAATTTTCATGAATAATTAGACAATTCAGAATACAAGCTGCCAGCCAGTGTTTCCTGAAGGGTGGGTGGGACACACATATCTCTGGAGTACAGGAGGTCATTTTAGGTGGTCCTTGGCCTTTGCTATGATCTGCCTTTCATGGTGACCCTTCTCGTCCATGGTCCGTTTTGGGGGGGGGGGGGCGGGCAGGGGAGAGTGCTTGCCAGTTCTAGGCAAGGCTTGCAGAGAGAACTCTGGTTGCAGAACTGGCTCCTTCTGCTGAGGGAGGCCTGGGGAGAGAAGGCTGTACCCACACCTCCATCGGGGTCAGAGACGAGGTGTGGCCTCCCCTACCCCAGCTGCTGGGTGGAGGCAAGAAGTGAGTGTCATGCTGCCTACGTTCTCTGGATCTGATACTGAAAGTGATGCCACAGTTGGATACACAGAAAACCTGATCCCAGAGGATGGATGAGGAAAACTTTCAAGGATAAGTCTCTACAAGTTATAAAGTCCAGGGCAAGCAGAGCCCACTTTACAGTGTATGTAAATAAGTTGGATCTTAGTTGCATACATGCCCTGAATTATTCTCAGATGCCTCTCCACCTTCTGTCATGCTACCGGAAGGCCGAGGCTACTATGCGGGTATTCTCGAGTTTTCAGCATTGGTCACCCAGCATTGTTTCCTTAACTACCTGGGTTCCAGGCTGTCTTCTGATCTCAGACTCCGGTTTCTGTAAGACCTTGGCTGACTCTAGACCATGGGCCTCAGGCCTGCTCCTAGACATTTTCAACCAGAGTTAAAAGGGAGTGCTGAATGGGCAGCAGCAGAAAAACTGCATGGGAAGGGCAACAAGCCAGACCTCAGAAGAGATAGGTACGAAGGGATGAGCAGCCATTAGGAGTCAAGAACAGACAAGAAAACTGCAAGTCACCAAAGAGAGGCACTTAAAAGTCGGCAGGTGATGGCAGAGAATGCTGGCTTAGACGACAAAGTTGAGATTCACAGAGAACTCAGCTGGCTAGAACGTGAACTCAAAACAGCAACATGAGATGTTAAAGTAATCAGAGTGCTTTCTGTTTTTGGTATCACCATGCCATAACCACCGATGGAAAACTTTTGGTTTGGGAAAAAATTTTATGTGAAAAACATCTCCGGGTTTAGCACAGCCCCAAGGTGAGCCTCAACTCTTAATGCTGAGCTAAGGAGAACGGGGTTTAATGGTCCCCTTGAACTCTACCCATCAGACCACACCTGAGATATGTGGGTCCTGGTCTGGGTATAAAGACTGAAGGTATACAGATTCCCTTTCCTGGGCAGCCATTCCCCACACACCACAACTGGTGGCTGCTGACAATTCACAGCTGTACCTTGCTCAAATGGGAAGCACTTCTCTCAGGAAGGTTACTCCTGTCCCCAAGCTCCCAGAATGATGGTTGAGTGACACAGATTATCACAAACTGAGCCACCAAAAGATGAGCCATGGGTTTCCAGGTGAAATAACTCTGTAGTGCCTTTCATGCTCCAGACCTGCCCTAGGGATCAGCCTGAGGCTCATCTCTAGCTGAGACCACTTCCTTGCTCAGCTCTGTCCCCTGCCCCATTCTGCATCTCTTATGCCCCTAGCACTGTCCCCTGAGGGCACCCCCCCATACACACACACCCTCGGAATCACTTGCACTAGAATCCTAATCTCACACTGCACTTCTAGGGAACCTGACCTGAGAGAGAAGTACAGAGTGATGGGGACTCTGGAAATCATACTACATAAGAAGAGAGGAAAAAAAGCTAAAATAGTTCAGGGGAATAATATGTGGAAATATGATAAGCAGCTGCGTTCAATTTTTTTTTTTTTTTTAATTAGACAATAGGAAAAGGACGGTTTGGATAGAAATTAGATCAAGGCAGAATTCGGCTCAGTATCAGAAAGAAGTCCCTAAAAACCAAAGCTTTACAATGTAAGTATAGACTGCCTTACAAACTGGCAACTTGCATGGGAAATAGTCACCCAGAATCCAGACAACCATGGGATGGGATGATGGGATACAGTAGGAGGAACTCTACGATGGTCTGGGGGGTGATTCACAGGACCCAAGGCAACACTCTAATTGTTATTACTCTGAGTGGCCACGAGATGGCAGCAACAGCAAAGTCACTGGAAGGTGATTGCATAGAAAATTCTAGTTGTTTACACAGATTTGACTCACATCTTCAGACATTATAGGAGGTGTTGTGTATACCATTATAAGCCCTTCTGTATTTATGACACACAAACTTGCAAAGTAATAACGTTTTCCCCAAATCATACATTTTATTTACTCTTGGAAAAAATGGAATCATAAAGGCAGAAAGAGGTAAAACCCTGATCGTTAAGATTACACTGAATCAGGATAAATACACTTCTTTTGTTCTCATAATGATGTCGTTTGTATCTTGTCACACAGGTTTCTAGGTCCAGCCATTGTGTCCCTTCCATGGGGTCTGTGTTTGAAACAGGCTCAACGATAGGGCTCCATGTTAGGCCTCAGCCCGTGCTGGTCTCTGGTCCTCACAGAGAAATATCTCCGTGTTTCTCGGCCCCTTCCTACATCAATGTCAAAGTCTGCAGGAAGCTGTGTCGGCACTGAGGGCCTGACTAACAACTCTGTGATTCCATGAAGCATACTGGAGCCCTGTGTACAACGCTGAGGCCGGCTAAACCCACCAGGCCTTCCAGCCCTACCTGGTCCCTTCGGTGGCTGCCACCCTCCCAGATGCCCCCACTGCCGTGATCCTTTCCTGCTGGGTCTATGCCATTGTATTGTCCCCGTCCACACTGAATCACGGCGGGTCTGTGTGACCAGTAGGACGCTGTAGGAGTGATGAGGTTTATCTCCTAAGACTAGGTCCTAAAAGACATCGCTTCTTCGGTTGTACTCTTATTGGGTCGCCCACTCTGGAGGAAACCGGCTGCCATGTTGTTAGGATATTCCAGCAGCCTCATGGAAAGGACGTAGGCCCCCTGCCAACAGCCAGCGTGACTTGCCACCCACACGAGTGAGCCATCTTGCTGGTCAGTCCTCTAGCCCTAGTTAATCCTACAGAAGACCGCACCTGACCAACACCTTCGCTGTACCTCATGTGAGACTCCAGGTCTGAACTACACAGCTATGCTGCTTCCGAATTCCTGACCCACAGAAGCTATGAGATAATTTTCTAAATTAATGTTTATTGTTTTAAGCTACTAGTTTTGAAGTAATTTGTTATGTAGATAACCAACAGAACATTCCAAATGCCAGCTTCCCTGGCCATAGACTCTATCTTTTCAAACATTTTCCTCTCTACACTCTGGCTGCTGTTCTCCCCACTCTGGTTAAGTAACAATAACCTGCTAACTTTTTTTTTTAAATCTGACCCAAGGACATTTCTTCATTGCTTTTAGAGAGGAAAGGAGAGAGAGAAAAACATCAACGCGAGAGAGAAGCATGGATTGGTTGTCTCCCATATGCGCCCAGACCGGAGATCCAACACCCAACCTAGGTATGTGCTCTGACTGGGAATTGAACCCGCAACCCGCTCCAACCAACTGAGCCACAGAGACCAGGGCTAATCTGCTAACTTTGAAATGCAACAGGCATTTTCCAAGACTCATTGAATCTCTGCTTTATCTGGCAGTGGAATCTCCCTGGCTTCCATGACACTCTACAGACTCCGGTTTTCTCTTTCAAGTCTTCTTTCACCTTCAAAGAGGTTTCTTTTTCACATGACATGTAAGTGTGGGTGTTGCATCAGAGTCTATCCTTTGTTCCCTCCTTTTGACCCCGAACCAACTCTGCGGGTCATCCTACTGTGAGGTTACTACCCCCACAGCCAGCGGCCTGCAGGCAGAGGTGCACCGGAGCCCATTCTGAGCACCTCTTGAGAGTCCCCTGCACACATCTCTTCCCAACTCTATACTTAGCAACATCACGTTGGTAGATTGAAACCAGCCACGATGAGAGTATTTACACCATGGCATTCGATAAATGCTACCAATCAGGTCTTTGTCAAGAGCCAGTTAATAAACATTTATCAGCACATAGCTGTTCAATCAGATGCTTCTGCCTTCTGGGTTCCAGCCACCTCTCCTCCTTGCTGTTCCTGGCACGCATGAGGACTCTCTCTGCCCCAGGGCCTTGGCACTGGGTCCTCTGTCTGCCTGGAATCCTCTTTGCCCACATATCCCATGGTTCAGTCCCACATGACCCTGAGAAATGGCCTGCTCATTAGCATATGATCACCGAAGGGCTATGGCCATATTTTTCCAACTGTCCTTTGGATAAAATATCGGTTCTTGGGGAGGACACGTTACATTTAAAACTGACAGCCTGGGAACATCTGGATAGGGTGGGGAAGGAGTGAGTTGAGGGTGATGCAGACAGAGTGGCCCATATTCAAAGGTGGAGGAGAGATGTGCATACCATAGTCAGGAGCTACTAATACAGGAAACCAGGCTTTGAGAGAATGAATCACTTCCCCTGAGTCCTAATAGACCCTCTGTGGACTCCAGGACTTCTAACTCCCAGGTCAGCACTTTCTCCATCCCTCCATATTCTTGAAGGGTGATAAATGTTCAGGTCTAGTTCCTTGAGAGCACTGAATACTTCACGGACCACCATGGTCCTGTTCAAGCTGCATGGGCTGTATCTGTATCCAGATTCCAAGAATCCTATCAAAACAGGAAGTATCCCAGGTTATTGTTCCAACTCTGCCAGCACCTGGGTCCCTGTCCATTCTAGAGGTCAGTGCCTCAGATCACAATTTCCCTTTTAGCATAATGGTAGAAGTTTACACCTGTGAGAGCTTTTCTTATTGACTTTGTCTCACGTGTATTAGTCTGTAATTTCAGGCTGGGCCCCAAGGGTTTTTCTGTGTGGATTTGGGGTGGGTGACGGGTATATAGGGATGGTCTGTGGCTTTGAATCTGAGCTTTAACTGGTAATAATAATAATTGTTAATTAACAACTGGAGTAATATCACAAATTTTCTTGATAAAAATAATAACACTAAGCCATCATTACTGAGTGTTTGTAATGTGCAAGCCACTAAATTATATTGAGGTAGGGGCATTTAAGGGTAAGGAAATCAACCACACAAAGTCAGTGATGGAGCCAGGGTTCAAACCTGGGCAGACTGACTCAAGTGCTTATTCTGTTCTTTACAAACAAGCCTCCATCCTCATATTCTCCCCTCTTCCGTAGCACTTGCTTCTCTCCAGTAATAGTTCTCAAGTCTTTGCTGCCTCAGCTCACCAGATGGATGATACTTCCTTGCACAACTCACTTCTTGGGTCCATCCAGTCTCTGATGTGTTGCGTGCCCATCTCTGTCGGCCGGCTCTGACTCCCCTTGCAGCTCTGATTATGGCCCGGAGTGTGTCCAACAACATCCCACTAAGGGTAAGGCCATACACCCTTCAGAGAAGGAGGAAAGGACTTTCTCATTCTAACCTACCCCAGCCCCATCTTCCACCTGATTTCTCACACTTCCTTGAAGTCTCCCCTTGAGCCAGACCAGGCAGAGTTCTTGTGAGGCTTTGCCGATGACGTCCTCCTCACCTGGAAAAGCTATTCATCCTTCCCAGCGATTTTTGGAAGGCTCTCATCTCACAGAGTCCAGGAACTTTTTGTACAAGGCAGAATTCTGACCTTTGAAAGACCTCATTGGAATGATATGGGAGAGCTCACAGAATGTACAGAATTTGACCTGTCTGGCCCCTGAAAGAAGAGAAATAAGGGTAGTCTAGGTAGCAGGAGGTAAGGGGCAGTCTGTTCACGGAGCCTCCACCAGGAGAGATTTTTTTCCACCCTTATGTTCTTGTGTTCAAGATCCAGATTTCTGAAAGAAAGAACGCGAATGGCCTGGCTTGGCTTACTCAGTCACACATACCCCTTGGCCATTGCCCTTTAAGTGACAGTCCCATCAAGATGATATGTAATGTGTGAGGGCCAGTTTCTCAAGGGTTCATCAAGGTGCTGCAGTCAGCAGAAGGGGGAAGGGACGCTGAGCAGAAGCTTTCCCTCTCCTCTCTCAGGCCTTAGACCCACCTTGCTGTCCTCCCTCAAGGTGGCCTCTCACCCATGTGTCTTGCCTCAGGTTGTTATTTAAGTTGGATGCAGCAAAATCACTGTCATAGCCATCATTGTTCCGTGTCAGAAGCCCGTATGTTACCTTCCTCCAAAGTCTGTAAACTCCTTGGAGTCAATGGCTGAAGCTCCTAATTCCATAGGTTTGCTCAGTGCCCCGCCAGGGGCCATATAACAGCTGAGTAACCGGCTCCATGTTGATGGAGGAAGAGGACACGGAGGTGGCAAGAAGCTCTAGGTGAGTGGGATACTTTCCCTGGGAAGCCCTTAACCCCTAGAATATGCCTATTCCCAGGTGAGAGCAACTAGCTCCAGAGGCTCTGGGAGAATTTGATCAATGAATTGCACACGCCTTGGGGCTGCCTCGCTAGGTCAGGCTGCGCCAGACTTCCTTCACGGTCATGTTTGCTTTCCTAAGCTCTCCCTGTCATTGAATTTCCTGTTATGCTTTATTTCCCTTTTAGTTTTTCGTTAAAAGCCCTTATGGAAAATACTGACTTTTCCTTTGTTAACTTACAGTTTGGGAAAGAGCCTGGACAGGGGACTCAGGACATGTGATCTCTGAGGCCAGCTCTGCCCCTAACTACTGGGCTGGCCATTCATTCATTCAACAAATAGGTATTGAGAACCTACTGTGTGCCAGGCACTGCTCAAGGGCCAGCTGGGATACAGCAGTGACCAAAGAGACCAAGTTCCTGCCCTGATGGAGCAAATATTCTAGTGGAGGACCAGAGAGAAAGCAGGTTATGAGGCAGGGAGCACATTCCCCACCTCTCTGGGTCTCCATTTCCGGCCTTTCTTGAAGGTAGGAGGCCTTCATCAGCTCTCATGGCTTTTTCAGAGCTAAAATTCTAAAAGGATATATGAAGAGACAATAAGGAGAAAGCTGTCTGTATCTTGTTCAAAGCAAAGGGTTATCAAGGTACCTTAAGAGGTAAAACAACAGAAGTCCTGGTTGGGTAGCTCAGCTGGATTAGAGCGTTGTTCCAATATGCCAAGGTTGTGGGTTCGATCCCCAGTCAGGGCACATACAAGAATTAACCAATGAATGCATAAATAAGTGGAACAATAACAATTGATGTCTCTCCCTCTCTGCCTCTCTCTCAAATCAATTTAAAAAAATTTTAAAGCAACAATGCCCAACACATAATGAACACTTAATAATTATCTGTTTAGTGGGTAAATCACTGGGAAAGGGGAAGGAGAAGGAGAGTTAAAGAGTGATTGAGAGGGCGAACTTCCTACTGCCTTAGGCCCTCACATACACCTCTTTCTCTCGCTCCTATTTTGGGAATACTGCTCCTTCAACGTAGCCCCATCTGTAACTCCCCGCCTTCTCATGCATTTGGGTCCAAGCAGGGTTCAGGTCGGAAAGTCCAGAATTGAACTGTGGGATCTGCTTCTTCCTACTTTCCATGACACAAGAATAGGCCCTGGCTCATTATTGACTAAAACTGGGCTCCCCCTCCTCTGAAGGAAACCTGCCCCTCTTGGTCTTCCTATTTCTTTCTCACAGAGGAGAATGTTGGCTTCCTGAGCACCTAATATAATCTTCCATGATGCACTTAGCCCTGGGGCACGCAGGTACACACAGAAAGAGGCCAGGCCCTGGCCAGTGTGGCTCAGTTGGTTGGATCATCACCCTATAGACTGGAGGGTCCTGCGTGTGATTCCCAGTTGTGGCACATGCTTGGGCTGCAGGTTTGATCCCAGTCAGGGCACATGTGAGGGGTAGCCAGCCAGTCGATGTTTCTCTCTCATATCAATGTTGCTCACCCCACCCCCACCCCCTTTCTGAAATCAATGGGCATGTCCTCAGGTGAGGATTAGAAAAAGAAAAAAAAGGCCAGGTAGGTAATGTCAGTTGTGATAGACAACAGGGAGTGCTGGGGACTGTGGTAAAATGGAAAGCTGAGCCCTATGTGGCCAAAACTGTACTTTCAATAAGTACTGTGCGGGCCAAACCAACCTCTTCGGTGAGCGCTCTGAAAACAGTGGTCTACCAGTTCACGGCACCTACCAGTTATTAGGGACAAGCCAGAAAAACTTGTTAACTTTTAACTCTTCACTCTGCAGCATGTCCTCCCTGAGACTGTGCTTGAAAGGAGGGAGGTGACAGGAGGACATGCCCACTGCAAATCAGAATGTAGGTCAAAACCCTAAAATATCATCCTCCTATATCTACATGTGGCTTGGGTTGAAACTTGTCTTGGGCTAAACTATTCCAATATATAAAATTGCTATCGAGGCACAATGACTGGCTTCAACAAAAGCTGCCTCTGACCATTGAGAAGGGAAAGTCTGGGTCAGAAGGATCCATTTCCTCACAAGTCAGTGAATAAGTCTGAGTGGAACTAATCAGGCTTGTACAGAGTCACCCTTTTATAACCCATACTCCAGTGGTGTGAAATCTGACCACCCTTTTGTGACTTGCCCACCACCTCCTTCTGCTTTCCTAACACGTATGCAAACTCACTGCATATGCATGCACACACAGGCCCCTGGAGGGAATAAGATGTAGAAAAGTAGATTTTAGTGATAAGAAGGCTCAGAGAGGATCTAGAGCCTTCTAAACAAGACCGGAAACAAAGAGATATGCCAGAGGATGATGACCAGTGGGAGAAACTTAGCTCTCCTTGACTCCAGGGAATGAGGAAGGTCTCCGGGAAACACAACCCTGGGTAACAGATGAGCTCCTCAGCAAGGTGAATTCCTGAAGGATCAAAAGATGGGAAGCATTCCCAGCAACACTTCTGGTTACTGATGCCAAGGGAATAGGAAAGTAATCGATTAACGTTTCCTTCAGGATTCCAGCTGGTATGATCCCACCAAGCCCTGGATCATATCTCCAAAACTGTCTTAGGTCAGGCCTGGATTACCCATTTTATTAGGTTATATTGGTTTCATGGAAGAAAACAGACTTGGGCTGACTTAAATGAAAAAGGGGAGGTGGTTATGGGGAAGCTCTTGGGGCTTTTATACAATGAAAGGAAGGCTGGAAACCACAGCTCAGCAAGGGAAGAAAATGAGCTTCAGGGTTCATGGTTGTGGTGCCATTGATTTGATGGTTTCAGCATGTCTAGGCTCTCTGACTCTTTGGGAAAAGAGGATCTTAAGGTTTCTATCACTTTGCTTAGGTCCCCTAGACTCAGAGAGATTTTGGTGCAAATGATTGATGGGAAAGTGCTCTCATGAGGGAAGCAGGATGCAGCAGAAGATAGAACGAAGCAAGTCTAGATTCAGCCAGATCCCATAGTGGGGTCTGGAGAGTGAAGGACATTGCAGAGTTATCCCATCTTTTGAAGCAGTAGAGCTTGCTTTCTGTGCCTCCCTACCCATCAATTATTGGCTGTGGGTTGTATTTAGGGGAGGGCAAAGTTTCTCAAGCATATTGGGGCAAGGTGATTCAATAGAAGGGGGCAGCCGGGAGCTGCTAAGCAGCCAACATTCACAGCAGCTGGGGGATGGTGCACTGCCCTGCAAGGAGGTCTAGGCAGAGCGCCACTGGCATCCATGGCTCCTGGCATGGGTAAGGTGTCTATTCAAGAGCAATCAGCCACTGAGAGAGAGGCAGAACCTTGAGGTCTAGATGTGGTGGCAGGGGCTGTTCCCAGAGGAAGGTAAACAGAGGAGAGAAGGGCAGCCATGCCAAAGGGTGTCCAGTGTATACGTACACTTAAATCACTTCCGCTGGAAATGCCCTTCTGGTCAGCAATTAATATTACTTGCCTGACCTTTCTCTATATGCATTTGAACTTGTGACCCCAGGTGTAAACCCATTAAAGAAAAGTTAGGTGTCTATATACGCACCCAGAAGTGGAATCTATAGGTCATAGGATGTGAATGCATTCAGCCTTAGTAGACATTACCAAAGAGCTTCCCAGAATGGTTGTACAATTTGATAATGCTTTTAGCAATGTGTGAAAGTTCTAGTTGCCCCATACCTTTACCAGCACTTTGTATTGCTTGTCTTTTTCATTTTCACTGCTTTAGTGAATATATAATATTGTCTCATAGTGGTGGCCAGATCTGTTCCATGGGCAATAGTCTGCCAACTCATGCTCTTGTACTGCCCCAGTTGAAACAGAAGAAGTAGTGTTTGATTTCATTCTTATTGATTTATGGGAACTCATTATACAAGGTCTGTCCAGAAGATATCCAGCCATGTAATATGAAAAATAGAGACATTTATTGACGGAGATACAAGTAACGTTGTATGTAGGACAATGACATCTCAGTTCCCTTCAAAGTAGGCACCTTGGGACCTCACACAGCTCTCCCAGTTGCCATCATCTGCCCCATCCTATTTTCCTGAACCTCATCAGTGCTTTGAAATCTCTTCCCTTTCAAAGGTGGTTTTAGTTTTAGGAAAAATCCAGAAATTTCAGGAAGCCAAATCTGGGCTGTAGGGGCTGAGTCACCTGGGTGATCTGATGTTTCACCAAAAAACTTTGCACTAGACGTGATACATGAGCGGGCATGTTGTCATGATGAAGATGCCAACCACCAGTTGCCCAGAGCTGTGGCTTTCTGAATCATCCCAATAGTTTCCACAGAGGAATGTTCAAGCTTAATGCAAAATTTGATTCAGATTCGATGATCTACTCACTCAGTCATTTTGAATGCGACAGTCACACAGGACACATGTTCACTCAGTGGAGTCTACTGCCCCCACTGACTAGTAAAATAAAGTCATCCTTGTTCACACATGCGCATTCCAGTCTGTTCTTCTTGGCTGCCAGGTTACATTGATGTTGTGCAAATTGTTCTTGTATTAACAATGGCTGGACTTTTTCAGGACAGACATCATGTATTCTGAGTTTTCTGTCAGATATATATTTAACAAAGGATATATATGTGTAGACAAATACAAACACATATACATATACAGAGAGAAGATATGTGTCATTTATATATCAACCACTTTAATTATATATTTTAATACAAACATATTTGTATTAAATAAATATATCAATATGTATTTGCATTAAATATATTAATATATTTGTATAGCATATAAAATATACTTATACATACAATTTATAAATTATATTTAATACATATTATATATAAACATATATAGCTGTCACATATATCTTCCCTCACTCTTGCCTTGCATGCTTTTTCACCTTTTTAAAGATATTTTTAATGAATACAAACGCTTAAATTTAGTTTAGTCCAATTTAGTTTAGTATCCATTTTCCCCTTTATTTTAGCATATTCTGTGTCCTACTTAAGAAGTCTCTTTACATGTCACAGTCATATAGATATTCTGTTTTTTTCCTAAAAGCTTTATTATTTTACCTTTGCTACTTAGAAATACAATTCACCTGAAATTTATTTTTGTGTTATGAGCTAGGAGTTAACTTTATTTTTAAAATATGGATAGCCAGTTATCCAGCACCATTTTCCAAGAGCATCCTTTCCCAAGTGGACTGCTGCTGTGCCATTTTTGTCATAGTCACATGATAAAATATGTACGGGTCTATTTCTGGTTTCTTTGTTCTCTTTTACTGGTTTGTTTATAGTTGTGCCAACATCACACTGCCTTAATCACTATCGTCCTATACGAAGTCTTAAGTTAACTGATTTATCCTGGTTTTCCCAGTGCATTCTGGTTCCTCCCCATTTTTACTGAGATGCAATTGGAATATAACATTGTATTAGTTGAAGGTGTACAACATAATGATTTGATGTACGTAACTCTGGGTTTTAGAACAGAAACCATTACATCCCAGGAAACCCCTGGCAAACAAGGACAGTTGGTCACCCGACTAGGTTGTGATATCTGGTGCTTCAGCTATTCTTCATCATTTACATTTCCACCAAAAAAAAAAAAAATTGTTTGGGGCTTTCATTGGGATTGCATTAATCTATAGATAATTTGAGAAAGTTGGCTGCACATTTTTCATTACATTTGTTCCTACATATTTAATGTTTTTTGGATGTTGTAACTAGTACTATTAAATTTTTTCATTTTATTTTTGTTACTGTGTTGCTGGTATATAAATAAAATTAAATTATGTATATTGACCCTCATTCAGTGACATACCTGAATGCACTTATTAATTGTAATAGTTTATAGATTCTTTAAACATTTTTTAAATCATATTTATTTATTTTTAGAGAGAGGGGAAGGGAGGGAGAAAGAGAGGGAGAGAAACATTGACGTGAGAGAAAAATATCCATTTGTTGCCTCCCATATGTGCCCTGACTGAAGACTGAACGCACAACCCAGACATGTGTCCCAACTTGGAATCAAACCTGTGACCCCTCCCTCTGTGAAACAATGCCTAACCAACTGAGCCACACTGGTCAGGGCTAGTTTATAGATTATTTTGAATATAATATGTATACAATCATACTATCTGCAAAAAAAATAATAACTTTTTTCTTTCTTTACAACCCCTAACATCTTTTATTTCTCTTTCTTGTCTTATTGTGTTGGCTGAAAACTCTAGTGCAATGTTGAATTGAAGTGGTAATAGTGGTCACACAGTCATCTTTTAATTTGATCCTTTAGAAGATATTATTCTTTAACTTAAAAAAAAATATTGAGGGTAAGAGTTTTAAATACTGTGGTGAATAGTTAGTTATATGGCTTGTGGGTCTAATTGCATCCTTACTTTTAAACAAGCATATACTGGAAGTACTCCTAACTGAAGCCAAAAGAGATGATTTATTTATATTCACCCATGTGGTGCTGAAGTCCATATTTCCTGACAAACTTCCTGTAAGAACATATATTGATGTTTGTCTACCTGGCATCCCTTCCCCTTTCTTACTTTCTCTTTGTTTTTCCTTCATTCCAACCAGGAGATTCCAATGAGGCCCCCAATCAGATTACTGTGTCCTCTTTGCTACTGGGCTGTAAACTGGGCCCATCAGTTTATTTCTCCCCAATATTCAACTGCAAGGCTCCTGAAGTCTTATAGAAATATCTTAAGAGTAGGCCCAGAATCTCTAGCTGCTGAGGACCTGACGCTTTCCAGTTCCTGTTCTTCTGAAAGTCATGATCTCCAGCTCTTCCTTCAATTCTGGAACTGTTCAAGAACCCTCTTTCCAGTAAACTCCCTTTCCCCCTTAACCAGAGTCAGTTTCTATTGTTTGTTAATTGGAGAATAATTGTACACCCCGTTCTCTTTGCCCTGCCACCAACAGTGAGCAAAATGGGAACATATTTTTAAGGATTTAATAGTATTCTATTCATTTATATTTTATTTTATAAATAAAATTTTAATGGACTTAAATCTAGACATTGCATATTAAAACCATAACTGTGAATTTCTGTTATTGCATATTCATATGCATAACTTGAGTCCATATGTTCTAGGTTTATTTACCCTAAGAGATAACTAGCAACCTAATTAAAAAAAAAATTTCTATCCCTTTGAATCCTCTATTTTAAGATAGGCAAACTATTCTGTAAAGGACCAGAAAGTAAATATTTCAGGCTTTGTGAACCATATGGTTTCTCTCATAACTCTATTGCTGTAGCAGCCGTAGGCAATACATAAACAAAATGGGTGTGGCTGTGTTCCAATAAACAGACACTGAAAGTTGAATTTCACATCATTCACATGTGTCATAAAATATTGTTCTTTTGATTTAAAAAATAATAATTCTTAGTTTTCAGGCCATACAAAAATAGGTGGTGGCCAGATTTGTTTCATGGGCAACAGTTTGCGAATCTGTGTTCTAGTAGTTCCCCAATTGAAACAGAATATCGACTTATGAAATTGAGATTATAAAATAGCAATAGGCATTATTTATGGACTATATAGCAGCTTATTTGTCTCCTCAAATGTATTCAAAGACATAACTATAAAACATTAACTGGATAAAGTTTTTCTTATTCCCCGGAATTCCTTTGTAACATAGGAAAATTCAGGAAGATCGCCCACACTATATGCTAAACTTCTCTGTGGTTGTTTCTTACTATCTAATTTTATAATGCATTAATTAAACATTTGCTGTTAACATAGAATAAAAGGAAATAAGGGGCTTTCAGATATAAATCACCTAGTCACTTAAAGTAATAACGATGCCTAACATTTATATAGCATGTGATAGTTCCCAGAAATTACAGTTTCGTATATTATCTCTTAAGATCCTCACACCAATCCTGTTGGTAGAAAGGCAAGGTATTTATTAACCTAATTTAAAGAAGAGCAACCTGCCCAAGATTACACAAGGAACAAGGGAGTGGGAGGAATACTCTGGTCACACCTCTGAATCATAGTCAGAGTTAGGTGTTTCCATAAACTGTAATAATACAATTGTGTAATTCAAGAACTGGGTAACGAGTAAACCCTGCTTCACCAACTGAAGAACGCACAATGCCTCACCATAGGGATGTTTCCGGTTTGTTGACACCAGCCTCACATGCCTAGATCAGTGGGAAATCTAGACCTCCTCTTCTCCCCTTCTCACTTCACCTCTTCCCCCCACATGACTAGGGATCACTGGGATCACAATCATGGCTGGTTGCTCTGGAAGGTGTCACCCTGGCTGCTGTGGAATCTGGGAGCCGCATGTTGTTGCTGACTCTGAAATATTCCACAGCTATGCCCTTGGAAAACAAGTCCTTTGTCAACTTCCACTGCTGCCCACAGGAGGGTCCTTATACCTAATGAAGACTCAGTTGAGATAATTATACCCTAGTTCAGACCTGAGCTCCAGGAGTCCTGTCGGTGAGAGCTTCAGCTACCTCTACTTGGATCACTGGTGGACACACAGGTCATCGGAAAAAGTGACTTGAATTGTGCTTCCTGTCCTCACAGTGGCTGTTACTATCCTCAGGTTTACACAGTTAGGTAGATGCATCCACACCTACTGGCTCAGGGATTCCAGCATAACAGTTTATATTCATTCACAGTTTCTTCCCTATGGCACAAGTCAGGTGCAGGAATAGGCTGCCCTGAAGCCTTTATGTATGTAAGTAAGTATGTCTGTATTCATGGATTGATTTAACTTTTAACTTCTGTAATAGTAAACACACACACACACACACAAATAGATTATAGTATTATACCCCAACCCTTCATCTGTCCTGACACTTCCCCTCATTCCTTCTATTTTGAAGGAAACCCTAGAATTTCATACTTAAATTACATAGACAAGACTGTTTTCAAAAACAAAACCACAGTATGATTATGACATGAGCAATTATTAACCCTTTATTAATAGTAATTCCTTAATGTCATTGAATATCCAGTCTATGGTCAAATTTCCCCATTGTCTCAAAAATGTCTTTCTATAACTGGTCAAATCAGGATTCACATGCTATATTTTGTTGTTAGGTCTCTTACATCTCTTAATGTAGTGAGGTAATTTATATGTTAAAGAAATCCTGTCATTGGTCCTGCAGAACTTTTCATATTATGGGTTTAATTAATTGTATCTTCTTGGTGTTGACACATTCCTCTATTATTCATTCTCCCTCCTTTCCAAAAACTGATGGCTACATTTAGAGGCTTGATTGAATTCAAACTCGAAATATTTGGAGGGTTGACAAAAATACTTAATAGGTAATTCAATATATTTTTGATTGCACTACATCAAAATGCATGTGATGTATGGCTATTCGATTTTTAGTGATGTTAAAATTAATCAGTGGGTCCAGGTGTTACCCACCTGGTCCATTATTATAAATTCTATCCATCAATCTTTCATCTAATAGTTTTAGTAGCCATTGATGATTGTTATTTAAATATGTTATTTTATTAGATGTTTCCAAAATGATGATTTTTTAATTTTATCATTCCTTTTACATTTGTTAGTTGGAAATATTTGATACAAAAGGACTTTTCCTTGTCATCTCTTTGGCTACTCTAAAATACAATTTGTACAAAAAAGGCAGAATAGATGTTTGATTCTTCCTCTTTGTTTAGCAATTACCATTACCATATAATTTAACCATAGCAACTTTTATAGATGACATGCAAATTATTTTCTCAGTATCATTAGAAACCTGTGAACTTTAATATCGTTTATGTGATAAATGCTTTAGAACATATTCTGTAGGCAGTGGAGAGCCAGCACCATTTCCAAGTTTCAAACATAAAGTGTACCTAAAAATATATCTAAAAATCAAATGATAAACTTAACTGTTTTAGGAGGAATCTTTTCCCGAAGAACTAAAAAGGTCAAAATCTCTAAACACACCCGAACTTTTAGGTACAACTTTTAACAACAAGTATTTGAGGATTCTGTTTCTGTTCTCTGCTTTTCTTCTTTTTCTTCACACAATTTACTGGCCTTTGTTTCGTGAATGTTCGGTTGTGTGATTGAGGCTAAAGATTTACAGCTTCTGGCGCACCTAATGATTTCCACCTTAATGTCGCATCACATTGGTAAGACCTATAGTTCCTGTAACTAGTATTTTCACTTTCGCTTTTATAGACTAAGAGGGAATAAAAACTCAAATAACTGAACACTAACAATTGAACGCTGCTCTGTGAACGAGGACGGGGATGTGGCTCAGACTGAAGCACTGACCAATAGCGAACGCCACTGTGTGGGCTCAGCATGCTTGTCAGCTGATGTACCCACGCCAGATCTGATGTGTCCAAGGAGGCTCAGGCGCTCTGACGGCGAACGCACGGAACTCTGTTGTCAACTGTGACGTGCTGGATTGTTTCTGTCGGCTTACTTGTTACAGCTCCACTAGGCAGGTCTGGGAGGGCAGGAGCCACACCTGTAGTGTTCATTCACTCCCGGCATCCAGTACGTAGTTTTCTAACAGTGAAAGAACAAGTGATGTATGCGAGGTAAGAGAAATATCGACAACGGTTTTGAGCAGTGAGACTCATAATTAGATCTACGTTTTAGTTATATCTTCTGTATATTTTGAGTGGGGTATTGGCATTATAAGCTATTTTTCTTTAAAGATTAATTTATCTGAGTATAGATATAATGTATTTCACCTAGGAATGTTTCAAAAAGCGAACAAATCAAATTAAATCACTGATAATCCATTTCTTAAGGTTAACATTTGGGCATCTTTTCCATTATTTGTCTGTCTATAGTGTTAAACAATATTGGAATCATCTAGAACATGTTTAGTAACTTACTTTTTATGTCTAAATACATGGTTAACACCATCCTATGCTACCTTCCCCTACAATAGAAACTTTAATGGCTATATTCCATTATATCTATTTTTTTTTCAGATTTAATGTGTTTTATTGATTAAAATATTACATTTGTGCCAATTTCCCTTCCCTCTGCTCCCCTCCACCCGGTGGCCCCCCTCCCTCCAGTTGTCCCCCCCTTTTAGATTATGTCCATTAGTTGTGCATACAGTTCCTCCCAACCTCTCTCCGTCTATTCCATTCCCTCCTACCTTGATCCCCAATTCCTATATCATCTCCCTCCCTTTCCCCATTCCCCCTCCCTGTTGACCTCCCCCCAATATGCTTCCCGTACCCACAGTTCCTTTTCCACTCTCGTTGCCTATTTAGTTTGCCTTTGTTTCATCTCCCTAGCTTCTGTTTTTTTAAACCAGTCCCTTTAACATCTCATATAACAGTGGTTTGGATCTAATGAACTCTTTCAGTTTTATTTTGTCCTGGAAACACTTTCTCTGTCCTTCTATTCTGAATGACAATTTCGCTGGATAGAGTATTCGTGGTTGTAGGTTTTGGATTTTCATTACTTTGAATATTTCTTGCCAGTCTCTTCTTGCCTGTAGGGTTTCCCTTGAGAAGTCAGCTGATAGTCTAATTGGGACCCCTTTGTACATAATTCTTTTCTTCTCTCTTGCTGCTTTTAAGATTCTCTCTTTATCTTTAATTTTTGACATTTTGATTATAATGTGTCTTGGAGTGGTTCTCCCTGGGTCCAGTCTCTTGGGAACTCTCCTTGCTTCCTGGACCTGCAAGTCTATTCCCTTCCCCAAGTCTGGGAAGTTCTCCTTTATTATATTTTCACTCAATTTTTCAAGTTCTAGTTCATCTTCCTCATTCTCTGGCAAACCAATGATTCTTATGTTGGGCCTTTTATAGCTGTCCCAGAGGTTTCTGATCCTCTCATTGTTGCTTCCCATTTCCTCTCGCTGCATTGGTTGACTGTTTGTTCCTTCTCCATATTCCAGTTTGTTGAAATGAACTCTGGATTTTTTTTTCTCACCATCTATCTCGTATGCGGTTTTGTTCCTTTCGTTATGAAAGTTTTTCGCTTCTTTCTTATCTTTTTCCTGCTCTTTTGTGAATTCTGTAAGCCACCTGATAACAATGGCCCAGAACTGAGCCTCTGACAGGTTTCTTATCTGTTCATCTGTCAGGTTCTCTATCTGCTGCCTGGTGAGTTGTGTCACCGGGATTTCTATAGTTGTCTGCCTCATTTTGACAGATGCGTTTTGTTTTCTTGGGCGGGCTGTCGGGGGCAGTGCCTGTGTACTCGTAATGACCCAGCGACCGGCGGGCGCCGTTTGGCGTCACAAATCAGCGACCGGTGCCTGCCTGTCCGCGACCTATTTCGCAGCCCTGTGGTGCTTTCTTTGGGGGCGGGGGTCCAAGATGGATTCACACAGTTATTCAGCTAGGAGACCGGGATCCGTCCTCCCGCCCCCCTGGGCCTCACTGTTCGAGGCGATGCGGTGGCCGCTCTCCCCAGCGCCGGAGTCGCGCACCGCCTGGGGCTTGACCGCAGCCGGGATTCTTCGCCGCTCGCCGCTCCGGGTGCGACCGCAAACAGCACTGCCCTCTTTAACTCTTACCTGCCCAAATGGCACTGCTGGTTTATAACTTCATATGTTGGGCTTCCGTGTAGTTTTATTTTCTGGAATTTCTAGTTATCCTTTGTTTTGAAGTAGTTGTATTCCTCTCTAGTTGTAGAGGGAGACCTAGCGTGTCCGTCTAAGCCTCCATCTTGGCCGAAAGTCCCATTATATCTTTTTTTAAGGTAACCAGAACCAAATCCAATTTCCAAACACAAAATTTTGATGAAAGGTCCACAGGGCAGTGACTCTGATCAGAACTGTGATTGTTAATAAAAGCCGGCTATTCCACAGCATGCACAGCTCCAGGATGTGAGATTAACTTCAACAGCTATTCATTTGGTTTGGTTTGACTTTCTGCCAGTCTTACGACCAACCTGAAGTGGGTCTTAGAACAGAGAATGTTATGTTTGGTGTCCAGGGAAGCAGCAAACTAGAGGAGCCACTTCAAATTCCAGAATATTAGATAGAGCCAACATTCCCTTTACACCAAAGTTATCCGTTTTCTGCAGCAAAATCTGAACAAAAATGTTAAAAATGCCATATGAGTTAGATCAAACATCTCGTGGGGAAAACAATCTGTTGGTGTTGAAAGGAATAAAAATGGTGAAGCTGAAACAAAGCTGAAGAGAAAACAGTTACATCCGTAGATACATTTTGCTGTCAAGATCTACACTGTGTAAATGTCCTTCCAGAAGATAAACCTAAGCTGATTCATTGTCACTTGCTTCTGCAGTGGTTTCCCAGGCATCTTAGCCAGCAGCCACCCTGGCCCCAGGGGACTGAGGGCAAATAGATGTTTCAGGCAGACTGACAATAGGAAAGAATTGTAGGACATGAAACTACCTGTAATACCTTGGTGGGAGTATCCTGGAAAGTGAAGAGCAGAGATACTGACCCTTCCAGCTGGTTAAGTTCTATACTCATGCACTTACTTTTTGTGACATCCACTCATCGGTGACAAGTGAATATTTTCCCCTAATGATTCAGGGGAAAATGCAGTATTGTGTATGGACTTGGAAGAGAGTCAAAGTGAGTGTCATGACATGAACTTCTATTAAAAGCTTAAGGGAAGAACAACGCCCAGACCTTTGAGTTACTGGTGCTGTTTTTTGACCATCAGTATTCATTTCCTTGTTTTGGTGACAGCACTCCATTTTTATTTCTGGGCAACCACTCCCCTCCTACAGTCTTTGTTCTTCTTTGGGTGAACCAGAGGTGAAGCATGTGACTCATATCTGGCCAGTCACAGCACAGAATTTTCCCAGCTACAGCTGTCAATAATTTCTTCGGGGATGGGCAGGTCATCCACGTAGATTCAATTGGTAAATTCAGGAACTGCTGAGAAGCATCTCCTTCTTGCTGAAGTCTTGCTGGGCATAAAGTCTGAGTATAACCCAATGTAGAGGAGGAGAGCTGAAACTTTTTTTTTTTTTTGATAAGGTCTCTTTTATCTGGCCTGAAATAGGCATGAGTGGCAAAAAATAAAAAATATCTAACTCTACCCTTATTTTCACAGGACAGCTACAGGTGTCTAAATTAAAATTTTGTAAGAAAATGGATGTTTTATAACACAAAAGAGATGCAAAAGTCTATATTACACTAGTTTATTATATGAGCATCATGAAATGTCTTCTAGGAATATAGCATTGTAAGATCTTCCCTGAAGATATGTATAATCTGCTTGGGAAGAGCCAAAATTAAAAATCTAAACTCTTTAGAATACAAGTGAATTGCAGACAGTAATGCCTAAACATTTCTGAAAGGCAATATAAAGTAACTGATAATTATCTACAAACAAAGCCACCCTACAACAGAAGCATGAGCAAGAGGCTTTAGGCTAAACTCTGGATATTTCCATATGATTCTCAATGTATAGGTACTTGTATTCCTATTATTTATGTGAATTCATACATTTCTATTTCCTACCTGGATTATTTCCTCTGAATTACTGACCTTCATATTCAATTACCTCTTTGATATCTCCACTTAGAAGTCCAACAGGTATCTCAAGCCTACCTTGTCCAAAAAGTCTTTTCCTCCAAACCTGCTTGGCCTAGACTGCCTTTTAGTAGATGGAATCCCCATCCTTTCAGTTGCTCAAGTCTAAAATCTTCCATGTTATCTTTTATTTTTATTTTTCTCACATCTTGAATCCATTCCAAATCTTACTGGTTCTACATTCAAAATTTATTCAAAATCTAATTACTTATGGTCTCCACTGCCACCTAAATTATTGCAATGGCTTAAATGGTCTTCTTGATCTCACCCTTGCCCCTGTCCCCACAAGGTCTATTCACAACACAGCAGCTGAAACAGTCTCCTCGTTTTATTAGAAAGTATTTTAAACATACAGCAAAGTGGAAAGGATTTTAGTGATCCATCTGTACACCCACCACCTAGATGCTACCATTAACAGAACAGTTCTTTAAAAAGTGACACGTGTAGCTCCTCTACTCAAAAATCTTCACTCGCTTACCTCATTCAAAGAGAAAAACCAGTTTCTTACTATGGTCTAGAAGACCCAGTACAACCTGGTCCCAACTGCTGTTCTTCCCTCTTGTCCATTACTCTTCGGTCACACTGGCCACCTTGTTGCTCAGATATGGCCAAGCACATTCTCACTTTAGGGCCTTTACACTTGCTGTCCCTTCGCTTGGGATGCTCTTTCCCCAGGTATTTTTGCATGACTTACCTCTCTCTTCCTTTGGATCACCTCATAAGAGGTCTTCTCTGACACTTCCAAGTATTAGGTTGAACAATATAACTCCAATGTCCCAACCAGTTGACCCACACAAACCTAATGTCATGCTGAGGTTAAAAAAAATGATGTAAAAATATCAATAATTTCATAGGGTTCAAGCTAATAGTGACACCACCTTATCCTTTTCTTCTTACATGGGTTCTTTGTAGCACTTTTCATTTTGTGTCCTATCTGGGTGTTATCTGTAAGACCCGCAAAAATAGAGACTCTGTCTATTTTGTCCACTGCTATGTACTCAGTGCACAGACAAGTACTTGGCCCATAGTTGGCAAATGGGACATATTTGAATTCTTCACACTGAAGCCAAAATGATTTTTTGAAAACACAAATCTGATCATGTTGCTCCCACTAAAAACTCTTCAATTAGTTTGCATTGCTTTTCAAACAAAGAGTCCTCACCAAGCCTATAAGACCCTTACTTAATTCTCTAGATTCATCTCACATTATCGCCTTCACTTCTTTTCACTCTGAGACTCTGCTGGTTCCATCATGAGGTCTTCATGTAATTCCTTCCTCTTCCCCTACTTCTACACTGAGTTTACTCTGCGGCAGTTTTAAACCTTGGCTCAGAGCACCTTTTGCTAGAAGCCATTTCTGACAACTTAGATTGGGTTGAGTTTCCACTTTAATGTCCTAATGCAGCACAGACCTACCCTTAGTAATAACTATTAGGATTATAGTTACTTTGGTGTGATAATTTGTCTGTTACCAGACAGTAAGGTTTTTGTTTTTTTGTTTTTTTTTTAATAAATATAATTTGTTTTGAGAGAGAGAGGAAGGGAGGGAGGAAGAGAGGGAGAGAAACACCAATGTGTGGTTGCCTCTAGGACACCCTCAACTGGGGACCTGACCTGCAACCTGGTCATGTGCCCTGACAGGGTACCGAACTGGCAACCCTTTGGTTTGCAGGCCAGCACTCAATCCACTGAGCCACACCAGCCAGGGCCAGGGAGTAAGTTTTATGAGAGGGAAACACAGCTTTCTTTTTTCACTTCCCATTAGATCCCTAGCATCTGGCACATAGTAAGAGCTTGATACTCATTTTAAAAACAGATCCTGTTGCCCTGGCAGGGTGCTCAGTTGGTTAGAGCATCATCCCGATAAACCAATGGTTGTGAGTTCAATCCTGGGTCAGGGCACATACAAGAAATAACCAATGAATGCATAAATAGGTGGAACATCAGATAAATCTTTCTCTCTCTCAAATCAATAAATACTTAAAAAACAGGTGCTGTGTGTCTTTGTAACTAGTGCCTAATTAAGTGCCTGGTACATACATAGTAGGTGGATAAGTTTGTTAAATGAGCCATAAGATGAAGGATGCTTAATTATTCATTTAGAATGATTATATAACTCAGGAGTGCCATTACTTGGTTATCTGATTAGACATTTTTACATAATTGATATCTATACAAAATCCCAAATTCTCCCCTCTTATTAACCTTTCCTTCACCATTAAGACTGAAGAAAGTAAGTTCCACATCTTTCCTTTCCTTTGTTTACCCTCTGGTAGCGTAAAGGGTGAGCTACTCTGGCTAGGAGATATCATGTAGAGCCAGAATTAACTAAAAATGAGATCTGGCTTCTGAACCAACAAACCATGGCACTCCCATTTGTATAGTTAGATGTTTAAATACTTGTTTTTTGAGTCATATGAGGGGATTTTCATTATTTTTTCTTTTACTTTAATAGCAATCTCTTTAAAAACATTTCAGTGGCCAGAAACTGTATGAAATACACACATATGCAGGTTGTATAAATTTCTAGGTTTCTTAGGGCAGGATGACATGAAATAGTGTAAGCAGAAAAATAACAAAAATTCTTACAAATGAGTCATTTTTAAAAAGATTTTTTAAATTTATTTTTAGAGAGAGGGGAAGGGAGGGAGAGAGGGCGAGAAACATCTATTGGTTGTCTCTTGCCCACCAACTGCGGATCTGGCCCACAACCCAGGCATGTGCCCTGACTGGGAATCAAAAGGGTGACCTTTGGGTCCACAGGCCAAGCTCAATCCACTGAGCCACACCAGCCAGGGACAAATGAATGATTTTTAAGTGTGTTGACCCACAGAAGTTTTTAGTAAACTTGTAACTCCAGACGAGGACCATGGGTTTACTATTTAGAAAAGGGAGAAGAGCCAAATCAAATGCAATAGAAATGAATTGTGGCGAAATAGTAATTTTTTGATATAATGAAACAAAAATAAACTAAAAACCTGAAAAAGATAGCCAGATGCCAACTTCCTAGTTTTCATAATGTAATTATAGATATGTAAAAGGCTACCAATGAGGGACACCTCTCTACTATTTTTGTAACTTGCTGTGAATCTATAATTATTTCCAAATCAAGAGTAAGAGAAAAAAGAAGACAGCAAGAGAAAAGAGTAAATCTAGATAAGAAGGAATTTTTTGAAAGAGAATATTTGTTTTACTTAAAACAAATGTACATAGTTGCTATGTTTGCATAGGTTTGTAAGGAGTTAACCAAAATTTAAAAAATGCTTCCAGCACACACACACACACACACACACACACACACAAACGCACGCAGACACTTTACAAATATAAATACTAGGCTCTGAAAAGTGACAATTATTTTTAATGTTTGAATTAATGTTTTTCAGATATGTGTACAGAATGAAACATAGCATTATGTTCACAAAGGACAACTTAATTTTTTAAAAACCACAAAAATGAGTGTTTGCTCTTGAGAAAGGAAAATTTTTACTTCCTGACATCATCAAAGAAAAATGTGAAGGATCTGATATGAAAGGAACAAAAATGTACAAATTCTACTACCTCATTCCTCAAAACTGTATAAACACTTGCAAAATTTTCCTTCATCTGTTAATTTTTCCCTAAAGCAGCTAGACCACACAGACCTGGGGGCAGTACATGTCAGAATATTCCATCAAGATATGGGAACTCATATTTTTAGCAGAACGATCACTCAATGTGCAGGGAAACTCTGGTTACGAAATCATTCAGAGTGATGCATTTAGTCAGAACCCCCTGGCAATGACAACGTCATGTTAGCATCATCCTTTGTAACATTCTTGGGAGTATTCAAAAGACACATGGCAATATGAACTCTTAAAACAAGTGGAGTAGTTTTTACAGTGCCAAATAGATGGCAAGTATCCTATAACAGGAGAAGTAAAACAGAGAAGTTCCAAAACGGACTCGTTTAAGTCCTGTGTAAAAGTATATTTTCATAATAAAAACTTAAAAGCAACATAGAAATTTGCTTGTCTGGACACTTCACTTATATTGCCCTCTTAAATAAATATTAAAGTACAGCGATATGGTGTGAAGGGAAATAGGGCCACAAAGATCTGAGTTCAAATTTTAGCCCTTCTACTTAGTCAAGTCACAGTCTCAATGTATTTGTTATTAAAGTGGGTTTGGTGATCTCTGTATCTTAAGGCTGGTCCTAGTACTGCGAGGGATAATATACTTAAGTGCTATCAGAATGCTCTGCAAATCACAGGTACCCAATAAGTGTGAGCTCCTGTCCAGTTTTCACAGAAGACACAACAAAATATTTCTCTCTTAGTTTGGTTTGAGCCAAAACATGTGGTTTAAAGAGTAAAATTTTTAAAAGGCAAGAGAATCTCATCCTAATACTATCCAATCTTTCCATTAATTATGCAGTTATATAAACTAATATTTAATAAACATCATTGAGTTTATTGGTATTATTCAGGTAATGCATCATTACCTGAATAGGTACTCTCTCTTGCAAGTTGGCATTTAATTTTGTCTTTAACTGATTTAGCAAAATATGTCATTAATTCTTTATTCGGATCATAAAATAGTACGCTCTTTTGGGAAGATTACGCTCCTCTGGATCCCAGGTAAAAGTCATGGGTTTGAGAAAAAAGTGACATGGAAAGAGAAACAGTGAAAAGCTGAAGTTGTCTTTCAAGGCTGATGGTATAATGCAATAAAGCATCTGTTTCAATCTCACTGTCTAGAAACCAAAGTTCCTCAATTCATGCCCTGAACTTCTCCTAACAAGGCCGTAGTCCCAGCCCCCTTAAATGCTAAAGGGCGAGCAAGCCTCCTGAAATAGCAGAAGCACAGAAACGGCCCCTAGACGGCTTTAGTGACTGGTCCTTAGACTGGAACCCGAGGGTTTATCCAGGGGGTTCCGGAACCTCCAGTCCTGTATGTTAAGTTGTGTCTAAATGTATTTCGTGCCTTTTCCCCAGGAGGCTGCTCAACTGTCACTTTCCTCTAGTGCTCTTCCCCAGTCACCTGATCCAGCCAAAGGGAATAATCTCATTCATCACTGTTATTTCCTGCAGAGCCTTACACAATCTGTCATTACCTTGTTTGTTTGCCTAAATCCGCCTACCGCACAAAGATCAGGATCCTGGTCTTCGGTGCCTTGGACCTTGTGGTTCTTGAGAGAGACTTTTGGAATGAATGGCAGGCCTGTGTCTATCAGCTATCTAAATGGACTCTATATCCAGCGCCCCCCGCCCCATTCTTCTCAGGTAATCATTTTTAAAATCACTCGTTTTCACTTTGAAAATGAGGCTTTCAGCATTTCAATCACACCCACTCACCCTCGCACACTTGTTTCCTACAGTCGTCACTGCCACCCGGGCCCATTTAACCAAGGCCACTAGGCCGGGCAGTTCAGAGGCGACCACAGCAGGTGCAGCCCGTGAACAGGCACGCTTATCAATTCACATTCCCGGCTCAGGTCCTGGGGGCAGCGGGGCTGCGCAGGCACCGTGGACGTGGAGGAGCACCTCGAGGTCGCCCCCGGCCTCCACTCCACGGGTGGTCGTGCCCCCCCACCCTCCCTCCCGCGCGGCCCCAGCAGCTGGCGGTGGCGGAGCATCACTCCCGCGGTAGCGCGCAGCTCGCCACTGGAGAGTCGGGTACACTTCGCCCGGCCGGGTTCAAGCCCATCCCGTAGCGCGCGCCGCCGCCATCACAACTACTTCCGGGTTAGCGGGTCATCGACCCTGTGGCCCCGCCCCTCCTTTGCCTCCTCCGCCCGCGGCCCGGGCTGCGGCTCCTCCCCGGGGCCGGTTCCCGCTGTCTGTGCCGCGGCGTCGAGAGGACACCGGCGTGGCTGGCTGACTGGTCACCGGCATCAGGAGCTGCCGCGTCCAGCCCGGCCCGCCTGGCCGGGGACCTGGGACCAGGTTCGCCCTCCGCGCCACTCGCCCTTTGCTCCTCGTTCTTCGCCCCGGCGGACTCCCGGCCGGCCCCGGGCGGGCGAGCCGCGCTCTGGCCCTTCCCGGGAGGCGCCGCAGCCAGCAGCCCGCGCCCAGAGACAGGTAAGGGCTGCTCTTCCCGCTGCTCGGGGGAGAGCAGGGACGGGGTCCCCCTCCCCGGCCTGTGCAGCCCGGGGGTCCGCGCCGCCGCTGACCCCTGCTGGGGGCCGGGCTTCCCCGGAGCTGGCCGCGTCCCCCCGCGGGCTCCGGGGTCGGGGTCGATCCCTGCCTTCCGCCTGTCTCCGGCCTCACCCCGGACTTCCAACGCGCGCCCACCGTCCGCGGGAGGGGAAGAGGTTACTCCCATTTGCAGGAGAAATTAAATTGGGCTGCTGTCCCTCCGCTGCGGGTGCTCGTGGCGCCTTCTCCTCCTTCCCAGACGCGGCTCTCTCGGTCCTGTCCCCAGGCAGTCACCCCAGGGAGCGGTGTCACGCCAGCGGAGGGCGTAGCATTTTGGGGCATTTTTTTCCCTTTTCTCCTTGACCCGAACTGAAGCGCGCGGGCATAACAGGCGCGTACTAGGAGTGTCATGCTTCATGCTTGACTAATAAGGGGTGTCATTCACACCCAGATGGTTACACTCCGCAGTCCAGTCAGGCCTGCTGCTCTTGCCTGTGGGTATCCAGTAAGAAGCAGGGGAACCTAAGGAAACCCACTTCTTTTTTCTTTCTTTTGGGGGGAAGAAGCTCAGGTGTTTGCTCGGCTGTGTTTTCACCGTGGGAGATACAAATACCGGGCAGCTGGGTCGTGGCGAGGGAAATGTGTTATCCTCAACTTTACGCAGGTTGTAGCTCTTTTTCTGTGAGTTTCCATTTCATGACTCAGCATTCCTGCCGTAAACAGAAAAACCGTGGAGTAGGTAAATTGGCCAAAAGATAAAGGTGAGGGTAACCGAGTGGCCATTAATTATTTTTATCACAATGGGAAGAGAATGTCGACGCAATAATCGCATCAGCGATGGAGAGCGGAGGATGATGGATGCGTTCTTAATGTTTAAAATAACATTAAAAAATTCAAGATAGCATTTTATTTGGGGGATAAATCTGTTTTTGGAGAATGCAAAATGTAGCAGATAAGAGTTAGTTGGCAGGGACTTGAGGTTTGCTGTGGTTTGACAGTCTTGCAGAATTAACCCTGTGTTATCAACATCGTGTTCGGTTTTAACAAATACAGACCATGATGACATGGTATTCTACAGATGTAGAATAAAAATTTTGGGAAGTGTGATTCATTTAGGAAGTTAGGTCACTACTGGGTGAATCGTTGATATGGATCTTAACGTTGGAGTAGAGGAAAGCCAGAAGTTGGTTACTGCCTGTTTTATTAGATGCCTTCTTCACTCGTTTTATAGGGAGGATTGTATCACACGTTGTTAGGTTTGTTGCTGGATACTTATTGTCATGAAGTATGGCGAGGAAATAAAAAAGAACTCCTGCAGGATGTTTGGATGTTAGTTCCCAAGTGGGTCGTTGTGATTTTGACCCATATTGTGCCTGATGTGGGGAGATAAATGAAGGGCTCTAGAAACAAAACACAGGCTGGTGAAGAGGAGAGCTGCCATGGTTAAGGTAGGGGAAGTTCACAGAAAGAGCCTGCAGCATGCAAAATAGTCCTTTGAGTGAAAGGTCTCACTCATTTTGCAAATCTCTCCTTAAAAATGATGTGGAATGAGACTATGTATACTGAGTTCTTATTTAAGTTCTGGTATAGAAAAAAGTGTGTACTGAAGTTGTGACTTATTATTGGAGCAAATTCATTTTAAACTAGATATAACTTTTTATGCTGAAATGTAACTTGACATTTCGGCTTTTTAAAAATGTTGTTAAGTAAAATAACTGAGTCAGAGTTCTTGATATCCTTCGTCTTGTTTTCTTTTTCTCTCTGAAATTCAGCTTATTTTACATTGATTTTCATTTGTAAAGAACGTTAGTCAGTTATCAGTGATAAAGTAATGGTAAGTTGACCCTGTTGGTCTTGCTTACCAAATTCACTTAATTCTTTGACTAAATTTTGGCATCTTGTTTCCTAGGTTATCCATTCTTATATTCAGAGTGTTCCCTAATGATTTTTGTCCAGTTATTAATGACATAAGCGTTTCAGTTCCCCATGAACAGAGATACCCTTAATGGAAATCCCTCGTGGAAACCACCGGCTCCATCACTGACAGTCTTGCAAGGGAAACCTTCTTAGGTCAGGATTTAAGCATCTCTGTAATGAAAGAAAAATGTGATAGGGAGAGTATTGACAAAGAAGAGTTTTCCTCTCTCAAAACAAAACCAGAACCAGATCTTTACTAGAAATGAGTGGAAGGGAGCAGTTTCTTGCAAAGCTCTTTGTGAATTGTTTATCTTGCCCTTGGTGTAAAAAGGAACAGAATTGATGATGGATAGAAAAAAAATCTCCCTGCAGTGTGCAGGGAATGTTGATGAGGAATCACTTAAGAGGAAATAAAATTCTCTGCTCTCATCCTAAGATCATTGCACCTATGAAATAGAGACCCTTTCGTATCCCTTTCTTTTCAGATACAAGCAGTAGCATTCTCTCTGACGAATCTGAATAGAGAGATGGTCCTTTAACCAGGAAAACATACTACCTTTTCCAGTTTGCACAGAATAAATAGACTTTACGACCATTATTCAGAACTCTTAAACTTCAGAAGAAGTTGAGCAAATTTACCCTGTGAGTAAAATAACTGTCCTTTTTCTCCATTTTCTCCTTAAGGTGATAGATAGGACACTTGAGGAGTGAGTGTCTGTGTGTGTATTCCATTGCCCCTTTAAAACTTTCTGGCTTTTAATAAATTGGGCCCAGACTTAAAAGTAATCAAACAATAAGCTAAAAAACTGGGTTTATCATATTTTCTGCATTTTCCATTTGTCCTGTTATTTCTTTATTTTGCTTGGGGAGGGAGACAGAATTCTTTCTTGGAGAAACTCTGAGATTTGTTGCATATGTATGCTTTTGTTTTTGTCCAGTGGTACGGACAGCAGTAGAGAAATGTTTAAGAGGAGGAAGGAAATGGGATATATGGAAAGAGAACGTTCACTTTGTGAGTTCAGTAGGTTTTTGTAGGACATTTTAAAATTGATCAAACATTTAAAAAGAAAATGTTATATGGTGAAAAGGAAGTCTCCCTTCTACAATAAACTGCTAGCCTTTTCTCAATCCCCAACCCCTAATCCAGCCAACCACTGTTAATGGTTTCCTGCTTATCCTTCTCCAAATTTTCTATTACATGTATAATCACATATGTTTAGGAGAAATGTCCTATACCTTTCATTCTTATCCTTGATGTCTTAGAGATCTTTCTATATTAGCACATATGTCCATCTGATTTTCTTTTCTTTTTTTTTTTTTTACTTTTTAATTGTATTTATTAGGGTGAATTGGTTAATAAAATTATATAGGTTTCAGGTGTACAGTTCTATAATACATCATCTGTATATTGTATTGTGTGTTTACCACCCAGGTCAAGTCTCCTTCCATCACCATTTATCCCCCTTATATCCTCTTCTTCCTCCTCACCCCCTTTTCCCATGCGATTTTTTAAAAAAGACTGGATGTCTTGCCTAGTGTAGATGAACCATAATTTATTCATTTCCTATATTTATTTTACCATTCCCTATTACTAGGATTTATGTTTTTAGTTTTCTACGAATGCTGCTATAATGAACAACCCATATACAAATCTTTGCACTAATCCATAAGTATGTGTGTGGAATGTATTTCTGAAAGTGTGATTGCAGGATTGCAACTTAAGTTGTGAAATCTAAAAATGTATTTCAGTCCTACATTGGGCTTTATTTTATAATAGAAGTTAACTTCTTTCTTAACCTTGAAGAAGGAGAAAGGAGCTCTTAATTACTTGTATTCTTTTTCTTATTTTTTTTTTTATTTTGGTTTTTCAATTTAATTACTTGTATTCTTTATCCTCCTCTCCATTTAAAAAAATACTGCAACTGTATTTTATAAAGCAATTTAAAAAACATTTTAGAGCAACAGGTACTTAGTTTTATTTGTCCTGGTAAGGGTAAAAATACTGTGGCTTAAAGACTGGTGCTGTTACAGACAAATCATGTCATTTATATTTGGTAATAGTTAAATGAATACCTTTTGTAGTAGGTTGATTGTTTTAGGACTTTATGACCAATATCAATTAAAAACATTGTATATAGTTTAAGTATTTATTTATTTTTTACATTGTATATATTTTAACTTCTTGCCCTGCTGAAGTCTGCTACTATATTATTAGTCACAAGGGAAAGACATAACACACCTCTTTTTCCTTTATTACCTTCCTCATTCTAGTCTATTGTTAATAAAATAAACCTCTGTGGAGTTTGAGATCCAAAAAATCCTTTGGCAAACTAGAGTGCTATTGATGGGTTAATTTGCCAAGGCAGAAGGTAGGTACAGTTTCAGTTGTTATTCTGCATTGTTGTGAGCAGAATAAAGGTTTAAAAATTTTAATTTCTATGTTATATAGCTCAATCATGACCAGGAAGAGGTTGAGGAATCTTTGCCCTTTTAAAATAAGAGAGACTAGAGAAAAAAAAGAAAAAGTGCTGAGGGGCTAACATGTTATGATGAAGTTGGAACTTGTGAGTGGCAGTTTCCCTGGCTGGTGCCCAGGGTCTATTTTGAGGCCTTGTCAAAGCTTGCCTGATAGAACCTACCACATTCGTGTAATCTGTCCTGGCCCTGCTGCCAGTCAGGAAGGCCTGCGGTTTAGGAAGAGTGGCAACCATAGAAGAGGGAGCCTATAAAGGCATTGCATTTGCCTTCAGAAGATTAAGGCTACATTTTGCAGTGAACATCTGCTTAGCATGCATATCCTAGGATCCAGTTTTTTGTCTTCCTTTTTAAAGAAAAGAGCATGATTAAGGAAAACTAATGAGGAAAGTGTTTTAGAAAAATGTGTACAAGCAGGAGAACAGGATTGTACCAATATGGGTATTATGCTCTGGTTCTAAGCATGTTTTCCAAGAATCAGTTACATATTTTACAATAGGGCAAAAACATTACTATTACTGGCATAGGGAGGTCATACCCCTATTTGAAATAGTCAACTTCAGAGATTTTCACACTTGTCAATGGGATCAGAAGGACACTGGGAATGATGGACTGTTTTGCAGGATTATTTTGAGTTCATGCAGAGAAATTAGCTTCTTCCCAGATTCTTGTTCTCTTCTTTCCATTCAGCTGTTACATGTGTAACATCATGGAGTTACCTCTTTAAACTCTTGGTTCTTACCAGACGCTATCTTCCAGCATAGCTGCCTGTACCCTGTGCTTCTCATGAAAACGTCGGTGTTTTGTATACTCAGTGAATGAAACACTCGAGTTTAAAGTTCTTTAACTGATCTCACTTCTTAGACTAGAAAGCTGTAAAAGAGCTTAGTGCTCCACCCTTTGGACCAAGGTTCATGTCACCATATTTAACTGTGTAGCCTGTATTGCAGTCAAAGTTGTTTGAAGAATTTGGCACACGGACTTAATTTACAGATGCAAAAGCTGCATCCTTTCTTTTGCTTTATATTAGGTTGTGACTCTAGGAGATACAGTTTCTCCTTGCCCGTGGAAGTTTGGATAGCTAGCATTTGATAATGATGATGTGTTTAGTGTTCAATTGGAGGAGAAAAAAATAAACTGCAGTGTGGTTTTTTTTTTTCTTCTCTATTCCTATGTCTGGTTTATTCCTGTTATCTCTGTTCCTTGTTTCAGACTTTTGCTCCCCTCATAAAAAAAGAAAGAAAGAAAGAAAAAGAAGAAGAAAAAAAGAGGTTAGAACAGAGCAGAGGTGAGAGTGGAAAAGAAGATTGGTTGGAGTAAAAGGCACGTGTGAGGGTGTTTTATTTTCTCAGAAGTGGATTATTAAAACTTTTTAAAAAGAATTCTAGTTTATCTTTTCCATGATTTTCACTTGGAGCCCTGTATATCTTAGTTTTCCTTCTAGTTTTGATATAACGCATCTCTACTGCTTTAGGAAATTAATTTTTAAGTTACTCGTTCTGTTCGCTGTTTTTCGACATCCCTCACCTTTCTAAGTAGAAACATTTTAACAGCTAGGAACAATCTTTTGGCTCTCTGTTTTCTAAGTTAAAGGGAGTACAGTATACCGTTTGCAGAGGATTAGGATGTTTAAATATTTATTTTCCTGTTAAGTGGTTTAAATCATTTATAACAACAAACAGTACAGTTATTAAGCATGCATGTTGTTGCAATTTTTTAAAAAAGTTTCAGTTAAGTCATCCAAGAATTATAGGACTAAAGAAAGAAAGAAAGAATCAGTTTTAGAGTAGATGTTTCTTCCCCTGTTGTGGGTATTACTGTACGTGGGCTGTTAAGGAATGAGACGGTCACTGTCCCCCTTTCTTATCAAGTTCACCCTTTGCTACCCATCCAGAGTTTTGTTTTTGTTTTAATTGTGCTAAAATAGTCTTATTTGTTTACTTTTTTCTTTTGTTACTCTTTCCTGGGGAGGTATGTCTGATAAAAAATTGCTCCGAGCAATGTCCGAGATTTTGCTGCCAGAGTTTTTTTCTAGGATTTTTATGGTTTCGGTTCTAACATTTAAGGCTTTGATCCATTTTGAGTTTGTTTTTGTATGTGGTGTAAGGAGGTGGTCTTGGTTTCAGTTTTTTCTGCATATATCCAATTTTTTCAGTGCCATTTATTGAATATCTTCAGGGCATTGTACGTGCTTGCTTCCTTGGTTGAATGTTAATTGACTAAAGGTGTGGGTTAGAAACTTGGAAAATTAATAAATAAATTTTGGTAAAACGGATATGACTAAATTGGCCATTTAAATACTTCAAGTGTACAATTTAGTGGCATTAGGTACATTCACACTTGCGCCACCATCACCACTGTCTGTCTCAGTAACTTTTTCATGAACCCAAACTGAAACTTTACCCATTAACAATAGCTCCTCGTTCCCCACAGCCCTTGATAACAACTCTTTTACTGCTGTCTCTATGAATTTGACTATTCCAGGTACTTCATATAAATGGAATCATATAATTTCGCTTAGCACAGTGTCCTCAGGGTTCATCCATGTTGTAGAATGTATGAGAATTTCACTCCTTTTTAGGGCTGAGTTAACATTCCATGGTATGTATATGCCCCATTTTGTGTATCCATATATGTTGATGGACACTTGATTTGCTTTCAGCCTTTGGCTGTTGAGAATAATACTGCTATGACAACAAGTGTATATAAATATCTATTTAAGTTCCTCCTTTCCTTTTCATTCTTTTCCTTTCATTTATCTACCCATAAGTGGAATTGTTGGGTCATATAGCAATTTTGTGTTTAATTTTTTGGGAAATTGCCATACATTTTCCAAAAACAGCTACACCACTTCACAGTCCTAGCAGTGGTGTATTAATACAAGGGTTCCAGTTTCTTTACATCTTTTGACACACTTACTTTCTGTTTCTGTTTTTTTTTTTTTTTTTTAATGGCCATTCTAATCAGTGTGAAGTGGTCTCTCATTGTGACTTGGATCTGCATTTCCCTAATGATTAGTGATGTTGAGCATCTTTTCATAATACTTATTAGCCATCTGTATGTCTTCTTTTGAGAAATATCTATTCAAGTCCCTTCCCCATCTTTAAATTGTGTTGTTTATTCTGTTGTTGACTTTTAGGGGTTCTCTATATATTTTGGATATCAGTCCCTTATCAGAGAGATGATTTGCAAATATTTTCTCCCATTCTGTGGGTTACTTTTTTACCACTGATAGTATTCTTCAATGCACAAGTTTTAAATTTTGATGAAATTTAATTTATTTTCCTTTCTTTTGTTGCCTGTATTTTTGGTGTCATATCCAAGAAATCATCGCCAAATCCAATGTTATAAAGCTTTTCATGTGTGTTTTTTCTAAGGGTTTTTATTGTTTTAGCTTACATTTATTTTTCTGATTTACTATAAATTAATTTTTGTAGATGGTGTAAGGCAAGGATCACTCTATTCTTTTGCACGTGGATATCCAGTTTTCCCAGCACCATCTGTTGAAAAGATTGTCCATTCTCCATTGGTTCGTCTTCACACCCTTGTTGAAGGTCATTTGACTGTGTGCCAGGGTTTATTTCTGGGCTCTGTTATATTCTTTATGTCCTTATGCCAGTTACACACTGTTTTCCTTTCTGTAGCTTTCTAGTAAGTTTTGAAATCAGGAAGTGTGATAACCTCCAATTTTGTTCTTTTTTAATATTGTTTTGTCTGTTTGGAGTCCCTTGTGATTCCGCATAAACTTTAATTTTAGGATAGGTTTTTCTACTTCTGCAAAAAACGTCATTGGGGGCCTTGGTGGGGTAGCTCGGTTGATTAGAGAATTGTCCTAATATGTCAGGCTTGCAGGTTCTGTCCCTGGTCAAGGCACATGGAAGAATCAACCAATGGATGCATAAATAAGTGGAATAATAAGTCAGCCTCTCCCCCGCTTCCTCTCTTTCTCTCTCTAAAATTAATCAGTAAAAATATTTTTTTAATGTCATTGGGATTTGATAGAGATTACATTGAGTCTGTAGATTTCTTTGGGTAGTATTGACATTTTAACAATATGTCTTCTAATCTGAACACAGAGTGATTTTTCACTTATTTATGTCTCCTTTAGTTTCTTTCAGCAATGTTTTTTTCCTAATCTTTTTTTAAAGTATATTTTATTGATTATGTTGTTACAGTAGTTCCAATTTTGTTTCCCCTTTGTTCCCCTCTGCCCAGTATCCCCCTTCCCTCCAGCAATCCCACCCGCCTTAGTTCATGTCCATGGGTCGTGCATATAAGTTGTTTGGCTTCACCCTTTCCTATACTATTCTTAACTTCCCCCTGTCTATTTTGTACCAACCTATTATGCTTCTTAACCCCTGCACCATTTCCCCATTTCTCCATCTTCCCCCTCCCAGCTGATAACCCTCCAAATGATCCCCATACCTATGATTCTGTTCCTATTCTTGTTTGCTTAGTTGGATTTTGTTTTTATTTTTTAGATTCAGTTGTTGATAGTTGTGAGTTTGTTGTCATTTAGTGTTCATAGTTTTGATCGTTTTTTTGTTAAGTAAGTCCCTTTGACATTTGATATAATAATGGCTTGGTGATGATGAACTCCTTTAGCTTTACCTTGTCTGGGAAGCATCTTATCTGCCCTTCCATTCTCAATGATAGCCTTGCTGGATAGAGTAATCCTGGTTGTAGGTCCTTGCTTTTCATCACTTTGAATACTTTTTGCCAATTCCTTCTTGCCTGCAAAATGTCTTGAGAAATCAGCTGACAGTCTTATAGGCACCCCTTTGTATACAACTCTCCGCTTCTCTCTTGCTGCTTTTAGGATTCTCTCTTTATCTTTCACCTTTGACATTTTAATCGTGATGTGTCTTGGTGTGGTCCCTTCTGGGTCCAGCTCGCCTGGGACTCTCCGTGCTTCCTGGACTTTGTATGTCTATTTCCTTCACAAAATTTGGGAAGTTTTCCTCCATTACTTTTTCACATAAGTTTTCAATTTCTTGCTCTTCCTCTTCTCCTTCTGGCACCCCTGTGATTCGGATGTTGGCACATTTAAAGTTGTCCGAGAGGTTCCCAAGCCTCCTCATTTGTTTCAATTCTTGTTTCCTCATTCTGTACTGGTTGACTGTATTTTTCTTCCTTATGTTCCAAATCATTGATTTGAACACTGGTTTTCTTCCTTTCACCATTAGTTTTGTGTGGATTTTCCTTCATTTCATTTAGCATAGCCTTCACTTATTCCCTTATGCGTTTGCTGTACTCAAGCATATCTGTCAAGCCTGTGAGCATCTTTATCACCAGTGTTTGGAATTCTGCATCTGTCTGTTAGGTTGTCTGTCTTCTCATCTGTTAGATTGACTGTCTCCTTTTCACTTAGTTCTCCCACTGGAACCTTGATCCATTCCCCGTTTTGGGCCATACTGCTCTGTCTCCTCATCTTGACAGGTTCCTGTATTTGTTTCCCTCTGTGTCTTAGGTAGAGCTGTTGCTCCTGTTACGTTGTAAGGGGTGGAGCCTCAGGGATTCGTCAGTACAGGGCGACCTGTTTCACCACGTTGTGGCGCTGTATGTGGGGGAGGGGTCTGAGAGGGAACAATGTCGATTGCCCAGCACTTGCCCCTTTTCCAGTCACTTTTTCCACCTCTGTATGGGACCGGCGCCTCTCAAGCTGTTGCCCTGGCCGCCGTTCCCAGAGTGGGTGGGTCTGCGGACATTCTAGGACCGTGGGGGCCCTTTAAACAAGCGGACTCTGCTGAGAGACTGGCAGTTTCTTTCTCCACCCCAACCCCCACTGGTCTGCACAGTCAGAGGCAATGAGGCTTGATTTTCCCCAACACTGGACTGTGAGCTTCTCAGTCTGGTGAGGAGCTCAGAACGCTCCCCAGGTGTCCCTCCTGACTTTTTAAAATGTGTGACTGTGCTTTCTGCCAGCCTGCTACTGCCACCACCACACCGCGTCCTCTCCGCCCCAGCTCCGCCCCTTCTACCTGTCTGGATGAGTATTTCTTCTTTATGTCTTTGTTTGTTGGACTTCCATGCAGCTCGGTTTTCTGGAACCTCTGGTTGTCTCTAGTTTTGAGGTAGTTGTATTCCTTCTTAGTTGTGGAGGGAAACACAGCATGTCTGTCTACACTTCCATCTTGGCTGGAAGTCTCAGCAGTGTTTTATAGTTTTTAGTATACAGGTGTTTTGCCTTCTTTGCTAAGTTTTTTCCTAAGTATTTTATTCTTTTTGATGATATTTTAAATGGAATCATTTTCATTTCCTTTTTGGGTTATTCATTGTTAGTGTATAGAAATGCAACTGTTTTTTAAAAATTGGTTTTGTATCCTTACAACTTTGCTAAATTTATTCATCCAATGTTTTAAAAGCTGTTGTATTGGTTTTTTAATGCTGTGTAACAAATTACATGCATTTAACAGCTTAAGGCAACACACATTTATTATCCTTGAGTTTCTGTGGGTCAAAATTCTGAGCATGACTGAGCTGGGTCCTCTGCTTAGAGTTTCGCAGGGCTGCAGTCAAGGTGTTGGCCGAATTCTCACTTGGAGACATAACTGATAAAAATCTGCTTCCAAGTTCAGTTAGGTTTTTGGCAGAATTAATTTATTTGTGGTTTTAGGACTCTTCAAGCTTGTAAAGGCGGCTTTCACTCTTAGAGGCAACCTGAAGTTCCTTGCCCCATGATGTGTCCATATATGACCATTTCAGCAAGCCATCAGGGAGAGTCTAGTGCAAGTCTGCTAGCTACACAGTCTTGTGTAATGTAACATAATCAGGGGAATGACATCTCATAACCTTTTATTGTAGTCCATTGGTTAGAAGCAAGTCACAAGTCCTGCCCACATTCCTGGGGAGGTGTTTACACAAAGGTGTGAACAGCAGCAGGAGAGGGGATAATAGTGGGGAGCCACCTTAGAGCCTGTCTGCCATAACTGGTTACAAAATAGCACATATTTTACAAACCCATTTTTGTTTATAAAACATATATGCATAATTAAGAATATCTCCAGGTGGTGGAAATTACTAGTGGTTTTTATCATTACTTTTTATTTCTTCATTATTTCCTCCCAATTCCCCTTCCTGCAACATGCCAGTTTTACAATTTTAAATCACTTGTTGGTGTTTTTATTATAACTCAGTAAATATTGTTTACTACTCAGCCAAGTATTGTATCATGATTGTTTCCTTTCTAGTTTAACTTTCAGTTTTCTCAGGGTGTGAAGAGATGCTTCTTTTTGCTTAGTTTTCTATTCACCGTATTTTTCCCAACATATTTTTCAAGTGTGTGTTCTATTTATCTATCTAATTTATTTTGAGGAAAATAATTAGTTTATTTGTGAAACAGAGAGATATAAAAGAAAATATAGTTTCTGGAAGAATAATAAAATGGGCATCTGGTCTCACTACTTAAGTCAAGAAATTGAATATTACATTTGTGCAAGAGGTTCCCTGTATGTGTTATTTAATGGTATCTCTTCCCCTCCAAGTAATCGCAGCCCCATTTTACATGTTAATCACTCTTTTGGGACCACCCCCTGTTCCCTATGTGTATTTCTAATCCATATGTGGTTTAATTTTGAAAAACTGAAAATAGCTCTACCATCTCTTTCTATAAGTGAGGGTAGCCTAAGCTACGTTAACAAACAACCCCCACCTTTTGGTGGTTTAGCACAAAGTTTATTTATCACTCACATCTCTGTCTGCTGTGAGTTGGAAACAGTGGCAAAGGAATAGTTTGTTCCACAGTCATCCAGGGACTCAGGCCCCTTTCATTTAGTGGCTCAGCTGTCCTCTGGGACCTCAGACCTTTACTGCTGTCTCTGCATTTGGTTGCTGGCAGATTTGAGGGCAAAGAGAGGGGGTGTGGTAGATTGCGAGGAAAGTTTGATGGGCCAGGTATGGACATGGCAAACTTGTGCCTTCATTCCACTGGCTAGGACTCAGTTATATGGCTGCAGGTAATGGTAAGGAAGTCCGTAAAACATAGCATAGCTGTAGGCAGAAAAGGGAAAGGGCTTAGTGAACAGTAAGCCAATATCTGCCATAGTATGTATGTGTCCCTAAGCAGTATATTGTTTCTTTTGAAGAACTGAATAGCAAGTATAAACCTAGCTATGAAAGGAAAGGTCCACATTGCCACTATTAAGTGCAGGTTCCCAGGAGAAGAAAAGCTGGACAGAGTCTTCCTAGAATCTTTTCTGGTAAGCCATTGGGAAAGTTTGTTAGTCCTGGGAAACTGTAAGACTCACCACAGTCGTCAGGGCATCTGGAAGAGCCGAAGTCTTTACAAGGTGCTGAGTATCTCAGAGAAATATGGTTGGGGGACTAGGCTGCTCTATATACAGGGTGGGGCAAAAGTAGGTTTACAGTTGTTTGTATGGAAAATAATACAATAATTAATAAAAATGCAGGAATAAACTCTTTCGTGTACTCAGCATCTGTAAACCTACTTTTGTATTTTTGCTTCTAAGCTTATCATGCTCTTGCTGTCAGGAATAGGTAAAAGCAAAACGCTATGAAATAAATTCTCGGCCAGTCTAGGCACTGGGGAGAGGGGGCAGCAGGAACTTGGTCAACATGGGGTTAAGACAAACTAATAAAAACCTGGACAAGGCTCACCTTGTATTAAAAAGAAGTCTCAAAGGCTGTGGAGATTTTGGTGATGACATCCCTCCATTATGTCTTTTGAATCCCATTCCTTCAATCTGTATCTTTCTTCCTCGGATATTTATCATCCTGCTGGAGATCAATCCCTGCTGCTCCCCTTCTCTGTGGGATTTATTTCCTGTTTGCTAAGTTTCCTCTATCTTGATTTTCTCTTTTATTTGATGAAGTATATCTTCTAGTAGCAGGTGGACAAAGGGTGTAAAAGTGGTGAACTTTTAAGACCATGCATGTCTGAAAATGTCTTTATCAAGTATGAGGATAGAATGGTTTGAGTGGGCACAGACTGTATAGGTTGTCTGTAATTTTTCTTCAGAAGTTCGAAGGAATCACTCTAGTCTTCTTGTTTCAGAATTACTTTTGGAGGTCTGAAGCCATTCTAATTATTAATTATTAATCCTTTATACCTGACCTGATTTTCCCACCCTTAGAAGCTTGTAAAGTCATTCTTATCCTCCCTGTTGGAATTCACACTTCACTATGAAATACCTTGGTGTGGACTCAGGACTCACGTGCCCCAACTGGGGACCTGGCCTGCAACCCAGGCATGTGCCCTGACTGGGAATCAAACCAGCGACCTTTTTATTGCTTTTAAGGGCTGTGGGGCGAGAGAGAGAGAGAAGAGAGAGAAAGCGAGAAACATCAATTGGTAGCTTTCTTGCTTCCTGCATGTACCTGGACGGGAATCAAACCTAGGTATGTGCCTTGACCTGGAATGGAATCTGCAACCTTTTTGGTGTGTGAGATGACACTCCAACCAGCTGAGCCACCTAGCCAAGGCGACTGGCATAAATTTTTATAGTCCTGCTTTGTTTATTGAAAACCACAAAACACTGTGGAATGAAATTCAGAAAAGGATTTTTAATTGCAGTTCCCAGTTCCCATGCCTCGTCTTAACTTAGTTGTCTTCCATTCTCTACCAGTTTTTTTGTTTGTTTGTTTTTTGCTAACACTTAATTATAAAAATTTTCAAACAAGAGTTAAAAGAGTTCTACTGTAAATATGCATATACCTGCTATCTGGATTATACTATTAATGTTTTATTGTACTTGATCACGTGTCTATCCCCTATATTCATTCCTCTATCTGTTATTTCATTTGGGGGGATGCATTTGAAAATAAGCAGCAATAACAGTACACTTCAACCCTCAGTGTTTCAGTATGCGTATCATTGACCCGAGTTCGATATTTGTTTAGAGGTCTTTTTCTTTTGAAGTAAAAACTACATAGGAGGGTGTGCGTAGATTCTAACTGCACCATTTAATCACCCCTCTTGTCTATTTCCTTCTAAGTCAATTGTTCTAAGAAGTTGACTAACACCCATTGTAAAGCCATCCTCCCAAACTTGTGTGTTCATTTAGACTTTGAAAAATATGTTTTAAATACCACAGTGTACCTTAAATATTTTTATTTTTTATTTTATCATGTAAGTATGCTGTATAGTATGATGATTATACTATAGGCATTTTTATTTTTTCCAGATTGTTCCATGCTTCAGCAAAACTCCTTAGCATGGCAAATGATATCCTATGATGCATGTTGGAGGAAATAACTTGAGGATATTTTTGTTTAGTTGAAAGTATGAAACTGTAAGGAAAGGAAAGGATTGCCCCTTTGTCAACTTCATAAGCTAAATATGTAAAAGAGGTAGTTAATTCATGACACTTTAAACACTTCTGGAGTGGTTTATAGGTTTACTAAGGGGTTGCATTTATCTTAATGCCTTTGAGCCTCACATCACCCATGTGAAATAGCTGGGACAGTTGTTTCTGCTCTATAGATGGAGAAACCAGGGTGTAGGCCGTAGGCAGGGTGGCGCAGAAGCTGCTTGTGCAGTCAGATGAACTCGGATGTAGTCACACTAAGTCTTTAGTTCAGGTGCCATTCCAGATACTGCAAATTGCTTATGAATAACTACCAAGTGTTTTATTGTGCAGACCAGCGTTATCTGTAATGACAACGCTGATGCAAAGACTAATCATGCCACTGTTTCGAGTTCTCCATGATGAAATACTTAATATAAGGGAACTGCAACTATCAGTATCCAGACAGAACTAAGTGTGCTGTATTTAGAATGTGACGTACTGACATTACATACACATTCTGTTCTCAACAAAAGGGAACAATCTCGTAATTGAAGTGCCACTTAATGTGGCAAAATGCCTGTTTTTCAGAACTGTGCTATGTGAGAAGCTCACTGGGGAAGAGAAAGCTTTATTGATATACAGTATCTGTTTATTTTGGAATTTTATATTCCACAACATTCTGTAGGTCCTTCCCTTCTTTCCCTTAGATAGACCAATACTTAATGATAAAACCATCTGGAGAAAATAGGCTTGACGTTGTTCATGTAAAGGACTTAGCAAAATACAGGCAGTTTTGTTCTTGTCAGTGTAAAGGTTTAGCTCTTGGTTTGGTCAATACCACTAAGAGAAAGCTGGAGGAGAATAACATGGCTCCTGAAGAAAAGTGTTCTTGAGGAAAGCTCCTTGGGATAGAAAATCACTGAAATTCCTTTTAGGATCAGAAACTGGAAATAATATATTTAAGTCAACGTCCTTATTGTCATTTTGTTGAAAAGCAGTTTTCCATTGGCTATGCCTGGAATCGTATTTCTTTTAAGGGTTTTCCCCTACAGCTGTTCTGGAGTTATTACAAGATTGCATAGGAGCTGAAAACTTTTTCGGATGTTTGCCTACAGAGTATAAATAATATAATTTTTTTCTATAGCACTAGATTGATTTTTTTAAGTAAGTAGTGGTTGGTGTGCCTATTGTACAGTTGCAAAAGGTGAGAGGACCTGGCCAGTTAGTCACATAAACTTACCTAGGAGCCCTCTGTGGATAAGGCCGGGAAGACAGACCGGAAGTTGTTCTCTTGTCCTGTTTGCCCTCTGCCTCGCTCCCTTTGTTTGTCATCCTACTTTCGGGACTAGTTAGCCTGAAACTTGTTGAAACAGTGTCATTTTGAGGCATTTTTAAGAAAAGATTCTTTATGTAAATCTGTGTGCAAGGAATATCCCGGCAGGTCTAAGGTCTAAGGCATTGTCAGTTGTGGGTTCTGGGGAAAGAGGAGAAAGAAATATATTCAAAAGAGTGCCTACCACCAGCAGCCATCAGATGGGGTTTCTCAGCTGTATAGTATGTTTTGCCTAATTGGGGTGAGAAACACTTTGGGGCCGGTTTATCCTTTGAGCCTTGGATTTGCATGTTTTTATTTTTATTTTTAATGCATGTATCTTTTCCCAGTGCTATTGAAATGTTAGAGAATTAAGAAGGGAAAAATATGCATCTGTAATCCTCCTTTTCTCCTAATGAAACTGCTGTTGCATATACTTCCATCCGAATCTTTTCTTTTTCTTCTGTAGTTATTTTTATGTGTCTAGAATTAGAAAATGCCTATATTTTTGTCTCCTGCTTCTGTGAAATGTCTTTCATTGTGTCCTTGGAAAGCTGGCTGAAGGACAATTACTGGATGATACCACAGTGTGTTAGCTAAGTTGTCACTCTAGTCTGAAACTTTGTATTGCATACTGCTTTTTTCTCAAGACGTGACTAATATTTGTATACTGTTACTATTAAGTGATGAATGATCTTAAAATTATGCTGAGGATGAGGAGAATGGGAGACTAATGAGAAAATTCTTCTGTGCTTTTCAGAAATTATCCTGATTTGTAGCTTGGATTTGTCAGCTGCTGCTTTTAGACATTCATTTTTATTTTTTTGTTGGTTTCCATTTAAATGAGTTCATTTCTTACTTATATCCAGATATATTTTCTATGGCAGAGTAACACTCATCAGTCTTCATTCTGATTGACAAACATAGCAAGCTAGTACTATGGGAAATAAGAAGTGGTGCCAGAAAAAGTGATAATGGCCAGAATTTTCACTGGAGAAAACTTTTGGAAGAGTGAATTGATTGATGGAGTGGTTGGAGTGGTTTTGTTTTATTTTGCCTGAATCAAGTAAATTCTAGTACATTAAAGTCACTTATAGTTTTAATATATATAGTTTATTTTGTTATGACAAACTTGAGAATTCATTTGTGACTCACAGTGTACTGAAGGTTCACCAGTTTATTTTGTTAAAGCAAGGAAACTTTTTAAGTTAATGGGTATTTAGCTAAATGAGCTGTAATTCTCAGGAATGTGTATAGGAGAGAGGGAGATCACGCAAACTGAGAATCTTTAATTTCAAATATGTATTGTGTTAAAAGGTTAGTCAGGTGGTTTTTTATCATCCTTCTTATTTAATCCTGGAGGATTAATTTTTCTTTTCTCCTAAAAATAAGTCTACAATGCTGACAGCAATAATGGATCCATAGATGTATGTCAACTTGGCTTATCACTTTATTTGGTACCCCCCCCCCCCTTAGTACCTGGCAATAGCAGGCACTCAGATATTTGTTGCATGGACAGTGTTGCTTATTGTTAATTGAAGTATAATAAACCTTCATTTGATCTTTTATGTGGTAGTGGTTTAATTGGAATTGTTTCTTAAATTACTCGAAAAAGCCCAGTTACCTTTGTACTTTAAGGCACTACAGTATTCCCTTACTTATTGTGGATATTATGTTCTAGACCCCCCGTGATAGCTGAAAATCCGCGAAGTAGGAACTTTACATTCATTTTAGTATTTATATATATTTTAAGGCTTTATAAACCCTTCCCACACACTTATAAACCATTCCCAGTCCCTTATTAACCTTTTCCACATTTATAAACACTACTTATGTTCTTAAACATATTCTACACTCTTAAACCTACGTAACTTTAACAACATACATATACAGTACCGCAAAATCCCACGATATAGTGAAAAATCTGCGATAAATAATTAAATATAATATTTTTAAAAATCCCACGATACAGTGAAGCCACGATAAGTGAACCATGATATAGAGAGGGACTACTGTATTAAATTTTTTTAAACGTGTTTTCTCAAAGTTTTAAGCTGAATGACTTTTCTCAAAATTATTTTTCCCTCAGGAACAGAAGTAAATTTTAGAAATAGCTGTAGTAGTTTTAAACAAGTAAAATCGATGTTGATTGCAGTTTTCTGAGGCTAATAGTATATTCTCAAAGTTTGCCATGGGTAGTGTAGTAAAAAGGGTTGGGCGGTTCAGTGATTAGTATAAATTTAAGTATTCTAAAAATTATTGGAATAATTTGAAAATGAGAAAAAGTTTTCGGTGATTAAATTTATACATAAATATAATTTTTCTTTGTTAAAAGCGAATATAGTATATAAATGAGCATTAGAACTGCACAAAGAGAAACATCCTTTATTATTGTTTCTTTTTATTTCAGAGCTGAAAACAGACTGAAATCGTTTTTCAGAGTTTAAAGAAGATCAGGAAGACAAGATGGGGACGCCTGGCTCTGGAAGGAAAAGAACGCCAGTGAAAGACCGATTTTCTGCTGAAGATGAAGCTTTGAGTAACATTGCCAGAGAGGTGTGTGTGGAAAACCCCTCTCAGCACTGACATGTACAGATGAGAGTGTTGTAAAAATGCTAGAGTGAGAACTATACAGACATTGATAATGTTTACTATAAAATGTATTTGGCTTCTGAAATACTGTATTAGAATAAAATATAGTTGCCATCTCCTTGGATATCTGTTCAACTCATTTAAATTAACTTTTCATTTTATTTTTGTGGATTATTTGAGTTCCAGGTAGTTGTCCTGATCTATTGAATTTTATAATTAATCTTCAGCATTGGAACTTAAGGTAATTAGAATCATGAAGATACGCTAGCTATATTATAGATGCTCCATAGGCTACATATACAGTTAATATATTCCAGGAGGCTCTGTGTAAATGTTGGCAGAAACAATCCTTATTTGGTATCTGCTTAGATTCAGTGTCTTAACTGTTTTTTAAAATATTGCAGTGGAATTTTTATGTTTAACTTTTAACTAGTAACAGGGCTTCTAGAGCATTTTTGTTTTAGTTTGTTGACAACTCAGAAAAAGAGAAAAAAAAGGAAAGGGTGTCACCTATTGAATCACTGGCAATGTTTCCTTTTGCACTTTGGAAATTTAAGATAACTCCTAGCTGTGATTTCTTAGTGAGGTGCCAACTTTGTTTCACGCTCTATCTATGGCTGCAGACTTGACCTAAACTAATCTGATACAAGAATTGCTTAGAGTGCTGTATTATTAAGTCATACATATTTTTTTTGGTGAGAATTATTCCCTCATCACTTCCTCTTTGTGCTTCGTAGTACGTTTAGACCTACCGTTGTTTCCTTTCGACATATTACACAGTCTTTTTTGGCCCAGCTTATTGTTACATTTTTCCTCTTGTAAACTACTCAGTTAACGTTTGAATTAGAAGTCAAATTTTGTAGGAGGATATTTGAGGCAAAGAAAAGTATTCTAAAAAGTGATGACAAAATTTATATTACTTTAACAAAATTATAACAGTGAGATATTTTTAGATAAAAAGGTAAAGGATATTTAAAAAAGAAATAAAATGGCTATTACTTTATAACAATATTAAGTATTTGCATAAATGGAGTATTTTGGAACCACATAGTTTTAGTTGAAAATTGAAACTGCTCAAAATATTTACTTCCAAAACTGGAGGGGTATACCCAGATTTCTTTAAGGGGATAGGATACCAGTACCTTCTAGGCTATTTTTGTACTGTCATTAAGTATTTGAACTCTTTTATTTTTAAGGGTCTCTTGTTTTATTTACAAATTTGAATAGCATTCTAACATCCAACACCTAAGTACTTACTATGGGACAGACACTATTTTAACTATTTAAAATGCATTAATTAATTTAATCCTCACAAAATTCTGAGATTGGCTTTATTATTATCTTCATTTTGCAGATGAAGAAGCCATTGCACAGAAAAGTTAAGTAACTTCCTTAAGGTCATATAGCTAGGAAATAGCAGAGCTTAGATTCAGACAGATGAACTCTGGCTCTGAAGTCTGAGCATTTAACCACTCTTTCTGCTATATTGTTTCTGAAATCTTCTCGACTATTGTAAACATAGTGCAATGAACAGGGGGTGTATGTATCTTTTCGAGTTAGTGTTTTTGTTTTCATCAGATAAATACCCAGAAATGAAATTATTTAATCATATGGAAGTTCTGTTATGTTTTATTTTCATTCATTCATTTATTCATTCATTCCTCACTCAAGGAGATGTTTTTATTGATTTTACATAGAGGGGCAGGGAGAGAGAGAGAGAGAGTCAGAGAGAGAGAGACAGAGAGACAGAGAGAGACAGAGAGAGAGAGACAGAAACATCAATATGAAAGAGAAACACCAATTGTTTGCTTTCCATATGTGCCCAGACCAGAGATCAAACCCGCAGCCTTTTGGTATACGAGATGATGCTTCAACCAACTGAGCCACTTGGCCAAGAAGTTCTATTTTTAATTTTTTGTGAAACCTGTATACTGTTTCCCATAGTGACTGCACCCAAGTTTTATTTTCACCAGTTGTTTACGGTAGTTCTTTTTCTCCACATCTTTACCACCACCTGTTATTTCTTGTCCTCTTAATGATAGCCGTTCTAAAAGGTGTGAGGTGATATCTCATTGTGGTTTTAATTTGCATCTCTCTGATGATTTGTGACTTTGAGCATCTTTTTTAATGTCTATTGGCCATCTGTATGTCCTCTTTGGAGAAGTGCCTATTTAGAACCTTTGCCCATTTTTTAATTGGATTTTTGGGGGGGTATGTGTGTTGAATTTCATGATTTCTTTATAAATTTTGGATATTAACCCCTTATTAGATGTATCATTGGTGAATATGTTCTTCCATTCATTGGGTTGTCTTTTTATTTTGTTGGTGGTTTCCTTTGCTGTGCGAAACTTTTTAGTTTGATGTAGTCCCATTTGTTTACTTTTTCTTTTGTTTCCCTTGCCTGAGAAGATACATCAGAAAAAATAATACTAAGAGAAATGTCTAAGATATTACTACCTGTGTTTCTTCTAGGATTTTTATGGTGTTGAATCTTATATTTAAGTCTTTAATCCATTTGAGTTTATTTTTGTACATGGTAGAAGAAGGTGATCTAGTTTCATTTTTTTTGCATGTTTCTGTCCAGTTTTCCCAACACCATTTATTGAAGAGACTGTCTTTACCCCATTGTATGTTCTTGCCTCCTTTGTCAAATATTAATTGACCATATAGGCATGGGTTTATTCCTGGGCTCTCTGTTCTGTTCCATTTATATATATATATATAGATAGATAGATAGATAGATAGGTATCAATATATCTGTCTATCTGTTTTTATGCTACATATTTGGTGCTTAAACCTACTTGTAAGAGTAAGGAACAAAGAAAGCTCTGTGGCTGTTTTAACATTTGTGGCTACTAGAAATTTTGCATTTCATTTCTAAAAATAGCTTTATTGAGATATAATTCACATAACAATTCACCCATTTGAAGTATGTAATTCAAATATACTAATAGTATTTGGTATATTACATTACTAATTTTTAAAATTTGTTGAAATATATGTAACAAAATGTGCCATTGTAACCATTTTTAAGTGTACTATTTAGTGGCATTAATTACATTCACTGTTGTGTAACTGCCACCACTGTCTGTTTCTAAAATCTTTTCATCACCCCACACGGAAATTATGTTACCATTAAGCAATAACTTCCCACTTCCCTTTCCCATACCCTGGTAACTTTTAATCTACTTTATGTCTCTTGCATTTGACTATTCTAGATATTTCACATAAATGGAGTTTCACAGTATTTGTCCTTTTTTGTCTGTCTTATTTCACATAGCATCATCTCTTCAAGGTCTATTCATATTCTAGCATGTATCAGAACTTTATTTCTTTTCCCCCTTTTAAATGACTTCATTCTTTTATATGGCTGAATAATATTTCATTGTATGCATCTCCTACATCTTGTTTATCCATTTCTTTGTTAATGGACACTTGGTTGGATTGCATTTTGTCATCTAAGGAGGTAGTAGCTGCTCTGAGCCTCTAGTCATGAGAAACAAAAATGCGTAGTTTTTGATTATGGATTAGCAGCCTGAGAAGAAGGATACAAAGGGAAGAATTGTGCTTAGTTTAAAAGGTACTGTCCATTGTTTTTGTTTCATGGAATGGTAATTGAAATCGTTTGCTAGAGCTGATGATCTTCTCATAGTTATTGTTATTTTATTTGAGTCATTTATTCATTTTTAGGCCATGGCAAATTAAGGCTAAAAAACTTATGGCAAGGATAGCCACTTTTAAAAATGCAAAGAATTATCATAATCAGCAATAATTAAGAGCGTTAATACCATCTTTCATTTGAGAATAGGGTTTTTAAAAAACATGAATTTAGAATGTCATTCATTCAGTAAATGTTTATTGAGCATCTGCTCTTCACAGATGTTGTGTTAGGTACAGAGGATATGAAATGGGCAGGAAATAACATGGTCATTTCCCTTATGTAGCTTAGATTCTAGAGAAGATAATAGACACTAAACAAGGGATTACCTAATACAGTAGTTTTTCAATTTTCAGCTCCTTTTGTCCTTCAAGATTAATGTTTACATTTAGTATGGTGATTTCTTTTCTGGAATTGAAAGCTACAATTGTCAGTGTATATCACAATCAGTGGCATTCTTAGAATTGAGGAAACACAGTACTGTATTTATTTACAACTATGTTAAGTGCTTTGGGTAAACAGTAAATGGTTTTATTACAGAGTGTGACAGGGGAACTCAGGCTTTGGAAGGCTTCCCTGAGGAAGAACCCTTCCACATGGGTTTTGAAGGATGAGTGGAATTATTTAGGGGAAAGGGAATTTCAGATGTTGGGATGAGCTTTCCAGTCAGAGGGAAGACTGTGACAAGCTTTTGGGATTGAAAGAGTATTGAGAATTCAAAGATTAACAAAAATAACAGCTAACATTGCTGAGCTCTTGTTATGTGCCAGACACTGTTCTAAGTACTTGAATGCATTGAGTCCTCACCGTGGCTCAGCTTTGGCTTGCGCATCTGGGTGGATAGAGTGGGGAGGAGGTGTAGGGAGGAAGACCATGAATTTATGTTAGCGTGCGTTAAGGTGCCTATGTGGCTTCTAAGTGGAGATTTCGAAAAGGCAGTTTTGGGGATACAGATCAAGAAGTCAAAGGAGAGGTCTTGGCTGAAGATAAACCTTCGAGACTTGTCAGCATGCAGAAGGTAATTTAAATCAAGAGTGTGGGTGAGACTGTCTAGGGAGAAAGTATGGAGTTGAAGAAAATCACTCCTCAGGCTGAGCCCTAAAGAGATCTAAGATTTCAAAGTCAAGTCTTTGAGTCTTTCTTAATCCTGACACTTTTTTGATCATTGTATATGTTTTGTTCAGATTGTTATGTGCAAATTGAATTTGTCTGAAAAAGTAACTCCATAGGAGGCAGAATTATTCTTACTTAAAATACCTTTTTTTGGTTCTGATGGTGTGGCTCAGTGGGTTGCGTGTCATCCCCCAAACCAAAAGATCCCTAGTTCAATTCCCAGTCAGGGTACATGCCTGGGTTGTGGGCCAGGTCCACAGTTGGTGGCGTGTGAGAGGCAACCAGTTTTCTCATACATCAATGTTTCTGTCTCTCTCCTCCCTCCCTTTTCCTCTCTCTAAAAAATAAATAAAATCTATTAAAAAAACAAACCTCTTTTTAGTCCTTAGAGAGAAAGTGGGAGAGAGAATCATCAACTGGTTGCCTCTGTACACACCCCGAACCTGCAACCTAGGAATCAAACCCACTACATTTCAGTATACAGGATGATTCCCCAACCAACTGGCCAGGTCATAAAATACATTTAACTGTTCAGTGATGGCACAGAAAAATGTATTAAAGATTATGAAATGTGAGTTATTTTTTCAGAATTATAAAAAATGAATATTTTTCTTTTCATTTCTACCCAGTTTTATAAAGATCAAAATTCTCCTTCTTTACTTACTGCTTTTATTAGACAAATCCTTTGAAAGAGTAAATCCAAGTTCTGTAGTCATTTGGGATTTCTTATATCGGCATTAGTGCATGATTTCAGCCAATTCTCATCAAGGGCAGACCTCTCTCCATTTTCTCTCCCCATTTACTCACTGGAACTAAGGCAGAGGAGGTGGGAGGTGTGGATTGGGGCAGCACTCTCTTCCAGCTGCCTCTCCCCTCTTGCCCCCCGCCCCTATGCCAGCCTGGCCCTGGCTCTGTGATGGCCAGTGTTACTCTCAGTATCTCTGTTCCTTGATTTGTCCTTCTAACCAGAGTTAAGGGAGGGTTATTGAACCCTAAAATTTAGTTTTGTGTCAGGGTTATTGAAAAAATATTTGGTATAATGTTCACTGTCATAATCTTCACCATTCCTGTGACTTACAGGAATTTGGATAAAAAAAATTTAAATAGCACAATATCATTAAACTAAATGTGAAGACCATACTGACACCACCTTTTACTACCTTCCCCTCCCCCTCAAGTATATCTGCTAAAACTGATTCACATTTTCTCCTGTGGTTAGTTATGTTACTGCAGATTCAAAGTTTCAGTTTTCCTGTGCTATCTTTTTATTAGGTTCTTTTTAGACCTCAGTAATAAAGTATGTAATTTAAATTTCCTCTCATTCCAAAGAATATTTTTCTATCAAAAGGTCTTGAATAAAAGGCAGATATAGTTATTTGATATCAGAAGAAAATGAGTTAAAAATCCCTAGATTTTATCTAATACATATTGATGCTTATGCTCAGAAAACTTTAAATATTTAGTCTTCATTTATCAAAAGCTTTAAGAAGTGTGGTTTACCCTGGCTGGTGTGGCTCAGTGGATTGAGTGCCAGCCTGTGAACCAAAAGGTCCTGGTTCGATTCCCAGTCAGGGCACATGCCTGGGTTGCAGGCCAGGTCCCCAGTTAGGGGCATGTGAGAGGCAACCACATATTGATGTCTCTGTCCCTCTCTTTCTCCCTCCCTTACCCCCTCTCTAAAAATAAATAAATAAAATATTTAAAAAAAAAAAAGGTGGTTAAACATAATTACATTGTAAGATCTAAGAAAAATGGTACCTAAGATTTTCTACTAAAGGGATGTTGCTAGGAAATTGAATGATGATCTTTATTTCGTAATTTGGAAACCATAGCAACACAGTAAATATTATGTCTCTTAATTTGTCTTTTAGGATTCTTTTGGCATGAGTGCCATGGAAGAATAAACAAAATTAAACAGTAAACTCTGAGCCTTAGCTACCTGAATTAGTCATTTTCCTTGAATGTTTCACTTTCCTAGAATTTTGTATTTCAGATTTGTTGAAATTAAAGCATAGTCTGTAAAGGTCCAGATTATACCTATTTCTATTACTCATGCCAGTTGCATGGCAACTCCAGACTTGGCTCAGTTCAGTGCCGTTAAGGAACTGCTAAGCTGTTTTCAATAGAGGCTGCACCATTTTGCATTTCTATTAGCAATATGTGAAGGTTCTGATTTCTCTGCTTCCTGGCCAACAATAGTTATTTTTGGTTAAAAATTTTTTTTATTATTATTATAGCCATCTAGTGGGTGTGTAGTGGTTTCTCGGTGTGGTTTTGATTTATAAGTTCCTGATGACTAATGATGTTGAGTATCTTTTATGTGCTTATAGGCCATTCATATATCATTAAAGAAATGTGTATTCAGTTCTGTTGACCATTTTAAAACGGAGTTATTAGTCCTTTTACTGCATCCCATCTGCTTTTGGTTCTAAAATTCCAAAAAGCATAAATCTAAAACTGACAATGAAGGCAACGTCCCTAATGTAGAAGTACTCAAACTGTACTACATAATAAATTCTCATTTTTTCCTAGAAGTTCTTTCTCACTGTTCATTATACAATTCCTAATGATTAGTTCAGTGATAAAGTGAACATTCTACAAATATCGAAGGTTGAAGAGTTAACACAACTTAAAGCATTTTTTCAGGTGTGATCAAAGCCCACGATTTTTGCTGTCATTTTTTTTCCCCCTATTTGTCCCAGATATTCAGTGAGAAATGAATTTAATACTATTCAAATGCATCTTAATTTTTTGCGTTACCATTTTCACTGCTCCAGGAAGAATAACATTTTTTACTTACCTGATTGGATATTATTTTCTTTCATCTGCTTTAATGTGCCCAATATGTGAAAGTATAATGATTAGAATCATTTTTAGACACGTACTTGGTCCCATGACCTACTTGACTTTCAGTTTCCAGTACCCGGAAGTGGTAAAATGTATGTAACAGGATTTACCATTTTAATCATTTTGAAGTGTACAATTCAGTGGCAATAAGGACATTTACATTGTTGTGCAACGATAACCACCATCTATCTGCAGAACTTTTTCATCATCCTATACTGAAACTCTTTACCTTTTTAATAACTCCCCATTTCCTCCTCTTCCAGCCCCTGCCAACTACTGGTTTACTTTCTATCCCCATGGTGTTTGTTCTTAGGTATTTTATATAAGCAGAATCATAAGATATTTATCCTTCTGTGTCTGGCTTATTTCACTTAACATTATGTCTTTCATGTTCGTACGTTTTGTAGCATGTTGTCAAGTTTCCTTTTTTAAAAGGAAGACTATTTCATGTGTCCATATATTGACCTAAAAATGCCCAAAACTGTAGTAAATTTTTCATAACAGTTTGAGTCAAAACTAATAACATATGCAAGGGAGCAAGATTTCAAATGCTCCCCAGAATAGCAGCTTGCAATTTCTCTTATGCATTTAGAATTAAGGAGGAAATGTAAGGAAGATTACATGAAGTTTGGAGAAAGCAAGGAGGGGTGGGATTACAGGATAGTTAACCAGATTATTTGTTCTCTTGAGGGTGGCTACACCTTGTAGGTATTGCTTCTGGCATTTCATAGATGTGTCTACCTGGATGCCAAGAACAATAGACCAGTCTTGCTTAAGGGCTGGTGCATGACAACCCACCATGACCTGCCCAATAAGGAATTTCTGATTTATTTCAACATCCCTTTTTCATACACATATATGACATATTTTGTTTATGCATTCACTCATTGATGGACATGTGAGTTGTTTCCACTTTTTGAATATTATGAATAATGCTGCTTATGAACATTGGTCTATAAATATCCGTTTGAGTCTCTGCTATCAATTCTTTGGTCTTATGTACCCAGAGGTGGAATTATTGGATCAAATGGTAATACTGTGTTTAATTTTTTAACCAACTTTGTTTTGAACGCGGATAAACTTCTGTGGTCCTTTATTAGGTCCCATTTTTTTATATGTGTGAAGTAGGTGTTAAATCTGTAGCAATTCTTCCATGTGATTGCATTCTGAGGGGAAGATGCTGGTGTTAACTACCTAGAAGTATACTTTGTGTAGCTGATGGTGGAACTCAAGAGTTAAAGAGTTTAGCTTCAGTCATAGTTGAAAGGCTTAACTGATTAATACATGTAGAAAGCTGTTATTCCAGGAACTGGAATGCATGACTCCAGGAGGTCTACAAGCATTGCAACCTTTGTGCTCCAGAAGGTCTGCAAGTGATCCAGATGGTGTCTGAGCCATGTGTTCCAGGCTCAGATAAAGAATTGTTGATAAGCAGATAAATAAACACTAGGAAAATTGCCACTAGACTGCTAGTCTTATCTGACTAACCTTTTCCAAACACCTTACCTACTCTTTTCTTCTCCCTATAAAAAGGTTGGCTTGAAGATGAGACGTTAAAATGGTTATTGAGGGTCCATAACTCACTGTCTTCTCAGATTGCTGGCATCTGATTAAAGCGCCCATAAAGGTTCAATCCTTGTCTCTACTTTTCGGTTCTGGTAGTGACAGGCAGCACGAACACCCACTTTTCCAATTTCATATTTATCATTGGTCTGTTTAAAAATGTATCAGTGTAAGCAGCTATTTTCAACCCGTGTGCTACTGACCTTTTCTCTAAGATTGTCAGATAGAAAAAAATGACAACAGCCAATACAATAATAGCTATCTGGTGTGAATAAATCAAAATTATACCTATTTTTTGTCAGATTGGTAAAAAATACATATTGCTGTGTGCTGCAGAAGTTTAGTAATTAGTTTATGTGTTCCGTGACATGAAAAAGGTTGAAAATCACTGACGATAGGTAATAGAGCACATGTTTTGTCTACTACACGAGAATTACCATTAGTTCCTTGTTTCTCCTACCCTCAGCACTGCCTCAGGCATCTGGTAGTAATGTAGCCAAAGAACCATGTCATCATCGGCAGCCGTCCGTCTCGAGAGACGATGGTGTAGCTTCTTAAGAGTCTATCTGCACCGCCGAGAATGGTTGTGCAGTCCGACTCGGGAGTGACACGGTATCTGTCTCCTCCCGTGTTGACGCTGGAGTGTCCTCTCCAGTGAAGCTGAAGCTACAGAGCCTGGGCAGGGTGATATGGAGGGTCTGCTGTTGCCCATGCAGCAGACCCCCCCTCTCTTCGCAGCTGAAGGGTCCAAGGGAAAGATGGAGTCAATACAGCTTGGCTTCAGGTGCGCCGCAGGAGTTGCCGGTGTTGACTACAACGTCAAACCGCCTTAGGGACTCCGGCTCCGGATTTTCTGTCGGGGTTTACTCCCTGAGCCTTTCCCCTGAAGAGGTATGCCGCAAGACAACGGAGGTTTTTTGGAATCAGAGTTTTCCTTCTCTGATGTGCCCTGACTGGAAGATCGAACCAGCGACACTTAGCTCGCAGGCCGACGCTCAATCCACTGAGCCAAACCAGCCAGGGACAAAGAACCATATAAAGTAGTTTTAAATCCTGTTTCTCTCTCTTAAGCTTGTTTAGATGCCTCTTCAAGACCTCCAGGGGAAGTAACATCTGAGTTTTGATCAAGCTGTCTAAGTAACACAGGGAAGGGAAGGGTGTTTTTGTGGCACTGAAGTCCATGTTCCTTCTGTTACACAGCAGTCAGGTTCCTCTCCCTTTTGTTGTGAAAGAAGGTTTATTAGAGAATAGATTTCAATGACCTATAATTTCGGTTTAGTGAGCGAAGTCCCATTTTAGTATCTGTTGTGCAAAGTTGGTCACAGATATTAGAAGCATGAAATTAGCATTTTTGATAAATTTCTAAGGGAGGTGACAAGTACAAAGCTAATGTACATGGAAATGAAAATGTGTATACATTGCTATGGCTTTCTTAAAAAAGAGGTTTGAAACTTTTTCCCAGGAAAATGATACTTTGTAATTTAAAAATGTTTTTGCTGTCTGCTGAAGCATAACTTTAGACTTGCGTCTTTTTCTGTAAAATAAAACTTCTAGTAAGAAAGTGGTGCCCACTCATAGAGAGATAAAGAAGGCAGAGCCTAGTTGTTTTTTTGTTTTTGTTTTTGTTTTTTCCTTTAAAAAAGAAGGTGGGTTATAGGTTTTCTAAAGCTAGAGGCTGATGTAACATTCGTATGAGGAGACTAATTGCTCTGGTCATGTCAGTGTTTACAGCTTGAGGTTGGTGGATCGGTTGATTGCAGTTACTTCATAGGGTTTTTGCTACTGAAAGACCAGTTAAGCAGACGGGGAAACTGCTGAAACTGGGTAGCTGAATAACTGTTAACTGTTAAACTGTCTCGTCCTCACAGAAGCCTGCTGTGACCTTGTCAGGCATAACTTAATTGCTCCCTCACGCATGCTTCCTTATAAGCATTGTGTTTCTGTCTCCCTCGACTAGACTGTGAACTTCTTTAGGGCAGGGATGTCTTATCTTATTCTGTATTTTCAGTATGTAGCATAATTGCTAACCCACTGTAGACCCTTTGAAACATTGGTTGAGCCACTTCTTAGTATGAGACTTGAGCATAAATATAACAAATGAGAAGAAACAACCACTGTATACATCTGTCAGGAGGGGAGATTGAAATCAAAGTTAGGATGTGGCTGAGAACAGAGGAAACCACTGCAGGACAGAAACCAGAGAGAAGACTTTTGTTTCATGTGGTTCATCGTGCTATTTCCTTGTCTCATTTCCTTGGGACTTTGGCCCATGGCTTGAAATTCTTTTGTTTACTTAGCAGACATTGAGGCATGCAAGTTGTAGGGTGACAGAAGCATGTCATTTTAATGCAGCGTCATAAAGCCACATGAGAGGCATGTACATACAGTATTATTCTATGAAAGGGGCATTCTTCATAGAATGCAATATTTTAGAATAAAAGAGAATACCTCCTGCCAAGCAACCAGTCTCTGAAGAAAGGCTTAACAGAGCACAGCCAAGTCCAGGAATGGCAGCAGATGGGAGCATCCGGTATCTGAGGGGCAAGCGCTGGGAAGTAAGGCCTCTAGAGATCTGACTGGGAGTAACCTTATTTCCGTTTTGCTTTTCCTCTCCTCTCTTCTATTCTCTTTGTGCTAGTCCGTGGAGTTTTTGCTTTAACCGTAAGTAATGGGGAGACAGTGGAGAATTTTACAGAGCAGAATGACATGATCAGAAATGTGTTTTGAAGGGTAGATTGTCAGTCTTGTAACCATATAGAAGATGAATTATAGGGCAGAATCTCAAGGCAAACAGATGGGTTTGGAGGCAGTTGCACTTTCCAAGCAAGAGAGGAAGAGTTCCTATTGTGTGATTCTATTTATATTAAATGTCAGAACAGAAAAATTTATAGAGACAAAGTTTTGTTTGGCCAAAATGTTTGTTTAGTTTTTTTCTGTATGATGGCTCCAGTAGTGCTTAGTTGTCTTTAACTTCTCTCAAAACAATTTTGTATTGTTTTTTATTGTATTGTGACAGCTGTCATGTCAACATGCATTAAAAAAAAAATCACAATTGGTGAATTTTTGTGCAGCCATTTTAATATTGAAGGTGGAAGAAGAGATACAACATTTTGGCATATTATGCTTTATTATTTCAAGAAAGATAAAAATGCAACTGAAATGCAAAAGATTTGTGCAGTGCGTGGAGACGGTGCTGTGACTGATTGAATGTGTCAAGTGGTTTACAAAGTTTCTTGGTACTGTTGACATTTTGGCTAAATAATCCTTTGCTGTGGGGCTGTCTGACGCATTGGGAGATGTTTAGCAGCACCCCTGGCCTCCGCCCACTAGAAGCCAATAGCGGGAGACAGCTGACATACTCAAAATATCCAAATCAATAAAGTTATTGGTGAAAATGAAAAATGTCTTTTATTTTACAGAAAAAAACTAAACAGACTTTTTGGCCAACCCAATAGATCAGTGTTGCCAGGAGCTGGAAAGAGGGGATAATGAGTGACTATTACTGAGTGTGGGGTGTTTTTGTTTTGTTTTGTTTTGCTTTGGAATGATGAAAATATCCTGGAATTAGATAGTAGTGATAGTTGTGCAACCTTGTGCATATACAAAAAAACCACTGAATTTGATGGTATGTGAATTATATCTCAATTTAGAGAGAGATGAAGAGTTCCTGAAACAGGCAGAAACAGTGGAAAATAAAAAGGCAAGATGGGTTTGTGAGAAACTCAGTGGTAAAGAATTGACCATACTTGGAGACTGAATATTGGCAATGCCCGAAATGAAATAGAGGCTGGTTCTGATGTCTCTAATTTGTATGATTAAATTGATAGGGGAAGGTACTCTGGAAAAAGTGAGTTTGGAGAGACAAATAGCAAACTGTGTGAAAATTTTTGAGTGTGTAATCAAGGCAAGCAAAGGTAAGGCCCAGATTTCATGAGAATCTCTGGGACTAAAGAAAGAAATGAGTGTATAGGAGTTGACTGAAATCAGACAAGCTGCTGATAGATGATATCTTGTCCTACCACTGCCCCCAGCCCATGGAAGGTCATGGCCCATTTGTTCCTTATCCTCTAGGCTGGTGTAGAAGTAGTGGTGATTGCTGTTTTTAAATAAAGCTGAATCTTTATATTACTTTTCAGGCAGAGGCAAGACTGGCAGCGAAACGGGCTGCCCGGGCAGAAGCAAGAGATATACGCATGAGAGAACTGGAACGACAGCAAAAAGAGGTAATGGGGGGAGTAACCCTAATTTTGTGCTAGTCTAAAAAAAATTCATACTTGGCTGGTTTACTTCTGAAGTAAATCTGGTTTCTTTTGAAACATTGGGAAGAGTGTAACCTATTGTGTGTATTTTAACAATCCATTCCATGTCAGCAAGTTAAATGTGGTATTTGTTTTAAATAACAGCAAACACATATTTAGCTCTTACTATATACAATGTTGTAAGTTATTATGGTGTTACAAGTGCTTTACTTATTAGCTATAGTATGCGTAGAGATGACACAGTTATTTACTGTAGTTCTAAATGTCTTAGAATTTCTGTTCATTATACTGTGATATCTACATCGTAAAGTGCTGTGAAGTCATTCATCCTTAGTTTTTAAGCATAATTAATAACAGGAAAATATTCACATGAGAAAGTGAAAAAACAAAACAAAAAAACAAACAAACTGTAAGACTTTTAGAACTCCAATTTTATGTTATAAAACCTGGTACCCAAATATAGGGTCGAAAATTACTAGAAAGAAGTGGTCACTATTAATACTTCAGTTTGTGGTGGAATTATGATAGATTTTATTTCGGTCTTATACGTTTCCATAGTTGATACATTTTAGTCTGCTTTCATCATCATCAGAAAAGCAGAACCAAATTTAAAAAAATAGGCATATAAAAATTAGGATGCTCAAAAATGAAACAAGTACATTTTTTTTTTTTTACCCTTTCTTTCTGACTTTGACCTAGTTCTGTAAATTCCCATAAAATATTTCTGATGCTGTATTAGTACAAAGGAGGAAGAACCTGCAGAGTAGTTTTAAATACTTTATTTTGATATTGATGGTGGATCTTCTGCTAATGGATTAAATAGAAATATATAGTTTCCATATTGTTACAGCTGAAAACCAAAAGCAAAAAGTTCATATGTTGCTAATATTTTTAAACCTCATGTATAGTTTCAAATGTTGAATGCAATTCTTGGCTTGAAACAAAAATGTTGCAATGCATTGTTTTTTATACTCCTAAAGTTTTAGTAAATTATAATGAGATAATTATTAAGTACAAGTTCTATTTATGGTCCTCTAAACTACAGATAACCATATGTGTCTTATTATTGAACATACTTAGTTTAGTAATTTCTGTATTTTTAATGTGTAACTTTGAGTCAGCAATCATTGCTCTTCAGGGCAAATGTATATGATTAATTTAAGACTTCAGAGATTGCAGTAATTTGGAAACACTTCAGTTTATGAAACTTTCCATTTGTAGCATTCTCATCATTCCTTTGATCAGAAGTGGGGACAGATTCACAAGTGGCTGGTAGGCCAGGATTGCCTGTTCTGCATGTTGTGTTCAGTTGCTGAAATAATGCAATCTTGAAGTAAAACATTGACTAATAGTTTGCAAAATAGGAGTGTTAGGCATGTTTGAATCTAAAGGTTAGAGAGACTCTTCCGTCTGTAGTGGACCAAATATGTACTTCGAGTCCAACCATTTCTGGTCTGGTTTCCAGCCTCACAGTTATCTCAGGAATACTTCTGACCAGAAAGATTGAGTAAATGAGTATGTTTTCTTTCTTTGGGTTTGTTCTTCTCGCCTTTGAATTTGTCCCCCTCTCCCTATCTCCCTTTCTCCTCCTCTCCCCTTCACTTTTTCTCACTCCCCCTTCTACCCTGTCCTCCACCCCCCCACCCCTTTTAACAAAGTTAGCAGGGTCTTTATTGAGAGGTGACCCAAGTCAGTTTTCCATTTCCTCTGAAAATTACTCTTACTTTTTCAGTTCTTTCACTTCCTTTTCAAGTCTACCACCACTCCCAGATTTGTTAACTACAGGAGCAAATTGTGAACCAGTAGAATATTATTAACTGTGAGTCATTGTCTCCTATTGCAGGGGTTCTCTACTTGGTATGTGAATAGACTTGGGGACGGGACACAAAGCCTTAAAATTTCACACACACAAAATTTTTTTAATGTGAAATGCCCACAGGTATTTTTATCATCAAATACTCAAAGAGTGTTTGATCCCTAAAGGGTTAGGGACCACTATCTGATTGCTGCTAAGTCAACAACTTTCATAAGCAAATTCCTTCTGTGGCATCATTTTAGGGTACAACCAGAATTAAAATATCTATGACCGTGTTGACCTACACATTTAAAACTTTGTCATACTTCTCATTGTGATATTTTAGAACATAGAAAAAAGATGTTTTATTACTTTAGAGTGGGATCTGTAAAGTGTCATCTGCATGTAATTGGATTAATATTACTAATGGTGCATTGAGAATGTTTTGTGTGAATAAAAGAAATAACTTTGCTTGCAAATTTCCCATAGATATATTAGTTTAATTTCTTTTTAATGATATATTATAGTTCTAAAATTAAATTGCCTAAGATTTTAATATCTTAGAGCAGACCAAAGTGTTATCGTACAAAACCTACATTAAAAGTCTGATATTTGATTCCTGTACTCAGAGTCCATGAAGATAAACATATTTTCATCTCTGTGAAATGTGTGCAGTTCAGGCAGTGAGTGTGCTAGATTTTCGTGGAAGGGAGAACGATTTGGGTCAGAGGTTTAAAGCGCGGGTGGTGGCTAACCCCAGATTTGAATGATAGCTCCGAGTCGGGTGTGCAGAGAAGCTGGGGTTTTAGTTTCAGATGGGAATAATGATCACTTCTAACCTCTTCTGACACTTGCTTTTACTCCTTTCGAACTGATACTTCATCTCACTTTTTATCTTATTCTTGTCTCTCTGGCTGCTTTCTGTCAATGAGTCTATAGAAGTTGGCATATGATAGTCACAATATAAAATATAAATTACTAATAAACTTATAATAAGATAATGCAGACACAAACAATAGGATTTTCAGTTATTAGAAGGAAGAATTTTCCCGGGTGAAAAACTTCCAATTTTAATTAATTTTTTGTGTGAGGTGGAATGTTGGGATGCGAACAGGGAAAGCAAGGGTGCCAGGCTCAGGAATGAAGCTCACTTTGTGTTCTGTATGTCAACACTGTGCTAGTGCTTTTTACATGTGTGTTCATTTCACATTCTAAGATAGGTGCCACAGTCTGTATTTTATGGATAAGGTGATAAAGGATTGGTGAGTAAACCACTTCTTAGTCATGGGCAGAGCCAGAATTTGGAGGTATGACAAGAGTACCCCGTCTGCTAATGGAGTAGAAGGTAAAAGGATCAGCAAGAAAAGACCTAAGTTTTTCTGGGCGTTCAAATAAGTAGTGTTTAGTTTAGCCAGTGAGTCTGTTTTTAAGTGGGCTGTCTTAATCAGTAGCATGTTGGTGACCTGAAAGAGGAACTGCAGCTTCTGAAGTTTCCTAATTGGAGACTGTGGGCCTGGCTGTAGCCTGACTTAAGTGTTATTTGTTGACAGAGAAGATGGTCATGTGTATTCACTGGGTTGTGGGTTTTTAAAAAGTAAAACTACTTTATTCTTACTTCAAGTGGACTTTGGAAAACAAGAATTATGTTTCACTTCCATTAATTTAATTTAAATGTATTGAGGCATGATTTTCCAGAAAGCCTTAAACAAATATAAGCATCGTCCTATACGTTCAGCCTTGGATACTTTATACTAATAAGAACTGCCAGGACAGTGAACATGTGTTGTTTTCCTGACTGTGGAAGAGAAGGATACTCTGCCTTAGAACTGGCGCCTGAAAACACAGCTTGCTGAGTTGTTATTTTATAGGGCCCTGGTGCTGTTAATTCAAGAAAAGCCAATTGGCAATTAATTAATTCATCCACCCTCACCTGAGGACATGTTCATTGCTCTTAGAGAGATGGGAAGGAAGGGAGAGAGAGGAGAGAAATATCCATGTGAGAGAGAAACATTGATTGACTGCTTCTTGTACGCGCTGTGACCAGGGACTGAACCCGCAACCTAGGCATGTGCCCTGACCAGGAATTTAACCTGCGACCTTTTAGTGTATGGGACAATGCTCCAACCAACTGAGCCACACCAGCCAGGGCACAATTGGCAATTTAAATACTGCTATAGAAATACCTAGGGAGTGGAGCTCTTTGTTCTTTCAGATAAGGAGATATTTCTGAGTAAAAATTAGGAAAACTGCTATTTTCTTCATGTTCTTTTTATGTAATCAGTGTAGAGTTAGCCAGTGTAGGATGGAATCTTTATGGTTCAGTTGTCTGGTGAGTCAAAGGAACCGAATGCTGGTCCCAGCTTTATAACTCTGAAGGGATCAGACTAATTGATCTCTAAGGACCCCTCTCACTCTTAAGAATAGTTCTAGGGTGATGCTGGAATCTTTTCTTTTATATGAGGGTTTTCTTCTATTTCCCTCATATTTACCACTATGCAAAAGTATTCAAGGTAGGGGGAGTAATTAAAAAAAACCAAACTATCTAAATGCCTGTCTTTCTATTTAAGAGTGGTTCTGAAGGGCAGATTTTCAGTAAAATATGTGTTTTGGGTCTTTCCCTGGTGTAATAAAATTTTACTTTGAGTTCTTTGTACAGTAGCCACTAGCCATATGTGTGTAATTAGATTTATATTTAAATTGATTAAAATTAAAAATTTAGTTTCTCAGTTGCACTTCTAGCATTTCAAGTGCTCAAAAGCCACATGTGGCTAGTGGCTACCCTATTAGTACAAACATAGAACATTTCCATTCTTACAGAGTTCTGTTGAACAGAACTGGTTTACGGTGTAGTTTACGATTGGAATAAGCTCTATTCTCTCAGTTCAAATTAAGTGGCCTTATATGGGGTTTACATTTTATTCTCTAGACTTCTGAAATCTTTTTAGACCTTTTTTCAAAAGTGGCTAAAAAGAAAAGCTGTTTAAATATAGAGGTATATCAATATTTAATAAGATATTTTTATTTAGAATTATTTTTGTAATAATTATAATTGAAAATGAATATGAATTCATTTGTCTTTGCTGTATCATGAATGGGATGTGCTCATTAGAAGTTGGTTTTTAAAAAGAGCTCTTGTATGGTAGGTGGAATGAAAAGAAAGTTTAGCATGAAAGGAGGATTGAACATTAAACCATATCTGTCATTCTAGTACTCCAAATAATACTGGGTGGGGGCATGTAGAATTAGCCAGCCTTGGTACCACAAGGCTCTTTAAGCTAACCAAGCCAAGTAGCCTAGAACTGGTCACCACTGAACAAACTGAACCTACGCTGCTGGGCTAATTAATGCACATGCCCCCAAAACTTTTGTGCTATCACCTGATAATCAAAGAAAGGCAAGAAGTTTGTTTAGCTTCTTGCAGATTACATGTGTCTATGGAAATATAAACCATTGATGAATTCCTAAAGATCAGAACACCCTATTGGATATTGGCTCATTGAATCATACGGGTGTTTATAAACAGACTTCTGAACAGATTTGATCAGATGTGTCATTGTATACAGCAGATGACAAACAGGAGTTTTTAAAAAATTATTCTCAAAATCATGGCCAAAATAAGGCATTAAATGTGGTGTTTAGTTGAATTACTATTTCTGTATTTGAAATGAATCATCAGGCAGAGCCACATTTTTTTTGTTCCACCTGCATAATGATCATGCTGTGTGGCTGTGGGGTGTTTGAGGTACTGATTCATCACCGTCATCCACTCCGACCCCACGTGGGCCAGTTGCATGTCTGACTCTTAGTCAATACAAATCACTTCAATACTTTGAACTTTGAAAATCTGATAGATCAGAAGTTTTTTACTGTTGGTTAGGTTCTAGGGGCTAGTCATTTGATTTCACATAACTCAGGATTTAATGCTCCAGTGCTAATATCTGAATGTGGAAAAGTTTAGAATTACATTTAATTCAGTCAGTCTTTAGGTTGTGGTCAGTTTTCTTTGCAATATTCATAAGACATAATTCTTACTAACTTCACCAACTCTAAAATACCCAGTTATAAGTAGTTTTTCATATTAACACTACATAGTCAGGGACTGCTTCATTTAGTTGCTTTTTCTTTTCCAGTTAAAGTAGTGAAGGAAAAATAAATCTTTGTAGTGAGCAGAAAATTATAATCCAAGTATTTTCAAAGCAATACACTGTCTCTAATAAATCTGTAATAAAGTAAACATTTCTTCTTGCCTTGCATAAACTAACATTCAGAAATGAAAAAATCGATGAAAGTCTACTTTTAATGCTAAACTCAATTTCTGTGTAAGTATACTTTCTTATTTTTATATTGGTATGTTGAGTTGTCTTCATCATACATAGATTATATTCTATAAGTGGTCAGACAGACATACATACACTTGTTAAAATAAAAATAGCGCCAATATTATTTCTACTTTCTTTCCAACTGAAGCATGTGGCTGCCCAAAACTTAGCTTTTGAAACTGAGTTGTCCATACCTGCTTGCTGTAAGGAAGGTCTGGCTGTGCTTTTAACTGACTGTTCTTCACTCAGTTGTTCTGATAGACAACCCTCTGTTCAGTGATTAATTCTCCATGTACTTTCTCCTTTCCCAGGAAGATTCAGAAAGGGCCAGGTATTCCCACCGGTCCAGTCATCATCGTTCTTACCTGGTTTGTAATAACCTATAAACTTGCCTCTAATACTTTTCCTCCTTAACTTAATGTGGTCACTCACAAACTTTTGTTTTTATTTTTATCAGGGAGTTGAGGATGCATTGTCCATTCGAAGTCTTGGCAGTCACAGGGTTGGTATTTTAAGTTGTTTACACAATAGCAAAAGTTGTATATCTGAGCTTTCTGCAGCACCATTGCCTAAGCAATCTGACAATGTTCATGCAATTCCTTTTCCTTTTGTTTTTTAACAGAAAATATTGGCAAAGTTCTTTCTTTGGAAAGTGATGCTTTCTCTCAAATTATTGCTATAAGTCAATCAATTCTAAAATCATATCTTTTAATCTATTATCATATTTACTCTTTTTCTATAAAAAGACCTTTGATTTTGGAAAATTATCACAAAATAATAAGATTGATTTTATAGAATAACATCTGCATGGTTCTGACTTTCAGATTTCTTCTACTTTCATATTTTTAAAAAATATTAAGTGAGAAATATTTTAATTAAGCTTTAAGTTACTATTTGTAATTTTATTACATGGAAGAATTGAGTTACTGATTTGAAAAATTCCCTACTTGTCATATTTACAGAAATTATCCTGCTTCAACATTGTGATTAACGTTTTGTAGTTATGTTTCAGTTTTAACATGCATTGTTGTATTATGTCAAGGTAAATGAGAAATCACTTTTTGAAGACTTGCATATTATGCCAAGACACTGATAATTCTCTTAAAGAATTGTGCTGTAAACTTGAAAGCAGTTTTTTAAATTTGCACATTGATAATATTACACACATACACCCACACACATCCAGATGTTTCATCTGTTAAATTAACTTTAATGTTAAGGTCTATATTTGTTCTTTCCCTTCAAGTCTAGTTTTCTTCTCATTTTATCTAACGTATGAAAATATACTATAATCAACTAGTATGTTCCAGTATACTAGGTATTGATGTGTTTGTATTCGTAGATCTTTACTCTGGTTATATTACTTTTTGGTGAATGTAATCTATTGCCTTTTTAGAGTAGGTTACTAAGCTAGTTTTTGAATCCTAAATATTTTGGTTAATTATCAAAGTTTATATTTGTAAGAAGATTAACAAGCCTTTACAGAAATCTAGTCAGCAGCTTCAGAGTGACTTTAAAGGAGAAAAATTTTGAGATAATAAGTTTGTCATCTGTCTCCCTGGAGATAGATAGATAGATATAGATATATAAATACTTTGAGAAAAATCATACAGGGAGTTAAGTCAACAAAAGATTAGAAGTTGAATGTCTTTGAGGGCTTTGAAAATAATCTTCTCTCCCTCCCTTTTTAAAAATGCCTGTTTTTTTCTTTACTTTCCATTATAATGTTCATAGTTTGAAGTTTCATGCAGTTATTATCAAATATTTGTAAATTTGTATATGGCTTCAGGGAAACTTGATTATAGTAAATATATTAGTTTAACCTAATGATAAAACAATCCAAATTTGACCTAATTCAGGAGCCTTTAAAACAAATCTGCAAACAAAACAGAACAAAAACAAACAAAAAATTAAAGTAAGCTAGTAAGGAATTGTTTACACAGAATGTCTAAAGTAATGAGTGGGTTTTCTTTTTATAGAAATTATATCATTAAATACATTTAAGATATAACTAGAGCTCTCACAGTATTTTATTAATTATGATAATTATGAAAAATTTGTTACTATGAGAAAAAGAATAAAGCTCTCAATATTAAAAGAAATCAGTGTGTGAACTTAAATATTAATAAAAATCTTAGCCCTGGGCACTGTGGCTCACTGGTTGGGCATCATCCCACAAAGCACAAGATTTCTGGGTTATGAGTTAGGTCCCTGGTTCAAGTGCACAGCCAATCGATATTTCTCTTTCACATTGATGTTTCTCACCCTCACTCCCTTCCTCTCCCTCTCTAAAAAATGAGAAAGAACAACATAATCAATAAAACACACGCACACACACACAGACACAAAGAAATTAAAGAGAATCTTAAGAAATTTTAAAAAAGAAAGTATTTAAAAAATAAAATAAAATAAAAATTTTATACTGGAGGAGATTCTAGTGCTTTACTGTGTGTGAGTATACATTCAGCACATTTTAAATATGTCGTCTTTCCTGGAAATATGTCTGAAACTCACTAATAACATTGTTTAAAAGGAATGTACTTGAGATTAGTTTAATTTTTTCTTTTCCTAGATAATATTGAGAGTTCTAAGTTTTATTAGATTATTTGCTGAATTATTATTATTATTATATTAAACTGAATATGTAGCCACTTTTAATTCTCTGTAAAAATAAACGTTAAGGCCTAAAACACTGACCTACATTGTATTGGGGTTTGCTTAAAATTTTGGGGTTTTGGTGTTTCTCTGCCTGTCTTTTTTTTTTTTTTAATGTTTTTTCTTATGAGCCATGTTTTAAAATGTCTAACACCTTGGGCCCTTGTGTTTGATGTGTGAACATTAGCAGGAGCTGGATGTGAAGCAGATATGGTTTTATGCCGCATTCTTAGGCCTTTGGTGTGTCCTTTTGTCCAGAAGTTAACTTTCAGGAGCCACCTTCCTGAAAGGTGGCCTGCCAGGAGCTGTTCGGGCTGGAAATGGCATCAGTGCTATAAACATTGTGCATAAAAATGAAAAGAGCTAGAAAAATAAAAAATTGTGAAAGTTTAAGACCGTGAATGGTTGGTTTGGGGAGGGAGGAATTAAATCAAAGCTCTGGGGTTAGAATTGAAACAGTCTTTCGCTTTAAAAAACAATCTGACTTAAAAAAAAATGTTTATAGTTGCTTGGTCACTGCTTTATATGCTGAAATACAAGAAGACTATAAGATAGACATCCAAAATTAGAAAATGAGGTGACCTTGAATGAGAGCAGGAGGGATAGTTGGTATTGCTCACTGGTGGAGATTTTTACTGTTTTATGTATTAGTTCCCCGTTATATGTCAATGGCCTCAGTATAACTCTAATGAATTCAATTTTAATATGGTTGCAATTTGTGTTTTGTCATTTACTACTACACTGTTTAATTCCGTGAAGAACCCGTCGAAGGACATAACTGGGACACATTGGAGCAGAGCCAGTACACCCAGAAGGAAAGACATCATGGTGTGTAGTCCAGAAAAATGTGCAGTGTCAGATTGTGCGTTCACTGTTGACTCTCAGAGTTCTGGGGACTCGAGGAGTAGGGATATTCTGATAGAAACGGACACTTACTGAACTTTCTTTCTACAACCTGTTTGCTCTGCTTTTTTAAAAAATTTCTCTTTCTTTCCAAAATGAAAACCTTCAGTTCTCAAGTTAAAAACCATTTTTTTGATAAATTATTATAGTAGATTTGAAAGCGTTTTTGAGATCTTCATGTTTTCAGTTTTCTCTTATTTGTGAATTATTATGTTTTTAAACAACATAAATACCAGATGTCACTTTTTAAGGTTTTTTTTTTTTTTTTAACCCAATTTTTCTAATAGTAACCGGAGTGTCCAGGTTATCGATTTCCCTACCAGATACATTCAGCTGAACTGTGTATTATATTTTGGGAAGGGAAAATTGAAATAGGTTGATTTCAGTTCAGCTTGTTAAATCCTGTATTGGGAAATGTCATTGATGCTACAGAGAGAATAAGAAGAAATAAGACTTGACTCTTCTCTTCAGTGAACTTATCTGGTTGGGAGGATGGAATAGTTTATATGCTAGAATGTGTGGCTTGAGTAATACATTGTTTTGGTCATGGTATTTTTTAAAACAAAAGGAATATTTTGTTAACTGAGAAGAGAAATAAATGAAATTTCTTTTGAAAAAGAACTTTATTTTCAGGAAAATGCTACTCACCATAAAGTGACACTGTACCATTGTACACATTTACTAAATGCAACCACCTCTAGACATTTTAGAAAATTTTGGATAAAATTTTCATACATGTAATAACATGCTTGCTTTTTCTGTTAGTTTCAGGATAATATAAGAAAAGCATGGAAATGCAGATATTTTGTTCTACTTTTTGGTATTTATTACAATAACATTTTCACTGAGTTTATACCAGCAGTGAAATTGTATCACTTAGCCTTATACTATTGAAATATATTTTGGGGCATTTTTCAGTATCTTTTGTAAATGATCATGTCATTAGGCATAAAGAGGAGGGCTTTGGTTTTGTTCGAAGTCTTATTGTAATTATTAGAACTAGAATTTACAATTTCATCTTATACTGTATTTTAAACTTTTAAAATTTGTAACCTTTAAAACAAGAAATACATTTTACACCGTAATCCAGTATACACATGTGGATATGTGCCTGTGTGTTTATATATTATATAAATATACACATTATTATTGAAAGAAAAATCTTACAAAATAATATTTATTCTTACTGTGCATGAAGAACTCTGTTTTCTATTTCATTTTTTAAAAGTGCTGCTTCAGTCCATAAATTGATTTCTTGACCTACTAATTAGTTCCAGCCTACACTTAGGAAAACGTTACTTTAGATTAGGTTTTGAATTTTATTTTCTAAAATCCTCACTGGGTATAAGAGTTGCAAAAGTAAGATATATTTACCAAAGTATACCTGAGGAACTTACTCATTGCTTTTGTTTTTTTATACTTTGCTCTTCTGTGTAAGATTGCTTTAAAAATATAAACTAGAATGCTAAAAAGAAAAGAAAAGAAAGGAAGAATGGTAGGAAACCACAAATCTCAGTAGTTACATTTAATTTAGTTTCTTGGATTTGAAATGTGGTGGTACTCACATTATCTTATTTTCTTAAAGACCCTACGTGAAATGCGGTTTTCTGATCTTATAAATTTTACATCTTTTTCTTTGACTTATATTTAATGCCACAATTATATATATACTGTGTACTCCACACTGTACACTGACCAACTTTCTAGTTTGGTTGAGCATTTTTAATAGGGAACGTCCTTGAGAAGGGAAGTTTTTCAGGTGTGTGTCCATGAGCAGCAGATCCAAAGGAGTTCCCCCTTGATGCTGCCATTGAAGTTTCTGTGTTTGATTAGTTGTGTGCTCTTGCCTCACTGCCTGTCCATGCGTTGCTTTTGTCTTGTTCAAAGGATGGGAAATGATGTTAACAGTCACAATAGTAAAAAGCAAAACATCTTTTGACTTCAGATCGCTAATTCCTGCATTTAAAGCCTTCCTTAGGGTGTTTTGTGCCATAGTGCTGCACTGATATGGAATCATCTCATCACTACCGATTGTGAACTCTGTATGTGAAAGAGAACATGCAATTTTACATATAGTTTAGCAATAACGTACACTAGGAAAGAGGGGGGTGAAGAATAGTCTTTAATTCACATTTAATAGCCTTTATGTTTAATAATTTTGGGCTTTTAAAATAGTGCTGGATTTTTAACAACTGCAAATGTTGCTTTTTCCCCCCTCTTTATATTTCTGATTTTGGAAATACAACCAACTTCCATCTTTTTCTGAAATCCAGTATGACCCTCTCAAGGATAGATCGTCAAGACTTCCATCATTAGTATGTAGTGCATGACTTTTTGTTAAATGTAGTTTTACTTTTTAAACACCTGATGGTGCTAATCATAGATTATGACTAACTTTCATAGTTTTGTGTTGATGTTTTGGGGAAAACATATTACTAACAAAGCAAAAACTCTTGTTTTGCAATTGTGGCATAATTAACACTTGAATAATTTTTTCTTTTAGTATTTTAGGATCAGATAAAAATTATTTGCTTCCCTTTTCAGGACTAAGATTGGTAGTAACATATTTTCTTAAAATGTTGAACCAAGCTGACATCCACTCATTGCCCTAGAAGACATGTTTCTGGCAGGGTTTGATGCTCACTGAACTATGGCAACACAGGCTTCAGCGTGTTTAATGTTGGGTATCACAGGCCAGCAGGTGTGAAGTTGCTAAACAGAATACCCAGCAGTGACAGCAGAGTCCTGAAACATCAGTTCTGTCCCCTCATTTTTGCTTGATTTGGTTTGATTTTTATGGCATGCCATTTTAGCCAAGGAAGTTAAGCTGTAGATGTTTTTCTTGGGTTAATATTGTGTCAGTGGATCATCTGAGTTTCTAGACATATAAGACATGTCTTAAAATGTCCAGGGTAATATGTAAAAGGAAAGATGCTGATTCAAAAAAGAGAAATGACTGTATAATTATCAATTCAGGATTTAGCTGTGCGGGCCAATAGGCTTGCCTAGAGCAGACTGTTGCTAGGACACTTGTAGCTGCACCCCCTCATTTCAGGTGAGCAGTGCTCACCTAGATTGCCTTTCTCGTCTGTCAGTTCACCTGGTTGGTACCATTGCTGTCCTTTATCTCGGCATACACACTGGACTCTTTTCTCCTAGGAGAAGTTACGTGTTGAGACAGTGCTGTCTTCAAAGGACTCATAAGGTTATTGCCTAATAATGCTGCTGCTACGCAGGACGGCCATACCTTCTGGCTCTTTACTCCTGAGCAGTCCTTGCTGTGGGGTCCACTCACTGGGGTTAAGAGCACTGTCTGGGGCAATGCAGCATCATGTTCTTTGTTCTCTCAGTCTTGTTGTGTTGGTCCAAAGAAGGATTCTTGTCACCCATACCTTTGTAAAGAAGATGGTGGGACTCCAGTGAGGCAGGTTGAAGGTCCTCACAAATACCCTGCCTGGCTCTGTGTCCCAATTAGGTTTTTGTTTTTTGTGTAGCAGACTAGGCACTGGGCTGGATGGCATGAGGGTGGGTGAGGAGAAATGCAGTTGTGTGAAGAGGTGGTATATCTTAGCCAGTCATGCGCAGCGAATCATTTACTAACAGATGGGATTAGATTGCATGTAAATTACTCTGCATTTCATATGGACCTCGCTGTCTGTAATTTTTAACATTATTTTTCAAACTTCACTGTATGATCATTAATCTTCAAATATTTAACTTCAAAAATTTACTTCCAGAATCATTCTTACAGTTACTCTCATGGAACGAAGAAGAGATCTTCTGGTTCTCATAAAGACCCACTGGTTAGTTCTGTTGTGTCTCCTATCACAGCATGTGCTGCTGTAAAATTCATTGGTTACCTTTAGGGAACTTAAGAATTACAACTGCTTTGGTGTGCTCTTAGGCATTATTGAAATTTGATAATATACTAAAACGTGATTTATCAGAACCATGCTTAAAAATAAAATTGTTTTTATTTACAAGAGTTAATACCAAGTTAACATATATAAACCCCAGGGTCTAGAGTTAGGAAGGTGTCACAAGAAGGTCATTAACAGTGTATTTTTATTCATGGTCTGTCCTTTGGAATATACCTCAGAAAGAAGTTTAGTGAGATTCTTTTCCTTATTTTAGAAATTTAAATTGATTTAGTTGTGGTTTTATAGGCAGTACCAAACTCACAGATCGGTTTCATTCTGAAAGTTTGTTAATAGCTCAGATTTTGGGAACTTGGCGTGAATTTTCTGTTAGAAATGATAAGGCCCATGATGGCAGACACTCCATGCCATCTTGCAGAAAACTCTTTAACTTATAATTAAATTGCAGAACTAGTAGTGCTTTCCATTCCAGCCCCCTTGCCAAACAACATTTCTACGGAGGGGGAGAGTGTGTCCCGAATGCCCATTTTGAATGCTAGGGGTACCTCTTTCCTGTTAGGCTGCCACAGGCCTGGCAGAGCAAGTATAGTTTCACCTCCCCGCCCTGACCATTGCTGGGTGGAGAGGTCAGGACCTGACTGGTAGAAAGGAGGAGGGGGGTGGGAGGAGAGACTAATGGAGAGGACATTAGTGAGAAGCCCTGGAGGGTTGAGTATTGGGAGCTCTGGGGAGAGGTGAGTCTGGTGCCTCCTGAGGGTGTGTGTGCTACAGGAAGGCAGGGCCTGGAGTGGCAGGGAAGGGTGTCCCTGGTTCCGTGGTCTGCAGTGCAGTGGAGAAGGAGTCCTTTTGTAAGGGATCACCTAAATTTCCTTAACCTTGGGTTAAAAAAAATAAAAAAATGGATGAAGAAGTTAGAAAGGGAATTTCCCCCCTTCAAGTTACCACAATACAATTTTAATTACTGTTTTGTGCAGTGTATTGAAAATGAACCGCCATAGATGTTTTAGACCAAACCAGATTTAGTGTGCTCTCTCTCTCTCTCTCTCTGGTAATTTAATTCAATCAGTTTATTTTGATAAATAATGGGACTAGGAAAAGGTTGGAAAAAATGACTGTTTAGTAATATCTGTGGCATTGCCAAATGGATTATAAAAGTGGTAATTATTCGGTTGTCCTGGCTTTTCAAGGACATTTCTAAGTATGACATGAGACTAAATCGTTTGCTATTTCCATTTTGCCTGAGGGTGTGTACTCTTGTTTTTAAAGTGAAAATTAGTAAGTATTGTACTTGGTTTGCAAACAGTTAACCCTAAAGTTGTTGTTCTGGAGATAAAGGGGTTTGGCAATATCAGATTTTGCCTTTGTGTGTTGTTAAATTAACAACATTTAACTTAAAAAAATGGGCTTAATTTGGTTTTCGCAGAGTGGCCTCTACTTTGACCAGAGAAACTATAGCAGTCTTAGGCACAGCAAACCCAGCTCTGCCTACTACTCTCGGGTTTGTCTCAAGTTTTTTGGCTTCATGTGTTTATCCAACTTTAACACACTTCTAATCTCCTATTTTGCATTTTGATTAGTTAAAACTAACCTATGAATGGCCGTGTGTATGATACTGGTTTGTGGTAGCTGAATTCACATAGCCTGTTTGAGTGTAAATTTAAACAGCAGGAACTATTGAATCACCATGTTTGTAAATGAGTACCCGTTTTTTTCTAATAAAAACTATTTAACATACAAAAAGTTCAAAGACTTGCATAGAACCACCCCATAACTACCATTTAGATTCCACAGTTAACATTTTACTCTGTTTCCTTTATCATGTAATTATCTGACTGTATGTCCATCCAGCCATCAATTTATGTTTTGGGGGGATGCATTTCAGAATAAGTTGTAGCCATCAGTACACATCATGCGGATGCCCTTTTATTAAAAGCTTTCATGTGCAAATTGACAGTGTAAGTGGGATGAGAAAAACGTAATTATTTGTTCAGTGTTAGAATCCTTGTTTTTTTTTTTCAAGGCATTTGGCACATGATATGTTTACAACACATTAAATATGTGGCACACTGCATTTAGAATGATTCTGTTGTCAAACCCTGCACACACAACTCAGATACTCTTATTTTCTTGTCTGATTAGGCTTGGTAAAAAAGAACTGAAAATTGTATCTTCAAATGACAGTAAGAAAAGAAATATTTAATTCCGTTCTTAAAACATGCTGTGCCTTGGTAGTGCATGGATTTATTGTGACCAGTACAATTATCTGATTAAACTAAGGCACTTTGTCCATGACTTGTTTTGAAATACAGGTTTTTCTAATCTTTTCCGACTCTTGGAAAAGAGTGTTTATAGTAATAACTCAGAGCTCATTTTTCAGGTTCCCCAAGGCCATTTGGAGTGTGTCATGAGATCATTGAAAATATCACAGGAGCTGCTGGTGACTGCATTGCGGCCACCACACGTCCTGTGCCATGACCCTCTTTCCCTGGGTCTTCTCAGGTCGCTGTCTCATCTCCCAACATGAACGTTCAAAGACCAACAGGACTCACATGCAGTCATAGAAAACTCTTCCCAGTGTTTTTCTTTCTTACCCCTTAAAATTGGTATTTAAAAAGGTTTCTAACGATGAAGTTTTTCTCACAGTGCATTACTTACACCTTAAGCACTCACGAGTTGCTAATGAATTATAGTGTGAAATAAACATGTTTTCTGCTTTCATGACAAAGACCAATTCATTCTCTCCCTCTCCCTCTCTCTCCCCACTCCCCTTAATTATTTTGTTTCATTTTGTTTTCGTTTCTTTACAGTCTTCTTCCCTGTGCAGTGATCCTCTGGCGACATCTAAGAGTACCAGGGTTAGTACTTTCTGAGGAGTATGTTGCCTTCAAAGCTACCAGTTGTTCTTCTTTGGGTTAAATCATGTGCTTTTTTCATAGGCCTCTCTTACTGCAAATTCTGGTGTGCTGAGAAGTGCCAGTCTGGTTTGTATTTTCCTCTTCCAGCGTGTCTACTCCTGGCAGGGCCGCTGTCATGGTGCCGGCTCTGGCTTGATAGCTTTCCTCCAAAGTAGTCGAGGACCCATGGCTTTCATGCTATGTGCACTGCAGAATGTGCTGCTTGTGCTTGAAATACAAAACTTTACGGGGGGGTCAAAAATCAGCATATTTTCTTCACAGTGGTAGATACTGCTGGTTTTGGTAGGCTCTTGCTTAGAATTCGTTTCCTGTCGAGAAGATAGGTTTGCATGGGTCCCACTATTCTTGCCTACTTTTGTCCGATGGCTGCCCGTGCTTGGGATGTCATTATTTTTCTTTGAGACAGCTGTGGTCTTGGCCATGTTAATACTAGGCTCTAGTAAGGCAGAACAATAGCTCTTTGTAACATGCGAGCAAGGAGTTGGTGCTTTCAAGCTGTTGTTTATTGTGTTGTGGCCTGTTCTAGTGGACTGGGAACCTGAGGCTTTAAATTTTAATTTTATTGTGACATTGGGCAGAATGCTTTGTACCTCGCCTTCTCTGCTCTATTTGCTCTTCTGAGAGACTAAATTCATAAATGTTCTTTTAGTTTTATAACATGATGATTAAAGGAAATACTGTAACCAGTGTGCTTTTTAATGGAAATGTAGCTTGAAGTTTTAATGATGCATATAAATGAGTGTTATCACCTTCACAGTCTTCACCTTGGGAGGCTCTACACTTACACCGTTCTTCAAAACTTTTTTTGGGACTGAGTACTGCAGAGAAGTTAGGACATTTTAAAAATAACTTTGATGCTGAATCGATAAATGGCATTTTCTTTGTTCTCCAGGTGTCATTGTACGATGGTGGATTGTATAACCCTTATGGTTCTCGAACTGTAAGTCTCACCAGGGGAGGTGGTGAGGAGGAGGAGGAGGGCGATGTGTAGGTGGGCACAGTTTACTTACAAAGGAAAGGTCCTTTCATCCGACCCGTAATTACTCTACCAGCTGTGACCCATTAGCTAGCAACTGTGACTCTCACCCAGGCTGTGAGAAGGTGCCTGCTGGGAATCACGGCTTCAAGGATGAGGGATGGAAGTCGAGAAGCCTCTCCTTGTCCATTAGCTCCTCAGGAAGAAGATAGAGTAGTGCTTCTCAGCACCCTCTCCTCTCCTTCCTGCCATGGGCTGGGGTGTGAGGGGGGCGTGAGGTGGAATCGCAGACCGGGGAGTAAGTTACCTTAACACTGGGAGCCAGGAGCTGTTTAGGTCACTAAGATATTCCCAGCAGGACAAGGATGATAGCTATTATAAAACCTTTCTTCTTGGAAACTTTATAGCCGTCTGAATACAGTTATTACTCATCAAGAACAAGTTCAGCCCGAAGCAGTCCTGTGGTGAGCTGTTTGCATGCTTTGTAGGAACCTTTGGTTGTTCCATTAATCTGCACTCACGGTTTAGAACATGGAGGATGTGGTGTGTTTCACTCTCGTGCATGGATGATCGTTTCCCTTCAGTCCACAAACTCGAGTACTAATTTGTCTTAATTGGTGGTTTCTGTATGAATGCGACTTAGCATGTAATTGCCTAAACGAGGCTGCAGTCAGTGTCATTAGTGTTTTTTAAAATTTATATTTGTTATTTATGTGCAACTGCTTGTCTCCAGCGGTCGTAGTTCAGTGTCTGAGTTGGCTGCCCTTTGTTTCTCCTTGCCATCTCTGTGCCCTGCTTTGAGCCATTTCCCTGTCTCGTCAGCGCTTTAATCAGTGGTGTGGGAGAAGAACTAAGCCAGTCAACTTCTAAAAATTGTTCCTTAAGAGACAAAACTGCGACAAGTCTAATTACCTAATCTTTCTGGAGTATTAAGTTTTAAAATATTTATAAAAGTAATATTAGCTTAAGGAAAGTTCAAAGTAAAAGTTTCCTGACCTTCCCCCCCTCCATTTCCATTCCTCAGATGCAACCCCTATACTTGTATACCGTTCAGAGATATTTTATGCATGTATGAGTATACTTTATTTGACATGTATATGGACTCGTACATACTGCTCCTCATTTGTTTACTTAAATTATCTTTTTGTATTAATACATAAAGACTTGTTTCATTCTTTTTTTGACATTTAAAAAGATTTTTAAAAAGTAAACCATGTTGCTTACTTTTTCCACTGAATGCCTGTTAGTTGTATGTCAGTACATTCTTTTAAATGGTGATATATTATTCCATTAATGCACGGGCTGTACATTTTAAAAATCACTTTCCTAATGATGGACATTCAGGCTGTCAGATTATTGCTACTACAGACATTGTACAGGTGTGTTTTGTATACTTCAATGAGTAGATCTGCGAGGTAAATTGCTAATCATGAAATGGGGGAGATCAAGAGTATATACATTTAACTCATGATGTATATTACTATATTGCATACCAGAAGGACTGTACCAATTCATAATTCCAATAGCAAATTATGACTTTAGGAGCTACCTTATTATTCTTGACCATATCAAAATTGAAGAAATTATTAAAGCAGTTTATTAATGGTCAACATAAGTTACTTTGTTCAGTGGAAGAGGTGAGCTCTATGGGCTTTTACGTATGTATTTGGCTCAGTCCTCCTGCCATTTCCAAGTGGCACTTCTCAAGAATTCCAACTCCTATACTGACAAAAAACTACTCAGGATGTTTAAGAAGATAAAAGCTCTTTCACCTAAGAAGGAACTGTACTTTTAACCCACCTTCTAATAAAATTCCACTTGGCAGTTCTTGGGCCTGGTAGCACTTTTTATGTCCCAGGTGTGATGGCCTCTTATAAACAAACTTACTGTAATATGTTTTCAATCAAGTGTAGAATCTTGTCCTTGTGTGCTGGCTATGCTGTTTCATTTGCAAATTGGGTTCAGGGTTATTATCTTAGTGATACCAGAATGGTTTCTTAGTGATGTCAGAATGGAGATAACCTATACAGACTGAAGATGAGTCTTGTACTGCTGGTGAACCTCGAAACAGGCAGAAAACTGCAGGGTGATGATAGAAATATCTCCACTCGTTGCATAGGAATGAATAAGGAAAATAAGAATCATCATTTCAGTGTAATACTGGTAGGAAATTCTGTCTTTGACTTATATTACTTCACTTTAAAATATTTTAAAAATTTTTCACACTAAAGCATTAAATGTATTTATTGACCCCTGATGGGATCCCAAAAGGCCTAGAGGTTTAAAAAGCATGAAAGCTGGCTTTTGCTGTTTACACATGTTCCCCTCCCCCTTCCTTTTCTTTAACTTAAATAGAAGACAAAGTGCTGTTTTATTTTTTGTGCTTTTTGGAAATACCTTTTGATTTTTAACAATGATTCACTGTAGCTTGAAACACCTTTCCTGTCTGAGGTGCACAGTACGTGGTGCCAGTACAGCACGCACAGAGTGTTTGCACGCTTCCCCAAGCCTCCCCGTGTCCTCACGGTCACGCAGCACGTGCAGTGAAATCGCATCTTTTTCATTCTGCTTTTGATATCTGTAGTTGATCGACGATGACACCGCAAGCATTGCGTCTTCTGGTCGTTCCAGTCGTGGGCGAAGGGAGAGTGTGGTGAGCGTGGTTTGCATGCAGACACGTACAATAAGTTTTAAAATTGCAACATTGTGGGATCACGTGAAATGTATGGGAAAGTGAAATCTGCATTTGGCAAAATGAGCATTTTCTTCAAATTTAGCATACATGAATAATTTGTTTTCAAAAACGCGTTTCTGACCGTACATATTCTCTGTGGCTGCATAAGCTTTCATTAATAACTTGGCTCTTCACACTTCTTACGTGCTAGTCATCGTGTATTTAAAAGATTTTCACTTTTTATTTTTTGTTTTATGCACATTTATGTGCACAGTTTACCAAAAGCAGAGTTTGTCAAGCAAAATTAATGCTTCCACATTGTATAAAACTCGTAACTATGGATTATAAGTCATGTTGCCATCAGTTGCTTCTTTGCTGTGTTTTTCAGTTTAATCATTCTTTGTATATCTTTTAAGACCTTTGAACTTTTTAAGAGCTTCTGATGGCACAATTTAAAAATTCTGGCCTTAGAATTCAGCTGGAGTAATAATTGCAGAGGCAACAAATTATTAAAATACAAATTATGTAATTTCAGGGTATTTTGATGAAGCTGGAAATTTTAAAGAGCTGATGACATTTTTACATTTTTTAGAATTTATTTGAAAAGTACATTGGTGAGGATGATGTGTCAGCTTACAGCTAGAAAAAAGAGCCCAATAACTAAGAGGCGATAATTTCTTTTAGAAAAATAGAAGTCCATTTAATATGAGTCATGTTTTGTGAAAGATTTTAAACTCGAAGTTTCATAGAGTAGGGAACACCAAGTGTTTGTGGGATTTGTTACCAAAGATCCGGTGATCTAATTAAAGGCAGTTTGTCCACTGACAAGCCAGTTAATGCTCATATTCAAAGCTGAAGCAGAAAGAAAAAGCCAGGATATTTGAAAGCACCTTAGAAAGCAATGGAGTGGAAAGGCAGGCATTTTATTATTTTTTTAATTTTTTATAATTTTTAAAATAATTGTTTTACTTTTTAAAATTTTCATTACAGTTGCCATACAATATTATATCAGTTTCAACTGTATAATATAGTGATTGGATATTTATATAATTTATGAAGTAATCACCCCGATAGTTCTAGTACCCATCTGACACCATACATCATTATTACAATATAATTAACTGTATTGCCTATGCTGTACTTTACATCCCCATGACTATTTTTATAACTGTCATTTTGTACTCCTTTAAAAAAATTTTTATTGATTGATTTTAGAGAGTAAGGGAGAGAGTAATATCAATTTATTCCACTTAGTTATACATTTATTGGTTGATTCTTGTATGTGCCCTGCCTGGGGACTGAACCCTCAACCTTGGCATATCGGAATGACACTAACCAACTGTGCTACCCATCCAGGGCCAATTTGTACTTCTTAATTGAAAGGCAGAGACTTTAAAATAATGGTGCTTGGCCTTGAACCACTTTTACAACTTATTTGTGTATTAGTGTCAATTTCTTTATTTTTACAATGGATGTTAATAACTATCTTTGTAGGTAGACTTAATGTATGGGTTAAATGAATTACTATATACAAAATAACTATCAAAGTTCTGAGACAGTAGGTACAAATAAAATATTAGGTATGTGTAAATCTAAGTTGTATAATTGTTACTGTGAATAAAAAATTATTGCTTGATTGTATTAGCCCTTAGCAAAACTTTATAGTTGTAAGCCTTCTTTGTCTCTGTGCATGGGCTTCCTTATTTCCTTCCTAGAAGGAAGAGTTTTTTAAGCAAGGTAATCAGACAGAGCTGAGGTAAGGAATAGCCAATGAGTGAGGTAAAAATATTATTAAGTGCTTATGAAGAACCTAGTATATGTAAGGCACTGTGTTAAGTACCGGGAATAATGCGGTAAGCCAGACCATATTTCGGATTTCCTGGAGCTTATATCCTAGTGAAAAAGAAATGGAAAATTAACTAGGAAAGCAAAGAACAAAAAGGAAGTAACTCTGGGACTGTGAGGAGGACAAGCAGGTGATAAGATGGGCAACATTGAGGAAGCGTGTCTGTGTCCCTGTGGACAGGGTGGTCAGAGAAGGGTTTTCTGAGAGAAGTGACCTTTGAGCTGAGACCTGAAGTGTCTTCAAGCCAGCTGCTGCTTTCTAGGCCAGCGCCAAAGTCAAAGGTGGGGAACGACTGGGTGTGTGCGCGGAACCAGAAGGGGGCGAGTGCACGTCTGTCGTTATTGTGATCTACAGTTCCTGGTCATGAGGAACCTGAAAAAGAGGGAACTGTGGAAATTGGGTAAAAGGGGCAGTAAATACCCTAGAAATCATTCTGCATTCAGTATGTACGTGCTTAACAGAGGTGATAGTTATAACGAATAGTAAATTTGTGAGATATAGTAGAGGCTTTAGGTAGCTATTATTCTAGAAACCTTACTAGTGAGGGTGATGCATGTCTTCAATGAAGGAGAGTTTGCCGGCCCTCGGGCATAAATGATGTCTGTGGAGCCCCAGCTGAGACGAGAGAGGCTATGTGAGGGAGCTGGGGTTCATTTAGGAAGCCCTGTACATTTATCATTTTATAATACTTGATCACACATCAAAAAACCTTCCCCTCCTATATGCCACTGTTCTTATTCTTTTCTTCTCTGTCAACTCCTAAAGCATCTCTTTTTTCTAACTGCAAGGTCTCTGCCGCTGATTATTTTAGCCGCTCCTACCGTAGGGGGAGCGTCGTCTCTGAGGTGGATGATGTCAGCGTCCCAGAGCTGGCCAGCGTGAGTGTATTGCATGGGGGGCGGTTCTCTTGTCTCAGGTGTGACTAATGGCTAACACATCATCCGCTTTAAAATTAGGAGCTTAATTTACTGCCTAGGAAATATTGATCTGAACACACTATCATAAAATGCAGTTATTTGTTTTGTTTGGAATGTATATAATGATATGTTCTGTTTAAAAAAAAACTTCCATGGAAATTTTCCCCCATAGACTCCATCAGCAGCTACAACAGTTATCAGTATTTTACCAATTTTGTTTCATCTGTGTCTTCCCCTTGTCCTCTTTCCCCCTAAATTATATTAAAGCAAATCCCATGCATCATGTCATTGCCCAATAAATAGTTCCATATGTCTCTGTACTGAACTTTTGAGATTTTTTTTTCACACTCACTATACCATTATCTTACCAAATGAAATTAAAAATAATTCCTTAAAACCACCTATTACTTAACCCATATTTAGATGTTCCCGGTAGGTCTTAAAATTTTTTCCCTTTTTGTTTTTGTGAATCTATAAAGTTCTGGGTGGACTTTGAAGTTGAGCAGTTAAATATACTACTTAGTAAAGTGTCACTGATTTATAGTAATGGGAGATTCTGAATAGATCTTAAACATTCGGATTATGGCATTGCTTTGAAGAAATGCCTGCCCATTGCTTTCACATCATCGTGGACTAAGTTTAGCAAAGACTGTCCAGTAGATGCCTTAAGGCATTTGTCTTAATGAAAGAACCCCACCAGCAGATCTCTACTTGCCCGATTTGTCTACCAGCCTTATTTTTTTGTGACGCCTCCTCTCGGTTGCTGGCATTAGTGTTTGCCCTTGGACAAATACTGTCCTGACTGTCAAGCACTTTGAAGCAGGTGAGAGGCAGTGCTTCTTCATAGGAAAGTTAGACAGTTTTTTAATGGAGAGATAATTATGTTTAGCACCTCACCGACTGTATTTAATAGCTATTTCTGAATGACTTCAATCCTAGAAAGTAATTTTGAGTGTGGCCCATAACTATTCTGGGTTGTTGGCTCTCACACCTGGCTGTGTAACAGTCGTGTCTCACCCTGCGTCAGGTGAAGGAAGGAATCTCCGCACACAGAATTAGAAGACTGGTTGCCAAGTCTATTTCCCCTGAAATAGTGCTGCTTTTATAATTTTCTTAGTACCCTGTTTTTCATAAACAATTACATTTAATTTGTTGTGTTTACTTTTTCTCTTAAAAACTTTGAATTCTAATAGCCTCTAATTAGTAATGTCTGAATTAGTGGTTATGTAGTCCTTACACATATTTCTTGGCAATTTATTTCAGTAACTACACAGAAGTGAAAAGGTTGATAATTAAAAAAAAAAAAAATCTCCCCTTGGCTCTACTAATTAAATATAACTACTTTTTTTCCAGGTAGTTATTTTATTTTTACATTTTTAAATAAAAATGTACATATTTAAGGTGTATAATGTGATGATTTGATATATGGACACACAATATACATAGCCTATATGTGTAGCAAATCATCATGCTGTGCACCTAGTCACGTAAGCAAAAGATCCTCTAAGGAGGCTGGCAGCTCTGGTCAACCCCCTGTTGTGTTACAGCATGTTAGTCAGTGACGTATTATGGATATTTTTCCATCATCACAACTAAGATGCTCTTTCTTCATTCAAAAAGGTTTAGTTTATTTTGGTTTTTATATTTTAAATAATTATCTGTGAACCTGTACCAGGTCGGGCAAAAGTAGGTTATAGTTGTGAGTACACAAAGAATAGTTTATTCTTGTATTATTATTTATTAATTATTGTGTTATTTTTTCATACAAACAACTGAAAACCTACTTTTCCCCCACCCTGTATAATATTCTTAATTTTGCCTCTTGGCAAAGCTTAAAATATTTTCGGATCCTCTAGATCCAAAAATATTTTCTCTATTATATTTTTTAAAGGGTATCGTATAATTCAGTTTATTGTAGACAAATAACAAATGGGCTTGATGCTGGTAAGCTCTGTTCCCCCATCCCCCAACACACACACTTTTTCAAAAGATAAGCTGGAAATTTGCATTTTAATGTCAAATATTCTGATTTTAAAACGCTGACCATAAATTCAAAAATTTAAAAGATACCTTCTAGCTTCTCCATTGTGGACCAGATATGTATATAGTCAGCTAATTTATAACTTCTGAACTAGGAGGTGCTGAAAAAGAGTGCCAGGCCCTGAATTATGCAGTATTTATGGTCACTTTAGCCCCTTGTCTCTTCTTCTTCATTGTTTTCCTTTCTGTTCTATAGGTCGGGCTAGATTAAAGGAAAAGATTGTAAATATGTTAATTTTAGTTTTACTGATTGTTAATAACTAGACCATTTCTGAATGGAATCCTAGGCCAGTTTTGCTTTAGGAGATTATTAAAATTAATTGTTCCCCTTTTGTGTTTGGAGAATCAGATCTTCAATTTGTTTGTTTTTTCCAAACAGAATTTTTGAATAGTATTATTAAGTCAGTATATGTAAATCAGAAGTTAACAAAGGATTATAATCTAATGACTACATTCAAGAAACTATAGTATACTTTAAATGATCTGCCAAACTAAGAAGCTATACTCAGAGAATAATTCATATCTTTGAAGAAGAAAGAGTTTCAAATATTTGACAAGATATATATTCTAAGAAATACTTCTCATATGTACAAATTTCAATAAATAATCAAGGAGTTTGATTTCAAGAGAAACAATCAATATAATGTGAAGAGCAAAGCATTTTCAGATATCCTAGACATAAAAGAAGGCAAAAGCATTTATCACTGAAATATGGGAAAGATATTTAAGACTTTGTTTACTAGTTGATAATATGAAATTCTTTAATAAAATGTTACTTTTGAACTTTAAGCATTCAAATTGGAATATAAAGTTAGCCATCATGTACTCTTTTTTTGTACATTAATACTAATATGAAATATTATAAGCTTGTTAGCTAACTTTTCATTTACAACTATCCAGGAGAAAAGTGCCATTTTCTTGATGGGAAAATTACCTATTTAATTATTTAAGAGCAAGATGGCATAATATTTACTTGAAATTTTTGAGAATAGTAGGCTACAGTATCTATATAATCCTCACATGAGGACATTTTTCCATTGCCTTTTAGAGAGAGAGGAAGAGAGAGAAACATCGATGTGGTGCCTAGACTGGGATTGTACATGCTCTGACCAGGAATCGAACTCACAACCTTTTGGTTACGGGATGACACTGTAACCAGCTGAGCCACACTGGCCAGGGCTACAGTCAATATTAATGAACGAGTCCTGAACTCCTTACTAGGGGAAAATAAAAGCTTTGCTTATTTCTTTTTTTAATCTACCTTTTTATTAGCCACATACTTATTTTTTAGCAATTTGATGATTTATTTTCATTATTTTTCACTATTGCAGTTTAATTTGCTTGTTTTACAGAATTGTGATCATTTAATACATCCAGCTTTTGTTTTTTGATTTTTCACTTACTAGTCTATAATCATTTTTCATATTAGTGCATATTTTTTCATGTTATTTATATATAATTTCTAAAATCAGCTATAGTCACCATGCTTCACATTAGATCTTCAGACTTTATCTTATAGCTGAAGGTTTGTACCCTTTTACCAACCTTTCTCTATTTTATACCTTAATATATTGAACTCAATTAAATTTTATTCCATTTAAAAAGCCTTTTCAGGGTCTGGCAGACTCTTTGGGTCATCATTCTTAGCAGTAGGTTGTCATTGCAGTGTGACTACGTAGACCTCCTTCCTGGCTGTCAGAGCACGGGGCTTTTAGAAAATGAGGTTTCAGCTAGCATTTGTTGGAACGGGATACAGCACGTAATATAGCGCAAAGGCTGAGAAGTGAGAACTGAAGAGACTCTGGCCAAGTCACTGCAGCCAACATAACCGGACTGCGGCATGGCCGCTCTGGGCGTTTTCTGCCGCGTCATCAGGTGTATGTTGCGACAGTCGGGATCTGTCAGATGAGAGCGAAGGCAGTGGAATCAGCATCGTGCTGGGCTAGTGCAGTATGCAACCTCTACAATGTGAGTTTATTTCTAGCTGACTCTTAAAAAATGGGTTGGTTTGGAGGCTATTTTAGTGGGGGGGTAAATGGGGCAGCATTTCAAATAGGTATAGAAGAATGCTTCTGAATGCTGTTTTTCTCCTTAATTCATTAGTAGAAGAGAGTTGGAAGTTAGGCTGAGGAAAATAAGGCAGTTTATTCAGATGCAGTATTTCTTTCACTCTAAAGAATAACACATTAAATATTAGGCAATGTATTTTACTAGTATAGATGTAGTGGAAGAGTATTCCTTTTCATGGCAAAAATCATCAGTATAAAAACTACTGTCATTGCCTGATTGTTATAAAACACTTTGTGTGTGGTTTGAAACAATCGGAGTGAACTAAAATCAATTCTTTTTTAGAGTAATACAGCAAGAAGTAGCAAAAAGAGTTCAAAGTCTAAGATAGTATTTATATTATTGATATAGTACTCATAATAAAGTGTATTTACTGAGGAAATGAATGTAATAAATGTGGGTAATGAAAAAGAACAGAAAAACTTTTCAAATATGAGGAAGTTAGAATAAAGTGATTTGAATAAAGCCAGATAATGCTGTTTTGTGTTTTAATAATTAACTAAGAAAGGTTTTAAATCTTTAGATTGGGCTGGGAGGGTTGATATAATAGTTGAAGTCTGGGCATATTATTGTTTAGTTAAATCTCTATGTGACCTGCCCCCAAGCCCCCACCAATGGTAATTGAAATAGCATATAGAGGTAAATAATATGAATACTGAGCCAAAATTCACAAAACTGAGATCTGGATGCAGTTCAGACATTGAGTAGTTGTTCAACCTTCAGCGACATCTTTCACCTCTGAATATCTCTTCCCTCAGCTGTAAAGTCAGGGTTTTGCATTAGACTTTTAAGGTGCCTCACTTATTGAAACACTGTTTAACTAAAACAACCTTAAGGCCTATCTGTCAGCGGAAGATAAGATAATCCAGTTACGTTCAGATAATAGGATATATGCAGTTGTTAAAATGAAGGTAGGTCTGCAAGTACAGATGGAGCATGATTCATCTTTTCATTATCCACCAAATTTTGAGTCTATATGTCAGGGGCTATTCTTGGTGTGAGGAACACAGAAAAGAACACAGACATAGAGCTTACATCAAAAAGAGATCAGAAATAAATAAACTAATAAATATTATGGGTCAGGGAGCAATAAATGCTATGAAGAAAAATCAAGTACTTTCTCTAACCTTTGAAACTTGATAAGGGGGAAAAAAGATATAGAATGTATTTGGGACACTATCGTTAGAATTTTTTAAAGACTTGGGAGATAGTTGCCCTTGGAGTGAGAATTGGAGGTCAGGATATGATGTGGTGGGGAGAGTGGCTTATTTTGCATACTTCTGTGTAGTTTTACTTTTTTCATATGTGTGCATGTATGACAGAAACAAAAAACAAAACAACCCAAAACCAAAGCAAAAAGACAATTGAATTCTTAATGTTGTGGGGGGAGAATTTTTTGATGATATATTTAACATGCTTTAGTCCAATCTGAACTTTTTTGACTAAGAGTACCAGTCTTATCTATGTGTCCTGTGTCCTAATAATGTTTAGATAATAAAGTCTTTTGGCTTTTGGTTATATTGGACTTTTCCTGTTGATGTGTACAAGTGTGTTTTGTATTAACATTTGCAATACTAAAACTTTAGTTTATGTATAGTTTTTCTTAATGTGTTCAAGTTCCATGAAAACAATATCTAAAATTTGTAAACTTTTGCTAAACGATAGCTTGCTTACTTAACTTCATGTCTTCCCTAGGGTAAGAATTTAAGTTCTTGACATTTTGTCTTATGTATTTAAACTTTTATTTCAGTTTTAGCATGTTTACTTTTAGGTTCTAAACATCAGCTGAACTTGGAGAAATCAAAAGAGGTCACTTCTTTTTTTCCCCTAAAAAAATCAACATGCCTAAGCATTTTTCCTGATTTTTATCTCTGTTCTTTTCTAGTTGGATGAAAAATCTGACAAACAGTATGCTGAAAATTACACAAGAGTGAGTATACAAAGTCCTAAGGGAGTGAAGTTCTCAAGATCAGTTAGCTTACTTTCTACTACTATTTCATCCTTTTTTTTTACTACAATCGAACTGATGGAGCTACTCTTCCTCTCCTCATCTATTTCCTGTCCGTGACCCCCAGAATTCCTCCGGGGTTGAATCATGTGAAGCACTGGGAAGAGAAAAGACACTGCATTTTATTTCACTGAATGTTGCCTCCTAAGCCTTTGGCTGTTGTTTTGATTTTCATTCCTCTAGAATTTGATCCTGAGAAGAAGCCATTAAACACTGTAAATGAAGTGTCTTTTAGGAATGGTGGTGGCAAACTCTGAGTTTGTTTATTTTTTTCCCTTTAAGATAAATTATTTCTTTGAAGTAAAATAACTTTTTTCTGGGAGTTGCTTTGTGTCAAAGTCTCTTAACTTTCTTCTCCAAGTATTTTTTGATAGTCCTCTAGGGAAATAGGATTACTTTTATGCTATGCCCAAAAAAGATATACAAGTTGCACTATAAATATAGTGCAAGCCACCAATGTACCCACATATGTAAGTTTAAATATTCTAGTCGCTGTATTAAAACAGTAAAAGAAGCAGGTAAAATTAATTTACATAATATATTTTATTTAACCCCAATATCCAAAATATTTTCAGCATAATCAATATGAAAATTTATTGAGATATTTTACATTGTTGTTTTGCACTAAGCCTTTGAAATATAGTGTGTATTTTATACTTTAAAAAAAATCTCAAAGCAAAACAAAACAAAATCTCAACTGGAGTAATCACATTTCAAATGCTCAGTAGCTATACATGGCTAGTGGCTACTATTTTGGACAGCCTAGATCTATGCCATTTATTAATTCAACAACATAATCTCCCATTTAAACTAATTGTGGGAAGAGCAGTTTAAATCATAGAGATACATGGTGTTATTTCTCTCGGCTACAAATAATATCTCCAACTTTATTAACAAAATGTTAGAAAAAGAAACAATCCTAAAGAAGCAGCTTCAGGAACTAAATAGGAGGACTGCTAATTAGCATACCAATTGTAAAGTTAAAAAACTTTTAATATTAATCTGATGTGCTCACCCCAGTGTTGTTTACAGTATAGCAAAGATAAACTTAGAAAATGAAAAACGTACACAAGCTATTTCCTTTTTAGTTATTATGAATTCTAGGTTCCAGTAAGGTGTTTGTGGGAACAGTTGTGCTTATGGTGTCTGGGCTCTCTTCTGGGTACTCCCTCCCCCAAGCCAACCCAAACTGCCCATAGGTTGCCCTTGGTAACTTCTCATCCACGCTGTATCAGATCTCCCTCAGCACCCTGCCCCATTTTTAGTTTTCACAGCAAACATTTTTAAAGAAACAAGAGTTAAAAGTCATATTTCTTTTTTCTAGCCCTCATCTCGAAATTCTGCCTCAGCAACAACCCCTCTCAGTGGGAACTCATCCAGGCGAGGAAGCGGGGACACCAGCAGCTTAATAGATCCAGACACCTCATTAAGTGAATTGCGGGTAAAATGAAATTTTTGGTTTGCTTTTAAAAATTTTTTTGGCTTCTTTGCAGTATACCAGTCTACTGGAACTATTTAGCATCTAACATGACACAGTAGAAAGAAAAGGAGTATGAGTTCTTTAAAAGAAAATTATTAATACAGTTAAAGAATGTGACTTTGGCCTGAAAGGAAGGAGATTGGTTTATTTTTTCTGTTCTTTCCTGAACTTTTGATGATATTGGAATGAGTTTTGCTAATTTACAAATGCCAAGAAACTTTTTAACGTATCTAAAAGTAATTCTCTCAGAAATAATTGGCCATATTTTAAATGGAAAATATGTGTATGTACAAGGAACCAGACCCTGGTAATTACTAGTCTTTTTGAGCCATTATAGTAGTATTTGGCTGCTTGAATATTTTTCATAATAAGACAAGTATAATATATGAGATAACAGAAATACCTGAGTAATGAAAAGTTTATTTAACCTGTTGAGTTTTCATTTTTATCAGCCATTTTATTTGAAAATGGGGACTTTAAAAATGTATTTATTTGAATGTCTCTTTGCAGAACCTGCTATTTGTGAGCAGTGGGGGCAGGGGCGTAATAAAAATTGCATTGCATTCATTCATTCAGCATTTATTGAGCCCTTGGTCCCAGAGATCTAGGCAATAAAACAAACATTGGGTTTTTGGAGTTCACTGTTTCATAGGGAAGATCAGCTCATACAAACCAGTAAAACCAAGCGGTAGCAAGAATAGGACTGTTAAGGGAATTCAGAGAAGCATCTTCTAAATTGGGCTAGAAGAGATTAACAAAAGGCTTTTCAGAGGAGAAAAACTCTCCGCTAAGGTTTGAAGGAAGAATTAAAGTTATACAGGCAAAGAAGTTGAAGGGAGAAGTCTTTCAGAGAGAGATGAATTCAGAGAGCCTTCAAGTGACCTGTACAGTGAGGTTGCCAGAGGGCAGGGTGAGCAGTGAGGGGCTGTGGTGACGGTGAGTGGGGAAGCTGGAGCTGTGGGCCAGAGCATCTTGTATGGCGGCCTACCGGGGGCTCAGGTGTGCCCTGACAGCTCTGCTGCCTCGGGCAGGGGGCCCTGAGACCTGATCTGCATGCCTGAAGAGGGGCCAGGGTTGGGAGGAAGCCCTGGACTTGAGAACAGTAACCCTGTGGTTAAACTTTGAGATGAGAACAGCAAGTCAAACTGTGATGGGAAGAAAAGTAAGAAACTTGCTCTGAAGACAGTATTGGAGGTTAGGAAGTTGGCTGGCCAGTAGCAAAGAGAGAGAGAAGGCTAGGAGAGGATTTTTGTTTTACATTAAGGGTGGGATGATTCTTTCCCTTGGATTGAGGTAGCAGAGTGAGAATATGAAGGCTGAGGAAGGAGAAGGGGAACAGACAGCCAAGTGCCTGAGTGGGTGCGATGAGAGAATGTCCAGGCTCAGATGGATGGGGGCCTAATTTGGAGGGCCCCTCTCACTGCCACGGTGGAAGGGGAGGTGGGGACAGGCGGGGGGACTGAGTAGGAGTGCAGGCAGGGTGGGAGCAGGAGTCCGGTTTGTGAAATGGGCACCTTGGAAAAGCAAGCTGGGTGTCGGGAGAGGGTGGAGAGGTTTGGAACGTGGCAGTAGCAGTGGAGAAGGGGAGCTGACCCAGGTCAGCATGGCCGTGACTTTGAAAGAGTCAGTACTTATTGACCTCTTACTAAGTACCAGGTATAAGTGCTGGGAGTACAAAGTTGAATACGGTAAACTTTTCTTAAAAGCATCCACATGAATCAGTAAAATTTGCTGCTTAAAATGAATTTACTACATATTTTACTAGTTCTAGGTAAAGCATTATGCCAAAAATTATGTAAGTGATTTATAAAATTTTAAATATTATATGATAAAAATGTTATAACTTTTAGTTATTTATTCATATGCAACCCCACCCTAATGCTGTCTCAACATGTGTTAATGCCGAGAAAATATTTAACACTTTAGCTACGTTACTTCCAGACCTTCAGCCCCAGTATCACGTGATGTTTGCCCCTTTTAGGTTGGGATCGGCAGTTACGTTTGTGTACTCTGAATTTTTTGCTTTTAGTCTGGGATAGTCAAATACAGTTGACATTTTCATCTGAATTCTTTGAGACTTAAGATATGTTTGTGGATGGTTTTATGCAATGGTTCATTCCTATGTCCTGCAGGATATCTATGACCTTAAGGACCAGATACAGGATGTAGAAGGGAGATACATGCAGGGGCTTAAAGAACTAAAGGTATCAGGGCCCCTTCTGCAACCCAAGCATGCTGTCTGTCCGCAGAAGTGCTGGTAACGGCGGCTTCGGGAGTTCTGTTACCCGCACTGCACACAGCTTTTACTAACAGCGTTCGTCTTTCCAGCCCGCGCTTAACCCGCAACGCGTAGGAAAGGGGCACTTTTAGTCTCTGCTTGTGTTTACATGTTTCGTACGTAGTTTTTGAACCATTCAGTAGTATTACACCTTACCGTTTTAAAACCATATAAAATACTTAAATGTCATACAAAATTGAACTGGGCAAATACCTAAAAAGTATTCTAAGATTTTTTTTAAATTGAGAATTAGACCTTAAAATTCTTCCAGGTTTAATGAGAGAGTATTGCCTTTTTTTTCTGTCACCAAATTCAGTCAGTACTAAAGGCAAGAGGAAGAAGTTTCTAAGAGCATAATTATAAATATTTCCTCTGGAGAAAGGACCTTAAGCATGAGGCCTCTGTTTTGTTTCTTGTTTTTAATCTGTAGGTCAAAAAGGATTACATAGATTCAGTGCCTTAAAGAATTTGGAGATAAATTTAAATGGGCCGTATGTTTTCCAAGTAAGGCTGGCTACCGGTTTTCAATACGAGCATCCATGTGAGGCAGACATTTTGCTTATTTTGCTCTTCCTCATGTTTTATTATGAAGTTCAAGCCTAACATGAGAGCAAACTCAGTTTCTCTATTTGAAATAGAAAAACACAACAGACTTCTAATAAAAGCGTGAGCAAGGCAGTCAGAAAGGTAACTCAGGATAGTCCAAACGACAAAGTGTGGAGCTAATAGGCAAGGCTCTCCTCTGCCTCCCTGGTGTGATTGTAAGTACCCCAGCCACCAGACAGAATCTTCATGCAGGTGATTGTTGTTCATAAGGAACTTCCCCTGACGCTCATGAAAGGGTGGGAAGTCCTGTGGAGGCTGCCCTCCAGGGAAGCCTGGAAGCTGGGGCATGGCCATGGGAGGGTGTCAGTGAGCATGAGCAGGACCCCCGTTGCATGCTGATGTGCTCATCTAGTCTTATTGCTCTGATTTTCAGGGTTTAATCCCCCCCTTTTAAGACTTCAGACATGCGATTTTTGGAATTATCTTGCTTGGATCAAGGCAAAAAAAAATCCAGTACATTAAATAGATATGCTTATATTAAGTCTCATATGTAATATAATATATCAGTAAAGCAAGCAAGCAACTCAGAGACATTTTTGCTTTTTATTTGATCTAAAACTTTGTTTTACTTTTAAAACTACCTTTTATTGCATTTTTTGAAGGGTACAAAAGAACAGATTGAATTTATGTGAGACTTTGAACAGATAAGGTTCCTTTTCTTATTTTATGGTCAGCATAAAATTGAACTTGACTTCAGGTTATATTTATCCTTGCAAGAACTTTGAAGTGGAAGAAAAATCATTAAAAAAATCTGATTGATGATGAAGCGCAGTGGTGTGATGTATCCATATCCTGTTGAAAAAGAATGCTGGGTGATTGCTTATGACTTTCCCCTACTTTACCTTCCATCTAGAATCACCTGAGTCTTGTTAAAACACAGATTGCTGGACTCCCCAATTTTCTTATTCCGTGCATCTGGGCTGGGGTTGAAAATTTGCATTTTTATTCAGTAATGCTGTTGCTGCGCATTCAGAACCCACCCTTTGAAAATCTCTGCCGTAGGCACATTAAGTAAAACTGATTCCTAATGGGTATCGTTGTGTAAGCTTGATCAAAATCACTATTACTATCTTGATACTTATATTTAAAACAGTTGTCTGCGGTCTTGTTTAAAAGAAGAGTACATTACTTAAACTTTATATCAAATTTCTTATATATTGCGTCTTGCATCTACTGTTGAACTATCTTAGATTCTGGTGTCCATGCGGTTATGACCCATTTTATATGGACTGAGTTGCGAGGAGGACTTTGAATGCTGTTATCCTTTAAGATGGACCAGAATCATTCTACATTCTGCATTATATTAAGATACTACCATATTTAAATTATTATACAATTGACTTTGCTTATATTCCTTATTTGGGTTATATTGTTCCCAAATCTAATATAAATGTTACCTGTTAACGCAGTCCTAGTTGTAAAGTGTCATTAAGTGTGTGTGTGTACTTTATTGTGACAGAATTCACACACCATAAAATTTACCCATTTAAAGTGTACACAATTCAGTGGTTTCTCGCATAGCCACAGAGTAGTATAACCATCACCACAACCCAGTTTTAGAACGTTTTTGTCCCCCCGCCCCCCCCCCAGAAGAAACCGCTTACTAATTATCAGTCATTCCCCACTCTTCCTCTCCCACTCACACACTCAGCCTGGGTAACCACTAATCTTGGTGTCTTTGTGAATTCGCCTATTCTGACATTTCACATAAATGGAATCATACAATATGTTGTCTTTTGTGATTGACTTTTCATTTAGCATAATTTTTCAAGATTGATTCATGTTGTAACATGTATCTGTGGGGGGTGTTACGTGTGTTTTTTATGTCTGGGTAGTATGCCATGGTACAAATTTGCCACATTTTGTTTACCCATCTGTCAGTTGATGGATGTTTGGGTTGTTGCCAATTTTTGGCTATTCTGAATAATGTCGCTATGAACTTTTGTGTACAAGTTTTTGCTTACACACATCTTCTCATTTCTCCTAGGTAGACAGCTAGAAATAGAATTGCTGGGTCATATGTTTTAACATTTTGAGGAGCTACCAAACTGTTTCCAAAGCAGCTGCATATTCTCACCAGCAATGTATAGGGTTCTAGTTTTTCCACATCCTCACCAACACTTTTCTTTTTTTCATTATAGATTTTATCAATTCCAGTACATCTGAATTGGTATCTCATTGTGGTTTTGATTTGCATTTTCCTAATTCCTAATCATGTTAAGCGTATTTTCATGGGCTCATTGACCATTTGGAGAAATTATTCAAATCCTTGCCCATTTTAAATTGAATTATGTGATTTTTAAATTATTGAGTTGTAAGAATTTTTTATATAGCCTAGATGCAAGTTCCTTATCACGTGAGGACTACAAATCGTTTCTCACATTCTATGGGTTGTCTTTTTACTTTCTTGATGGTATTGTTTGTAGCACAAACGTTTTAAATTTACATGGTCTATTTTTTTCTTTTGTTGATAGTACTTCTGGTATCATATCTAAGAAACCATTCAAGTTCATGAAGATTTACTATGTTTTCCTTGGAGAATTTTATAGTTTTAGCTCTTACGTTTAGGTGTTTCATCCATTTTGAGTTTCTTCCCTTTTTGAGTGTGATGTGAGATGGGAGTCCAGCTTCGTTCTGTTGCGTGGGGATATTCGGTCATCTCAGCATCATTTGTGGAGAAAATGATTCTTTTCCCTTTGAGTCGTTTGAGTACCCCTGTCAAAAATCAATTAATCATAAATATAAGTGTTCTGAGCTCTCATTTTTATAGCATTAATTTTCGATAAACATTTGCATTAGTATTTTTTGAATTTATTTCCAGCAGTGATGACTTTTTCTATGTGAACTATTTTTTTATTTTTATTTTTAAAATGTTATTAGGCAGTAGTAATTACCAAATTAGACACAGTTATTTAAAAAACAGACTTATAAGCCATTTTAGGCAGAAAACTTGGAAGAATATAAAATTTCAGGCATTTTGTGGTAGTTCTTTTATAATCATTTTGGTATTGCTTATTTTAAAATGACTAAAATTTGAATAATTACTAGAAAAAAGTGTTTATACATTTACATTAGCATTATTATGCAGTCCAGGAAAGTACTGAAAACAGACGTCCAGGAAGGAGCAAAATTCACATAAGGCTGAAGTTTACTTATGTGAGTGAAGCTGTATTCTTTTGAATCATTGCATTCTGAATACCAAAAACTTGTTAAAAAATACAAGAGTAGCATTTCTGAAAACATTGGTTCTTCTTTTTGTGACTCTTACAAATATGTGTCCTCTGTACACCTGTTTATCTTTCAGAGGCTACCTTGCTGCTTGCTTTTCTTTCCTCGGGTAGCAGAGAGCATACAAAGTTGCTATAATGGCGTTAGTCATCCTCCTATCTGACGTGCATGTTACTAAACAAGGAGTTCCCCAAACGGCTTGTATTTGGCAAAAGTGCATCTTCATGTGTTTGTGCCACTGCTATTGTTTCCTGTTATATATTGTATATAGGAAATGAGCATGTGTTAGGTATCAGGCTGATAACTTTGACTTTCATTTAGGAGTCTTTGTCTGAAGTGGAAGAAAAATACAAGAAAGCCATGGTTTCTAATGCACAGTTAGACAATGAGAAGAACAATTTGATCTACCAGGTAGACACCCTCAAGGATGTTATTGAAGAACAAGAGGAACAGATGGCGGAATTTTATAGAGAAAATGAAGAAAAATCAAAGGTAACTGTTCATCTTGTATAACACCTTTATTTTGGATCAGAAAATTAAAATCTTCCGTTTAAAAAAGTGCTGGGCTTAGTGGAAGGAAGCAGCATACCTGATGTCTCAGTCAAAACCGATTGGTCCAAAGAAATTGGTACATACCAGGTCCTGAAGTATTTTTCTTTTTAAATTTTATAAGATGTGGTATTTTGTTAAAGAAACGCTTATGACCTCCTTTAGTTTCTGCAAATAGAATAGAACTCAAGTTTTATCTTTTTTTTAATCTCTTAATTGGGACAATTACAGTTATTTATTTATTTTTTTTCCTGTTTTAACTGGCTGGAACGGCACAAAGCTTCAAAGACTTTCATTGCAATGGTTCATTATTTCTTTCTTTCTCTCCATTTTTCAAGAGACGCTGATTTCTAAATGATAGGAGAGAAATTTATGATCAGAAATTGAGAAACAGCAGTGTGGAAGTGTGGGTCAGAAGTCCACATGTTTTCTTTAGAGGTCTGTAAGCTGTATTGTTACAAAGTGCAGTTAAAGCCACTACCCAAGATCTAGGTTTGCCGTTTGACAACTGTAAAAAAACAAATTGGATTCTCTCAAAAGCTTGCTGAATTTGGACTTCTTAAAGGGTTGATGTCAGTCTGAGCAGAGACAAATGGATATTACTGCCAAAAAATGAGTTGCCCCTACATTGCAAAAATAAAAAATTCAAAAAATAATTTAAGGACTGCGTGTTTGTGAATTGTTAGAAACAACATCAGTTGAAATTTGTACAAAATAATGGGAGAGAAGCTGTTAATATAACCTCTAAGGGACCAACATTAATACCATAGACTATTGGGATTTCTTTCATTGAGGACTGAACGTGTTCATTCCTGTCTGATTCGGTCATGTTTAAAAATTGTTAGGGAGTGTTTGCCAAGGGGTAGGGGGAAGGAGGAATGAATAGGCAGGGTGCAAAGTGTTTTTAGGATGATTTTACTCTTCTGTATGATGCTATAATGGTGACTACATAGTACATTTGTCAAAACCCATAGAATGTGCAACACCAAGAGTGAACCCTAATGTAAACCATGGACTTTGAATGATAATAATGTGTCAGTGTAGGTTTATTGATTATAACAAATGGACCACTCATGGGTGGGACATTGACTACGGAAGGCTGTTCATGTGTTGGGGCCTGGAGGTATATGGGGATTCTGTATTTTCTCTTCAACTTTGCTGTGAACCTAAAATGCTCTAAAAATTAAATCTGTCTTAAAAGGTTAAGATAAAAAGACTTGTGTCTAGACAGGAAAAAAGAGGCTTCTGGGTATTTTCATATCGGATGACAGTGGCTAGTTGGAGAGATTTGGTGACAATAGGTAGTTTCTTTGTTGATTCTTCCTCTATCTCATAGGCCAGTTTTGGATATTCTGAGCCCTCCTGCTTTACTTAGAGGGCTTGGCCTCCTTTTTGCCTTCCCGTGCATTTTTTATATCTGTTTCTGGCCGTTTGCTTCTAGCAGATCAGAGAAAATCTCATGCTCAGTGATTAATGGTCAGAACTAAAATGAGGTCTTACCTTTTCATCTTCTCAAATGTCCTTGAGTATTTTTTTAAATTAGAAAAAAAAAACAACCCTATGGTTAACTATTTTAACCAACTTTTTTTTTTTCAGTTATCATTTTTAAGATACAGCGATGTCTTAACTATACACAGAGTTGTGGTTTTTTATCTTTATTTTTTTTAAAAATCTGCTTTTCAAATTTGAAAAATCTATAAGCTTTTTAATACCATGTAAATCTGCTTCAGATACTGTGCTGCAGACAGACTCTGTGATAGTGCCTCTCTGTAAAACATACCTTCACCCTGAGCTCTTCTAAACAGCTCCTGCTTCATGAAGTAGAATGTCCATGTTCGGAGACTTACAAAGAGGCCAAGTGCTCTATATTTTCATTACTGTAGCAGATGGTGAGGGTAGAGAAGACCATTCAGTTAAGACAGTAATGATATTAATGCAATTCTTTCAAAAGGTTTTTAGTGTTTGCTGCTGGAATTACATAATAACTGTATGTTAAATATTGTTTCCATACCTACTTTAGGGACAGAATGCCTGATTATGATTGTCTCTCAAGTATATTATTCTTTTCTTAATATCTATTCATTTTAGTAGGGAATTCTTCTTTTTAGCTTCCCTGAGATTTTAAAAAATGTTTTATTACAGATTTTAAACATACGAAAGAATAGAGGAGTATAATGAATCCCCTAAACCTATTACCTACCCCCAGCAGCCATCGTGTGGCCTATTTGCTCCATCCACTTCCCCGACCTCCCACTCATTCATTGTTTGAAGCAGCTCTTCAGTATCATATTTAATGTGTATTTAGATATGGCTCTATAAACAATATGGATACTTTTTAAAGCAGTCATAAGATCATTCCACATCAGTTCCTTCATACTCTGTTTCTAATCACTGTAAAATTTTAATTGTCTCAAATATACATGGCTTTTTTATACTTAAAAAGTTGATAAGTTCCACACATTGGAGTTAGTTGTCATGTCTGTTAAGTCTCTTTTTATATACAGGTTTTTTTTAAAAAACTCTTTTTTTCTTCCTTACAATTTATGTGTTGAAGAAACTGGATTGCCTGTCTTACCAGTTTCTGAGAGTCTTAGGGATTTTACTGTTTTAGCCCATAGAATCTTTAACATGTTCTTTTTTCCTCTGTATTTCCTTTAAATAGGTAGTTAGGTTCAGAGGCTTAATCAAATACAGGTTTAGTATTTTTGATAAATCTATGTCATAGGTTGTTTTCCTTCGGGAGGCCCAGATGTATGACCATTTCTCTCTTAGTGATATTGTAGCTGGATGCTCAGATTGGCTAGTTGATTAGGGTTTGCAAAATGGGATAGTCTTAATTTTTTCATTACTGATTTATTTTCTTTTATTATTTTTAAATAGCTTTATTGATATGTAATTTATATACCATACAATTTATCTGTTTTAAGTGTATAATTCAGTGAGTTTTTTGTATATTAACAGATATGTGTAACCATTACCATTGTCAATTTTGGAATATTATTATCACATCAAAAAGAACCCCTGTACCCGTTAGTTATCATCTCCCTTCCTCCTGCCCCTCCCAGCCCTGAGTAACCACCAATCTACTTTGTCTATATAGACTTTCCTACTCTATAGACTTTCATTTTAATGGAATCATCTAATATGTGGACTTTTGCGATTGGCTTCTTTCACTTAGTTTAGTATTTTCAAAGTTCATTCATGTTTTAGCACACTATACTGCATTCCTTTTAATGGCCTACTAATATTTCATTTTACGGGTATACCACATTTTGTTTATTTGTGCATTGATGAACATTCTCCCCCACCCCCACTTTTTATCTATAATAAATAATGCTGCAATAGACCTCTGATACAAATTTTTGTGTGGACACATGTTGTCCCTTCTCTTAAGATATACTTAAGAGTTGAATTTCTAATTGTTAAACTCTTGTGTTTAACAATTTGAGGAATGCCAGACCATTTCCAAAGTGGCTACACTATTTCACATTCTCACCAGACGTCTCTGCAGGTTCTCATTTCTCCACAGCCTCACTAACACTTGTTATTATCTGATTTTTTTTCTAGCCATGTTAGCAGGTGTGGTTTTGATTTGCATTTTCCTAATCTCAAGTACCTATTTTCATATGCTTATTGACAATTTTAATATCTTTTTGAAGAACTATCTATTCAGATCCTTTGCCCATTTTTAAATTGGATTGCCTTTTTATTACAGAGTTATAAGAGTTTATATTAGTCCAGATACGAGTCCCTTATCAGATAGATGATTTGGAAATATCCCATTCCATGAGTTGTCTGTTCACTTTCCTGTGCTTTATTTATTAGCATAACTCCATCTTTAAAGAGAAATGCCCCCTCATCTCTTATTAACTCAGATAAGACGGTTTACATAGGAAAGGCAAGATAAAAGCTTGATTCTTTTACTTTACCTTACGAGTTTTCAAAGTAAAGAATTGGTCATTTAGCATTCTTCCATAGTCATCCTTTTTTTAAAAAAATATTATGAGATCAAGTATCCAAGCATTTGGTGATTTCAGTCATTTATAGATTTTATTCTTACTGATTTTCAAGTTGTCTGACCTTTAACTAATGTGAACCTCTTCAGGTTGCATCCCAAGTAACTTTGACATGAGTCCAATTGTTTTTAATAGCGTCCTTGCTATCTGGTCCATTTCCTGCTCCAGGCCTGGAGTCAGCTGTTTGTCCAAGGAACTTTCTCTTTTAGTGAAACACTGGGGGTGCTAGGGGTGCTCCTGTCCCCAAGTTTGTCACTATTTATAGTCCCTTTTAGTAGATGTATCAGGTAAGCATGTATGTGGGATATTTTTTAAAATAAAAAACAAAGGTTTCAAAGTCAAAATATATTATGAGTTTATGTTGATAATTCTAGTTCATGTTCAGGAATCCAGGGTTTTTACTTAACCTTTTCTTACACATGTATATTTGTTTTCCCACACTACCGTTCTCGGTTCTCAAAGCCACGGGGGATGATAGTAATTATGTTATAGTCTATTCTCATGGCTTTATCCCACAGTACCCAGAATAGCAATACCAACGTTACCACCAACTATATAATTACTTAAAATAGTTAAATGTTTTTCTGTTTTGTCCTGTTCGGTTGTTATTTTACTGCTAGGCTATGTATAGTCCAACCATTGTTTTTAAAAGTTACTTGAAATAGTTTCTCTCCCTGTGCTTATGCTGCTAACTGGAAATATAGTTAGGTTCACTGCATTTTATTTCAATATTTAGAAATTGCTTTTCTTACTCTTTATTTTAAATTATTTTTACTTTTAATTGTGGTAAAAAACATGAACAAAACTTATCATCTTAACCATTTTAGAGTGTACAGTTCTGTAATGTGAAGTATGTTTACATTGTTGTGCAGCAGTGCAAGCGGCTTTATTTTCTGGAACTTCTGGTTATTGCTGGTTTTGAGGTAGTTGTATTCCTTCTCAGTTGTGGAAGGAGACAGAGCATGTCGGTCTAGGCCTCCATCTTGGCCGTAATTCTCTTCTGTCCATTTTTAAATGTTTTTCTTCCAGATATACTTTGTAATCAACTTGTCTTGCTCTAATGAAAAACACGTGGTGGCATTTTTATTTGGACTTAATTAAATGTAAGATTAATTTGGGAGAGAACTGACATTTTTATGGTATTGAGTCTTTTTATCCAAGAAGATAGTATGCCTTTCTGTTAATTCAGGTCTACTTCTCTGTCTTCCAAGAATATTTTATATAGTTTTCCTCATATAGATTTTGGAAATTTTATTAGTTTACATGTATGCATTTTTAAAATTTATTTTCTGATATTGTGTTTATTGTATCTTCTCTTTTGATTTTATTTATATCTATGAAAATATTGAATTGTGTATGTTGATTTTTTTAACCTGTTAACTTTACTAAGTCATCTGATTGTTCCTAGTAATTTTGCCATTGATTAGTTTGGCTTTTCTAGATATATAATCCTATAAGATGAAAAGTTAAAATTTTCTGTACCTTTCTAAGGACCACAGAGTTTTTCTAAGTTGCTGTGTATCAGCAGTTCAGGTGTATTTTGGAAGTCATCTTTAGCCTCTGTATTGTTAGATTGTACATGTTCCAGTTTGTCGTGTGCCGATATCTGTGTAAACTGTATCATTTGTTTAATAACAGGAGTTAGAAAGGCAGAAACATATGTGTAGTGTGCTGCAGCATAAAATGAATGAACTTAAAGAAGGCCTTCAACAAAGAGACGAGCTTATTCAGGTATGTGCACGAACTGTGGGAATAATTAATCTTGAAAACAATGCACTGGATGGGGCGAAGGGTGGGTGTTGGGAGGGAAGGGTGTTAAAATGCCACGGAGAGTATACATACTGCTTGTCTCTTCGTATTTGGCTGTACCCTAAAATTCGGGAAACATGAAACATAAAGGCAGGCCTATACAATTAATTCTATGAACCTAATAAACACATTCTTTCCTGAAGAAGATACCTTAGGAAGTGGGCAAAAGGAAAAATTAGAGTGCCATTATTCTTTGGAATGTAGTGAATGCTTCCTTTGGCACGTGATTCTTGGGGAATAAGCATGGTATTCACTGAGGTAAGGTACATTGCTGCCGTGGCTGAATGAAAATAACTTGTTGAGGCACCTTAATACACAAAGGCAAAGGCTGGCCAGTGCTGAGTTCAGGTTTCTGCTGCTGGAGGGACTCTGAGTGCCACAGTGCTGGCCGCCTTTTAGGACTGCGGAGCAGTGTTGTCCTCCAAGGCATCTTTGAAAGCATGATCACCCTTTGTGCCTCTACCTCACATGCCACTTCTGTTCCTCTTTAAGTGTGGTCTTTCCTCTTGAGGTGGTCATTTCTGTGAGTACGGGATTAAGTTTGTTGAAAAGACATCCTACCCACTATTCTCGGAGTGTTATCCGGGGGTGGGGGGCGTCTAATGTTGCCTTAGTGTTAGAGACATACGCGTGGTGTCAGGAAGGCCATCTCGGAGTGCTCTCCCGGAGATGCCTCGCTTCCCGCACTCACTCAGCCGCGTGCCTGGGCACCCAGACACTGTCACCTCCACCTCCACCTCCACCCACCTCCCACCGCTCTTCTTTCCCCCACGGAGGCTCCAGCCTCTCTTAATCTCTCTCCCTATAAATAACTTTAAAACCCCTTTGAATAGAGGAAATGACCTTTTTTCTGTTTGTGGGTTTGTGTTACTTTTCTTCATTCTTGAGAGTATTTGAATTGAAACTAGCCTGCTGAAAGTAGGTGGAATTCGTGAATTCTAAATGCAGACACAGATAGCCTTTTGTAAATATCAAGTTACACGTGAAGTTTGTTGTCTTAATTTTCCCATATATGGCAAGAAGCATATTATCCAAATTCTGTTTGCTGCTGGTATTTAAAAGTAGTGTGGATTCCTCTTCCTTTTGTCCTTTTGTGTTTCTGTGTGTCAGTGTGCCAGCTACTTGTTACTCCTTTTACTAATTAAGATATATACTTTTCCCCTTTTATGATATCAAAAGAATACTAAAACTGTATTGGGAACTGCTTCTCAAATTCAGTAGCTTAAATGAGAAATGGTTAAGTGTTCTAGTTTTTAGTTTGATAATGATGTTCAGGAGGAATTGTAATGTGTGATTTCTGTAATTTGTCATTGTGGTTTCTTTAAAAGCCCAGGGTGCTGGGTATACAAATTTTAAAAGCGTTAAATTAGTTTTAGGTGTTTCTTATATTTAGAATTAACATCTTTTAGATATCAATATCTAAAGTAGGTAAGGAATGTGTGTGATTTGGGAAAGTAGGAGGTGATAATTTACCAATAATGCATTAAAAAAAACCTGTTAAACATAGCAGGGTCATTAAACATTGTGTAAACAGAAGAGTTGTTTAAAAACTGCTAAATACTGAGTCTACTTTTTCTAAACATCTGTGTGAGTATTCATTTGTAATTCATGGCGTTCTTTCTGTCGTAGACTCTGCTAACAGAAATTCACAATGATGAAGCTGAGATCTGTCCCTTTTCTAGTTAGTTCTGCTTAAGATAATAACGTTTAAAACTACTGCTTATTCTCTGTGATAAAGATCATAAGCAAATATGAATTTCCTTCTTTAAAAATGTCAGTTTTTCCATGTTTGGAAAAGAGGCAGTTATCCCTGGAAGAGCACACATGTGGAGCTCCATGCACACAGAAACCCTAGCTGGCTTGCTGCCGCATAGCTGTGGGCGGAACATTATCCCCAGGCCCCTGACTTACTTTCATAGCGGTGAGCCAAGGCGAGTCATGTCGCCAAGACACTGGATGTCATCTTTCTTTTCTGCAAGCACCTCTTGCTTTCCTGTTCACCACAGACACTGCTCGTTCCCCATTTAAGTTTCTTTATCAGCTTTAATTTTGTTCTGTTTTCCTCCCCTCACCCCCTGCCTTTTATGTTTCTGCTCTTTTATTACTTTTCTTTCCCTCTTCCTCTGCAGGAGAATCAGCGTATGCAGCAGAAAATAGACACCATGACAAAAGAGGTGTTTGAGCTCCAAGAGACACTTCTTTGGAAAGATAAAAACATTAGGGTATGAGGTGAAATTGGGCTTTGGTTTGAAACTCATCAATGAGGAATAGACCAATATAATGTAACCTAGAGATTCCTAAAAATCTGTCCTTTTGACTATTTTTAAAAATTTATACAGCGTGAAATACTAATAAGCAGAAGACACAAACTTCTGTGGGAAAACCTGATACTGTGTGTGGAAAGAACTCTTCTGTCCAGCCATCTCTGGGCTTGTGAAACCTACAAGTAGGAACTTTCTAAGGCTGTTCTTTATTTCCCCAGGATTCTTATCCAGAAGCAAACACAGGCATTTAATTCAAACTTTGTGGGTAACTTTTTATCTTTACATTGCAAGAATTTGGATTGAGAAGCAAGAGGATAAGGAGTTAGGAGTGGGGGAAAGGTTATTAGCATTCCATAAATCCTTGGTAAGTAAAATAGGAAGAGATTAAAATCACTTTAATTATGAAAGTGGATAGGAATGTCAGATTTTCTAGAGCTGCCAAGTTGTGACGTCATCTTCTAATTATAACCTCATAACTCCCCAAAGCAGGGGCCCAGATAAGGAAAAAGACTTCAGTGGTTTTTTGCTAAGCCATTCAGGTAGATTCTAAGTACACAGTAGGCTGAAAAAGTTGCTACCAGTTCATCCCGTGGGGCCCTTGACGGGCAGCCCCGTCTCATGGCATGAGCTGTCTGTTCTGCAGCTGGGGCACCACCACACAGCCATAGCTGCTGGAGGCTTACCTTGTCAGGGAACGGCTGTGGGGGGTGGGGTGGGACGGGCAACAGGGAAGGAACCCCTTTTCCTAAGGGCACAGTGAGAAAGACTTGTTCTGCTTGGGTTAGGTGGGGTAGGGAAAGGAAGCAGAGATCCCCAGGAACACGTGTGATACACCTAACGCTATGGGTCACACCCTCCGTTGTTGGGCGAGGCCTGGTATCACGTTCTTTTCACACCTCCAGTGACCCTGTCCTGTCATTAATAAACGCCTGGGAAACAAAATTACTTCCTACGAGTTTGGTAGACCAAAAGCTTTAAAGAAGTAAAGCTACCTTTTTAGAGTTTCTAGTACTTAAATACCAAGTTTCTAAAATTTTACCCAGAACTGGAAGAGCCGTCTGGAGTATAAATTAACAACTCCGTTAAGAATTTTAGAAGTGTGAGCCTACTGATTTTATTTAAATTTTCACTTGGAAAATTTAAAATGAGCTGTAAAAAGATGTTTGGCACAAAGTAGATAATTTGAAAGTTTAGTTAAAATCTGGCCAATATCTAGAATGGGTTTCTTTTAGGACCTAATTTTCTTTAGCACAATTCTGAGGTCCATGATTTCTCTTTGAATAATTATCTCATTATTTTTAAACTGATTATTTTGGACCAGCCATAGAAGAATTCCAAGCCTCTCAGTCCAATAAAATAGCTCTTCAAAATAAAACAATTTTTTTCTTACTAAAAAGTTGAGCTGATGGTTAAGATGTAAATTATTTGACTTTTTAATTTTCTTGGCCTTATTGAATGAATAAGTGGATATCTTCCTTCCGTGTGTGCCTTTTGCGTTTTGTTTTTTTTTTTTTAAGATTTTATTCATTTATTTTTAGAGAGAGGGGAAGGGAGGGAGAAAAAGAGGGAGAGAAACATCAGTGTGTGAGAGATACATCAATTGGTTGCTGCTCACATGCCCCCAACTGGGGACCTGGCCTGCAACCCAGGCATGTGCCCTGACTGGGAATCGAACCGGCAACCTTTCGGTTTGCAGGCCAGCACTCAATCCACTGAGCCACACCAGCCAGGACTGCCTTTGGCTTTTTTAAAAATTAAACTTCTAAAACATTTTTGAGGTAATTGTAAATTTGCATGCATTTGTAAAAAAAAAAAAAAATACACACACAAAGAGATCCTGTATGCCCTCGTGTAGTTTTCCCCAAATGTAACGTCTTGTAAAACTATAGTACAATATCACAACCAGGATATTGACTTTGATATAGTCAAGATACAGAACATTGTCGTCACTGTTATAAGGATCTCTCTCCTGTTGCCCTTTTATAGCCATAGCTACTACCTCCCCTACCCTGTCCCAGGCCCTGGTGACCCTAATCTGTTCTTCATTTCTATAATTTTGCCATTTTAAGAATGTTATGTAAGCAGAATTGTACAGTATATAACCTTTTGGAATTATCTTCTTTCACTCAGCATAATTCCCTTGAGATTCATCCAAGTTGTTGTCAATAATTTGTCTCTCCTTTGACATTAAAAATTTTTTTTAAACTGTGGTAAAGTACAAATAACATAAAATACACCATTTTTAAGTGTAGCGTTAGTTGGTGGCATTAAGTATATCCGCATGGTCTTGCTACCGTTGCCACCATCCATCCATAGAACTCTTCATCTTATAGGACCGAGACTCTGTACCCACTGAACTATAACTCCCTGAAGCCCCTTCTCCCCGCAGCCCCTGGCAGCTACTATTCTGCTTTATGTCTCTATGAGTTTGACTCTAGGTATCTCATATAAGTGGAATCATTAGTATTTGTCTTTTTGTGATGATCTTATTTCACTTGGCATAATGTCCTTAAGGGTCATCCATGTTGTAGCATGTGTCAGAATGCCCTTTTTAAGACTTAATATTCCATTGTATGTACCAGTTGTTTATCCAGTCCTCTGTTGACAGGCACTTGATTTGCTTTCACCTTTTGCCTGTCCTGAATAATGCTGCTGTGAACATGAGTTTGTGAACTCTCTTTGTGACCCTTCTTTCATTTATTTTTGGGTGTATACCCATGAGTGGAATTGCTGCATAATATGGCAGTTCTGTGTTTAATTTTGTGAGGAACCGCCACATTGTGTTCCATAGCAGCTGCCCCGTTCTGCATTGCATCAGCTCTGTACAAATGCTCCAGTTTCTCTCTAACCTTACCAACAGTTGTTTTCTATTTTTTCGGTAGTAGCCATTCTAATGTGTGTGATTTGATCCTCCCTTGGCTAATAAAGACACAAACTCAGCATGATCAGTGACTACCTATTGCATTACTCGTCTCTAGATTCATTTTCAAGATTTAAATTTAGTAGCTTCATGAATGAGCATGGCCGTTATTCTCACATTAAAGTTCAGTTTTCTTTAATTCTTCCTTCATTGATCCTGGGGCTCATGCCTTTATCCGCCAAGGCTGGTCCAAGCACCAGGTGGCCATGTGTAGAATAGATACTACATACAAAGGAGATTATACACACACACACACACACACACACACACACACACATCCATATAGCCCAGCATAAGACTCACTGCCATTCTGACTAAAGATATTTGTGCCCCTGTGCAATTATATGGAGAGTTAACCTGTTGCCCAAAAGTTCAGCCTCTTATACATATCTTTCAGGCTTCTTGACCCTAGAATTTGAGGTTAGGTCAGGGATAAAGAATTATTTAGATCTCCACAAGCATGTACTTTTTACCCTAAAAAAATTCACTGTAGGAGCTATTACTGAATGCAAACACAAGGTTAGTGGTTATATGGTCAGGTAGTACAGAGCATTTCAGATCTAGCGTGAATACATTTGGTCCAATTATGAGGTATTTCAGTCCTCTTCAAGCTTTGTGGTGAAATAGAGAACTTACAGGATGTGTTTTATTTTCCCATCCATAATTATGGGAAGATGAAATTAAAAAGTCCAAAAGTAAAGACAAAATCCACTGCTATAAGATGTGGAGGAGGAGCAAAAGGCATGTTTGAGTATTTGCTAGAATTCCTAGCTTCAGGTTGGTCTGTTCCTAGGAGATCTCTTCTGTTTGGTGGTGGTGTTTCTATAGAGCATGTTGTGACAATAACCACTGATGCAGTTACATGTGGTGATGCATGACATAACTATGCACGCAGATACCAGTAACCAAAAATACCTAACCAGCAGGCAGTCAAGTGACTGGCCACAGATGGAAAAGTACTGCTTGTGTGCTTTGTTGTCTTAGCGTTACATTTGTTATTAATGTGATGGAATGTTAATATTAGCTTGAAGTGTTTGAGGAATGCCTTATGTTATTAGAAACTCATGTTATGAATTTACAGTCAGACTCGAGACATGTCATGTGGTGTGAATTATTGAAAGAAAGTTAGCTGTTGTATAGTTGGGTAAGTGAGGAGTAGGACTGGCCCTGTGGACTGCTTTCCAGCAGTATCCGGGGTGACAGTAAGGGGACAGGACATAATTGTGGCCTTCAAGTTGCTATGATATGGAAAAAGTATGCAAGGGCTTTGCTACTTACTGTGACTTTGGGCAAAAATATATATATATATATAACTTCCCTGAGCCCTACTTTTTGATCCATGAAATGGGGATAATACAAAATATAAGGTGTGTAAGGGAGAAGTTTTGTTTATATATATACATATATAGGACATATAAATGCTTAATCATATGTATATATAACAGAGCCTACCATATAGACGATGCCACACAAATGGTAGCTGCTCTCATCCCCTACTGACTTATTCCCAGTTGGTTGCAGAATAGGATTATAATTTTAAAAAGTGTCCAGTTTCTCAGCAACCAGTCACTAAGCAGTTGGCCCACTTCTAAACCCAGGCAACTGAGAGGAAAGTGACTTGTAGTTTAACTTCTTGGATTCATGGGAATGCTGGCAGAAAACATAAATATAGGAACAAATGGGGAGAGAAAGGCTTTTTCAGATAGCCCAGCTGTTGGGTCCCTGAATAGACTGCCTAACTTGGGGGTGTTTTGAAGGCTGGGTTACTTGATGACATAGAGTAGGTCTGATTTGCTACGGGCGATCAGAATTGCCCCTGCCTCTTCACCGTCCTCAGCTCCGACCGCTGTGAGAGCAGTCAATGACCCGGAAAACGCAGGCGGAAACGCTGGCTGGCTGCTCCCAAGCCCTCGCTGTGGCCTCGCGCAGCATGGCAGGGCTTCCCACTGAGGACCCCTCTAAGTCTGTGTCTGTGGGGTGGGTGCTGCCGCCACCTCTTCCCCTTTTTCAGACGAGGAAGCTCAGGCATCGATCAGTTGATAAGTGCCAGGACTCAAAAGCTGGGTTCTAAAACTCGTATTTGCAGCCCTCTGTACGTGGGCTATATTTATTTTGTCAGTGTGTTATTTTCGTTTTTCATATTTTGAAGGTATGTCAGAAAACCAAATTACTCTTAATTGTATTTAGTTACAAAATAGGTTCTTGACAGTCCCCTTGGAGAAAAGCTATTTTTAATTAAGTGGTTTTTGAGGAGTATTTTGCTATGCTCCTTGCTGAAAAATCACTACAGTCCATAGTTCATTACAATAGCTTGTATATACTGGTCATTTTTCTTCCAGAACTTTTTCTTGTTTCAAAAAAAAAAAAAATCAACCATATTCCTGAATAAACTATTTTAGTTGAAATGTGGGGAGTTTGATTGATTCACCAAAAGAAAAAGTCTTAAGGAGATCAGTAAGGTCGACTTTATTTTAACATTACTGCTGCCTTCATTTTCCATTTCCTGTTTCTTCATTGACTGAAAAAGATTCGTTTTCCTGCCTGATGTGATAAGCACGTCTGGCCAAGATTATGCACGATTAACCAGTTGTTATTAAAACGCTTCTGGAGATGTATATCCACGTAACTTTGTATTTCCTCTCCTGTCTAACTGCTTGTTTCCAAGCTTTTAATGCCGCCTCGTCTTTTATGCCTTTGTCTTTATTTGAATCAGGTACTTCTCTGCTCCCTTTCACTTGCTTTTTTCTGTGCCATTCTTTCCCTTGCTACCCCGTCTAAAACCAGGCCCTAGAGAAACAGAGAGAATACATTGCCTGCCTCAGGAGTGAGCGAGATACGCTCCGAGAGGAGCTGGCTGACCTGAAGGAGACAGTGCAGACGGGAGAGGTACGTACGTCAGCATTCGCCTGGAGCTCGTGACCCTCCACGCTGTATTCTGCCTGCCTTTCGTCCTGGCATGAGCACAAACCACAGTGATCGTTCTCCAGTCCACATTTGGTCCGCTTAAGTCATGTCTGCTCCAGAGCTGTATTCCACGTGACCGGCTCTAACCAGGTTTCCCCTGTGGCAGACCTGTTGTCATGGCGTCACCTCACAGAGCACACTGCTTCCCTGGGGGGCTGTATTGGTGATGGTGGGCTTCTTCCTTCCCCACAGAAGCATGGCTTAGTCATCATCCCTGACAGCACTCCCAACGGCGATGTCAATCACGAACCCGTGGTCGGAGCCATCACGGTGGTGTCTCAGGAAGCTGCTCAGGTCTTGGAGTCAGCAGGAGAAGGCCCTCTAGGTAAGACACGGGTGCTCTGTTGACTTGGATTAATGTTACCCTTCTAGACTTCCAGCTTGTTCATATCCCATCTTGGAAAACAAAAACCACACAACCACACAAGGATTGTCAGAGCTTTTTCTAGATCCTTAACAGGAATAAATCTGGGCACGTTGTCTTCAGACATCCTTGATCTTGGGTCATTGTAAGTCCCTTGGAAGGAAGCACTGTAGGTCTGCAGACATTGCTTTTTTCACTTAAATATGACACATCACTTTTTCAATTAAATACAGACCTGTGTCCCAGGGAACCAGTGGGCTGGTAGGCGACTTTCCAAGTATCTTTTCTTCCTAGAGCATCTGGTTTTATGTTCTGTTACTTACCCAAGGTTCTTATAGCTCTTTACCACCTCATTTCTTAAGGCAAGAAACAGATGACCAAAAAGGTAGATATCATAAGAGTGTTATTTCTAGAACAGGACTTCTGAGCCTCTTTAAGTCTAAGCCTCTTAAATGTAACCCTTCAAGAACGTAGTGACGCCTCTCAGGAAACCACACAGATGCCCATCAGTTGCCTCCACTAAGAGTCCTGCTGTAAAGGAAGAAAATGACACAGGTAGATACTGTATCATCAGCTTACCTTTGTTTATAAAAAAATAAATAATAGATGTGTAGGTTTCCTAGAAGAGTGGGATATAAGAGTAGGGGAAGTCAAAAAACTTTACAAAAGCTAGTAAGCACCGTCTTCACTGTCCATAGTTGCAGAAGGGTAGTTGTGGAGCACGTTAATGAAGCCGAAGCTACTAGCATGGCGTGGGAGAGCTGCTCTAGAGAATGGACCGAGTCTACGGCTCTGGCAGGTCGGAGGTTTCCCTCTGCTTGATGGGAAGGTGCTGCAGAAGAAATCAGAGCTTAGATTTAGCCATGATCCTGACCTGTTGTAGGGGGTGCTGACTAGGTGTCAGCTGCTGCTTTTACTCATCTATGGGTACCCCTCAGCCCAAGAGGCCTATTTTAATATGTGTGCCTGGGAACAAGTAGCCCCCGCAGCCCGACTCCAGACCAGGAGCAGTCCCGTGATCCTGCACCCAAGCCTGCTTAGCCCGTGGTGGCCCGCATTCCTGCCCCCACTAGCTTTTGTGGGTTTTTGCTGCTTCCAGCATTGTGTTCCTCTGTTTTCTTTGTCCAGCTCCTCTGAGTCCCACGCTTAACCGCTGTCTTCTGTCCCGAGGTTTGTTTTCTCCTGCTAAGGGCTTACTTCAGCCTGCGGGTGCGCCCTCAGCATTTGAGTTGGCTGTCTACGGGTCAGAGCTTGCAAAGTTTTGAAACAGGGAAATGATCTATGTACTTCAGTTTGTCTTTTAAGTGGAAAATCACTGCTCTTGGGAGCAAATGTTGTATTTAGTGCCCGGTAAATATCAGTTGTGTGGAGATGTGTTGAATAATTAAGTACTTTTCCTTAACGCATTAAAACTTTCATCTTGATAGTCAGAGCTGTAAGTTGTTTATCAGATAATACTCGCTATCTTTCAATTTGTAGAATTATTTTTAATTGTTTCTATATTGCATTACAAATTCAGTTTATAACCTTTTAAATTCGTTTTAGATGTAAGGCTACGAAAACTTGCTGGAGAAAAGGAAGAGCTGCTATCACAGGTAAAGGCTTTCTTCTCATCGGACTAAAATCACATGGCAAAATGTTAGAGATGTGCTTATTTTAAATATCAGTGCTCAGGTAAGATTTGAAGACTAAACAGATTATTCACACTTTACCTTTGTTGTTTCCTATTCTGTAAACAAATTTATAGGACACATAATTTGAGGATCAACTAGTTCCACAGAGCTAGTTATGAAGCCAGAAGTGCTCTGTCTGCCTCCCCCACCCTTACCCATGACCATTCCTACTTGGTGTTTTTAGCTAATTCTTTTGGTGTATACTGTTCTTGTTTGTTTATGTATAACATGCTTATGTTGCTTCTGTTGTTCCGTTTTTCTATTGCCGTCCATCTATGGAAGGTGAACATTTAGCTTTCTTCCATCCCCTGCCCCTACTACACATGTATGTATACTTCCCATCCCCACATCTGCCGCCTCATAAAGGAACAGCGTCATTCCAGTCTGTTTATGTCATTGCAGTCTGTTTGCGTTGTCGTTAGAACTCTGTAAACACGACCCACAGGGGAGCCATGTCGCATTCTAGGATTTCTTTTCATCTCTTCCACAACTCTTTATTTCCCCCAAAGTTAATATTGTAGTTTTCCTTTTCATTTGCTTGCTTTTCTATGTGTTTATTAGTAATTTAGCTGCAGACTTTCCAACAGTAGTTAAATCCTCTAAGCGTTTTCAGATGCATGAAGTCTTCTCTCAGTTCCATCCTTCTGATTCTTGGAGCCTCTGACTCATCCCGTTCTGAACTTAATGGCTGATTCCCTCAGTAAGAGAGACCTGGCTGCCCTTCCTCATCTTCTAGGGTTTCCTTTGCCTGCCTTCATCCTTTGTATTCATTTTCTTATTTTGGTATGTCCTCCAGTAACTTCCTGAGCACAGGGTATGTGAGTTGTACATTTTTCTTAACCCTGGAGGCCTGGAAATGTCTTCATATTACCCTCTGAGCTGATTCAACCGTTTGGATATAGTAATCTGTGTTATAATTGTTTTTTTCCTTCATCTTTTTTTCTTCCTTTTTTAAAGAAATTGTTTCATTGTCTTCTGGCTTCCAGTCTGGCTGCTGAGAATTTCAAGGACATTTTGTTTTTGATCTTTTGTATGTGACCCCTTTTCCTCTCTCTGGAAGCTTGTATCATACTCTTTCTTCTTAGTGTTCTCAGGTTTCACGGTGATGTGGTTTGGAGTTTTCATGCATGGTCTGGGACCCTGTCAGTTCTAGGAATTCCTATCTTTCAGTTCTGGGAAATTGTCCTGCATGATTTTCTCCCTTCCCATATTCTGTGTTATCTTCTTTGGAAACTCCTCTTCAATCATTCAGATGTTGAATGAGGCACTATTTTATGCATCTGGAATATTTCAATGAACAAATCATTTAAAAAAAGATTCCTGCCCCAGTGGACCTTGCATTCTAGTGGAAGGAGACCAGGCAATGAACACCAAAAGTAATTAACAAGTAAATTGTAGGGTATGTTAGAGGTTTGTGTGAATTCATTGATTGTGTTTCTCTAGCCACATTAAGCTGTATCGGTGCAGACATGGAGTGGGCAGAGTTAGCTTTTCCCATGTGAGTATAACAGGGCAGAAGAGGTGGGAGAGTAATGATGGACTTAGAGATTAAGCTGGGCAAGGAGGTTCGTGAGGACATCCAGGGAGACATCAAGGCACAGGAGCCATGGATTGATTATAGGTGCTAGTGGGATCAAAGGATTTTTGGAGGTGGGGTCCAGAGAGAATGAGCTGGAAGGATCTGGAATAGCAGTTAGAAGATACGTGGATTGGAGGTATGTAGGGATTGCATTATTAATGAGGAGATACCGTCCATGACTGTGGGGGTGAGTGGCTGGAGGCAGGAAGGGATGATGGAGAGGAGGTGATCCGGAAGCTGAGGTGTCAGTTGTAGGAGAAATCCTCTATTTAGATGTATTTTGAAATTGCCAAGAATTAAGACAGGAATCATTTTGATGAAGTGCAAACAGCAGCTAAAATAGTGAAGAGTGGGAGAATGGTAGCGATGAGGGGTAGTTCGTATGCATAATTTGAGGAGGTCAGATTAGGAGTCAGGAGCTTTAGGGAGGATGGAGGGAGAATAGTTGGGCACCAGCGAGGAAAGCAAGGGGACACCCATTCCCTTCCAGGCCCCGCAGCAGGAGGGCTGTGGGAGAAAGAAACAGGACTTCGGAGGGCTGCAGGGGAAGCAGGGTCCTGTTAGAGCACGGGGTGAAGGGGGTGCTCTGAGAAGAGATCGAGGCGAAGGGGCATTGCTGATGACAGACTGGGAATCCAGGGGGCCTGGTGGGAGAGTTTCAGGCTCTGGGAAAGACTGGGAGATGAAGACAGAGTAGCAGTTGTACGGAGCCTTTTGGGGGAAGTGCAGGAGAAGGTATGACCCTGTTTGCGGTGGACATAAAGAGGAGCGATGGGGATAAGGAGATTAGTCTCGCTTCACTCAAGGCAGACAGTAATGGTGACCGTGTGTGTGTGGAAGGGGCAGAGGTGCCTGGGAAGCACGGGTTCAGTCCCTGTGCAGAGCTCGCCCTTTCCCCGTGAGGGGAGCGGCAGGCTTGTTCCTGGGGCTCAGGCTTCCCCGTGACCCCTGTGCATAGAGTTGACACAGTTGGGGAAGTTGCCCCTTGCCCTTGAGGAAGGATGAAGAAGGCATGGGGAGGCTTTGTCTCTCCTTCCCAGCAGCAGCTCCGTGTGTGTCTTGTATGTGTGTGTGTGTGTGTGTAGTGGGGGGGAGGGGTGGACTTGGTAACAATTGTAGCATTTGGAGAAATGCTGAAGGAGGTGACATCAGTCCTCTGGCACTGAGGCTCTTTTTGTTTTTCTCCTGTTTTTCCATCTCCTTTACCCTCTTTTGCTTTGCTTTTAAAAGTTTCTCAACTTAATTTTCTAATACTTTTGTTGAGTTTCTATTTCTGCAATCATTTAAAGGATCCAGATATTTTCACTTATCTCAGAGGATATTGATAGACTGGTTGGTGTGTTTTCTGATGTTTTCTTCTGTCTACAGTTAGTTTCCTCCCACATGCTCTTTTTATGTATATGTATTTGGTCTTCAGAGGCAGGGACTAGCCAATGGGCAGCCCCGAGGAAATGGGTGAGCTTGTCCACATTTTAGTGAAGATTGATGTGGCTGGGTATTTTGTTGGGAACTTTCAATGTGGGAATGTTGGTCTTCTGTTTTAGGCTGGCCAGAGAGTTCTAAAGCTGTGACTCCGGTCTCCTGCCTGGGGGTGTGGATCCAGCTGTCTGCATTCTACGACCTGAGTCGGGACTAGAGGCCTCAGAATTCAGGGCATTTGTGTTTACCCAATTGCTTTGTTTTCCACATGTGGGGTTCCTTCCTCTCTCCACTCAGCTTTATTTTTTCCTCCAACCCAGAGTCCCTTTTATTTTTTAGTTTCTTTATTTTGCAAATCACAAGAAAAACCCAGCTTTATTAGGGTATAATTAGTGTAGAATAAGTTGCACATACCGAAAGTGTACAAATGTACATATCTGTATTATTTTCCTAGGGCTGTTATAACAAACTACCCCAGACTGGGCAGTTAAGAACAGAAATGTATTGTCTCACAGTTCTGGAGATTAGAGGCCCAAGATCAAGGTATTAGCACTGTGCGGGCTCCTTCGGAGGCCTGTGAAGGGACATTTGCTCCATGCTTCCAGCTCCTGGTGGCATTCTGTGGCTTTTAGATAACGTTCTCTGTGTCTTCACATCATCTTCCCTCTGTGTGTCTCTCTTCATCTGGAATTCTTTCCATAAGGACACCATTCATATTGGAGTGGAGCTCCTCCCTACTCCAGTGTGACCTCATCTTGGCTTTCCTCGTTGCATCTGCAGTGAAGGACCCTATTTCCAAGTAAGGGCATACTTTGAGGATTTCAGTATATGAATTGGGGGGCAGGGGTGTCAAAATTCAACTCACAACAATACCTGTGGAGTGATCACCACAATCAAGATGGTGAAAATATTCCTAACATTCCAAAGTTTCTGTTCCTTTGTACACGGTCCTGGCTGCCCCTCCCTTCTCTCTCCTCTCCTGCTCTCCAGGCAGCCACTGATCTGCTCCTGTCACCGTAGGTTAGTGTGCACTTTCTGGAGTTTTATGTAATTGGAATGCATCCTTCACGTACTTAAGAGATTTAGCCATGTTGTTGCCTGTTTCAACAGTACTCCCCCGGCCCGCCCTGTTTTTTGCTGAGTAGTAATTCCATGTATAAACGTACCACAGTTTGTTTATCCTCCTGTTGGTGGACTTTTGGATTATTTTTAGTTTGGGCTATTATGAATAAGCTACTCTGTATGTCCTTTATTTTGGGTAAGATAAGGTAGATCATGTAGCCGAACTAAAAAATATATTTCCAATTATTTCTGTATACAGGAAAATTTCTAAGACTATTTAACCTAACTAAAATAAAACAAAGACATTTAACTGCCCGTAGAATTTCCATTGTGAATAAAAACAAACAAAAAAAGAAACAGTGGAAAGTGAAGTTCTGAAATGCTACACAACCAGGAACGTGGAGCCGTTGCTACGGCCCCTTCCTGGAGCTCGCGCCTGGTCATGTTTGTTCACGGCTTCTCCCAGCAGCACAGCGGGCACCCCAGACCACGGCTTCTGCATGAATGACCTGTGTGGCGCGTGAGGACCTGCCTTCTTCTATGATGTGGCCCTCGGGCCAGGCGTCTGCCTCCTTGAGACCAGATTTGCTGAGCAGCCTCTGTCTCTCCGCAGATTAGGAAGCTGAAGCTGCAGCTGGAGGAGGAGCGGCAGAAGTGCTCCAGGGCCGACGGCTCGGCGGGCGGGGACTTGGCCGGACTGCAGAACGGCTCGGACTTGCAGTTCATTGAGATGCAGAGTAGGTGCTGGGGGAGGCCCGGCCCAGCCCAGCGTGTCTGCGGGCCGTGTCCTGGGGGCGGGACTGTAATCGCATTTCTCAAGAGGAGCTGTTGTTACAAAGGTTGGTTAGCGCTCAGCTCCGGGTCAGCCCTGGAACCGAGCAGCGGCCTCTGCCAGCCTGCGTGCTGCAGGGGTGGCCACTCTTCCCCTTCCCAGCAGTGTTTCCGGGAACAGTTTACCAGTAGTGACATCCTAACACAGTCCTCTTCCCTGCTCAGGTCAACTTCAGGCTCCCGTGTAGCACTCTTCCTAATTCCAGTTTTATTTGGGGGAATTACCTTGGAATAATTGGAGGGATATATTTGGAACTAACTCACACTAATAATATTGAACAGTTTCAGAATTTTCTCAATTTTCTTGTTAACGCAAATTATTACTAGATGGAATTTAAAACAAAGTCACAAAGTAAGCCTAAGCAGTTTATAATATTCCAGTTTTTCTCCCTTTCTACTTTTGACCCCATATTATTTTAAAATGCCTACTATATTCACAGTAATTCCCATGGTAGGGACAGTCCAGAAGCCAGTCATATAGTTATTGTATAATTCTCTCACAAGGGAGACTTTTATTTTTCCAATTTGAATAGTGGCATTTCTGGTAACTTATTTTAAAATATTGGTTATTCCATGGCTTTTTCATCTAAGTATTCTGAAGTAGGCCAAAGAGAAAAGACTTCTTAGATTAAGGCTTATTAATACTGTTAATACCAACTTTTGAGATTAGTGTTATATCCTTTATTGGATATTGAGTATGACCTTTGTGATACTTCCTGGTGAATATTTTGTTCAAGAAATGACACTTTGGCACAGAGGGTTGATGAAGACAGGGACATGACGAGAGGGGAGCTGATGAGGTAGGAGGCTGTGATGGTGAGCTGAACTGCTACGATGGCTGTTAACAGTCTTGGGGACAGGGACGGGGGTAGATTGGAAAGAGATTGGCCTAAAGCAGTAAAATCAAAAGGAATCATACTGGAGGGGAATGCACATGCGTTTATTTAGCGTGAGTGCTTCCTAGTGCAGGCAGGCGTACCCAGGGCTTGTGGAAGGCAGGGAGAAGCACGGACTGGAGCTGTACGTGGAGTTGAGCTGAACAGCACCGGGGAAGGCTGGGCCTCGCTGGTAAAGGCAGAAGCGGGTAGCCCTGGCCAGTGTAGTCAGTTGGTTGGAGAAATGTCCCATGGACCTAAAGGCTGCAGGTTCAATCCCTGGTCAGGACACATACCTAGGTTGTGGGTTCAATCCCCAGTGAGTGCGTATATGTGAGGCAACCAATTGATGTTCCTCTCTTGCATCAGTGTTTCTCTCTTTCTCTGCCCCTTCCTTCTCTTGAAAAGCAGTGAAAAATATGTCCTTGTGTGAGGATTAAAAAAAAAGAAAAAAAAGGCAAAAGCAGGCAGCTCCCTGCACCAGACGGCCAGGAAAGGAGCCTGGGGGGCTGCTGGGCTGGCCGCTGCCGTGGCTGTGAAGCATGGCGTTTGGGATGGGACTTCACAAAACAGAAGAGATGGCTGAGACGCAGGGCTTACACTTCTGCATAGAAGAAGGAATGGTTGGGTTGGAGAGTGAGAAAAGAGCAGTACATTTTGATAGTAAGTTCCTGGGCTGAAGAATTAAAAAACTAGATCCTGAAGCTTCTGCTTTAGAGCCCAGGAATAGGGACCATTCTCTGACTCCCAGGTGGCTTTTGGGGAGAGGGTTTCATAACCCCTTACTTTTAGAGTGATAGTTAACCATCCAGTTAGAAGAGCCTCCTGCATTCAGGTTGTTAAAGTTGGCTTGTTGCAAGAAGTTTTTTCTCCCCTGTCATTTATAAACTTCTCATTTTAAATGATTTACTTTTTAGGTCAAATATATGTAAACAGATATATATATAGCTGTACCCATACCATATTATCACGTTATTGAAGAGCATTTATTTCAGCAAATATATATTAAGCATGTGCTATGTGCAAAGCATGTGGCTATAGAGGTGGATTCAAAAAGGCTAGAACCTCTCCTTGCATACATAACGTTAGGAATGCACGATAAACATTATAAAAGGTGCAAACAAAATGCCACAAGGGAAGGAGAAGTTATAGTTAACTAGGGAGAGGCATGAAGGAGGTGAAAACGGAGCATAACCTTGGAAGTTGGTTAAGACTTCAGTCAGAGGTGGGGAGCAAGGGGCACCTGCCATATGCGAGAGCAGGACGGGGAGGTGCGAGGGTGCCCGGCTGGGGTCCGGGGAACTGGAGGGCCTAGTCCTGTGAGCCAGAGGCTCCCTGGGCCACGGGGCTGCTGGCTGACAGGGCTGCTTGCTCAGTGTTCTACCTACACACATCATGGGGTAAAGAGTGCCTTTTCTTCTAACTCATGACCCAAGGGATGCCGCCGTTAGAATGCAAGTGCTAAAGCTTCTCGTAGCATCCAGTTCCGGAGGCTGGGCTGCCCGGTGTGCATTTCCCTTGTCTCCTCAGACTGCACGGTCCTCTCTTGTGCTGGAGAGGGCATCACTCCCTGATGGGTCACACCTTCACCTCTCAGAGGTGGTGATTCACTGTTCTCTTCTGTTCTAGGAGATGCTAATAGGCAAATTAGTGAATACAAGTTTAAGCTTTCAAAAGCAGAACAGGATATAACCACCTTGGAGCAAAGTGTAAGTACTTCTAATGGTAGCAAGTGACTTAAATTCCTTATGGCACATCTGCCTCCTGCATCTAAATGGCTAACATATGAATGCCTAGGCTTCTTTGGGCTGCCTCTACACTTGGATCTCTAGAATATCTCTGTATTAAAGTGAAAAAGCCAGTGGAGAATACCTGGCAGGGCACATCCGCCTTCAATTTCCTGTGAAAATATAGAAAACTATAGCTATAATTGTTTTTTATAGATACTTCATGAGAATGCAGGAATATCATAGTTTCTTACAAAGTGCTTATTGTACATTTCAAGATGTCTAAAAACTTCTACTCAGTCTTCTTCTGCAATGTTACTTTGGCATTTAACCAATACGGTCATCATAAAACTTAACATGGGAAACTGGCCTTATAATGACTATAGTGTAACCCTTTAGGGACATTTCTTGATTTATAAATAGCAGTTGGGTTCTGAGAGGGCCTATGACTCACCCTAAGGGGACTTGTTAGTGTTAGATTACTTGGAATTTTAATGACATTGTATTTCCATCATGGCTGCAAAAAGTGATGACTCCTAGTGCCCAACACCAGAGGCTTGTGTTCTATTTCCAGAACTGCCGGCTTGAGGGCCAGGTGCTGAGATATAAAACTGCTGCTGAGAATGCGGAGAAAGTGGAAGATGAACTGAAAGCAGAAAAAAGGAAGCTACAGCGAGAGGTATTTAACACCCTGCCTGGAAAGCATTCCTAGAAAGAAAACCTCCTTTGGAAATAAATACTTTGTTGCATAAGGAAGTGAATCCTGGGTCCCATCTTAAGGAAACAGCAGTGGAGTCCCTCTCTGTGTTGGTCTTTGACCTGCACAGTGACTGCCATTTGCTTATATGTTTAGATCAGTTAGATAGTAAGAAAAGGGGTAATTTTAATTTTGTTTGAGATCGGGTCTATTTCTCCAGCTTCTGTGGGTCCTGTCTGTGACTGATGCTCAGCATCCTCGTTTAACACCAGTAGCTGACGAGACCATTACACTGAGCAGTATGTCCACTGGCCAGAAAGCTGAAAATGAAGTAGCACTTGGTTTGTTTCTGACCCCGTGAAGTGACCGCATTCTTCCTGTCTGCAGCTACGGACAGCCCTGGACAAGATTGAGGAGATGGAGATGACCAACAGCCACCTGGCCAAGCGGCTGGAGAAGATGAAGGCCAACAGGACAGCGCTTCTGGCCCAGCAGTAGGGGGGCCCCCCACCTACCTGCGTGCTGCTCCTGGGGCCCCACCTGGAGGGACTGACTTCTGTCCACTGACAAACCCCTTTCAGTACTGTTTTGAGTTTTGTCATAATATAGCCACCTTTGTATTTTATAATTTATGAGAGAATGAAATAGGTTTGAGTCTTCATGAATGAACATTTTGGATTTTGTTCGTAGTTTCATTCTAGACCAAGAACTGGTCCATCCCCCCCCCCCCCCATAATTTTAGAATCAAGTTTACTCACCACTCCCCCCCGCCCCCCCGCTGCCTCAGTGACTGGGCACTCGGAGGCCTTGCTCAGGTTCAGAGGACAGCAACTCTGGGAGTGCTCACTGAGCTACTTGCTGGAGACCTCAGAAAAAACACAAGTGCCTTCTCCACAGTGCAATTCAGCCTTCAGCGATCTCCAGCGGTCAGAGACATTTACCCTTACGGTCAGATAGCGTTTATATTTTAGTGAAGAAACAAGTTCACAGGTGGGGAATATATGTTTCACTAAAATTTATATGTTTGGAGGAAAAAAGCCTTTTTTTGTAAAATATTTAAATTTATATAAGAAAATGTTAGAAAAAGATGCTTTATTGCATGGGGCAGGGGACGTCCAAGGCCTAATACTCTTAAAGGAAGAGTAGGGTCCTTAGTCCTCAACATCAACTGTGCTGTATCTTTTAAGGTATTTCATACATCTGCTGCTGCTCTGTGGAATGAAACCTCAGACAAGCCCAATTGGGGGGCGGGGGGGCAGGCAAGTGGGACATCCGCCTGAAGATTCTATTAAACACACCCTTTTGCTGACCACACTTGGCTACTGACACATTCATTCTGTTAGAGGAGCCTGTAAAACAAATCAGGGCAACCATGCCTTACTTGCCCCTCTTCTCTCCTTCCTGAGGAAAACTCTGGAATATAGACCTTTTCCTTTGAAGAATTTTAGTTTCATCTTTAAAGTTACCCAGTTCAAGAGGTTTCTATTATCAAGTGTAGTCATTCCGTAGGATTTGTGGTTCTCTTTCACTGTCAGAATCAAGGTGGTTTTATGGAAATGATTATCGAAGCCTCTGTGGGGCAAGTCCAATAAATCAAGGCCACATCAGGATAAAATTAGACCTGACACTAGATAATGAAGGTAACTCAAATGTGAATAAATTATTCTGTTGTTTAGAGTAATGAGACCCTTGTTTTTAACATATAAAACCAATCTTTTGAACTAAGATGCTTTGCTAGTTGGGAGGAGGGAAGCATGTTCTGAAATGCAGGTTTATCCCATAATCTCACCGCTGGAACCAACAGTGCGGAGCAGTGCGCGCGGCCATGGAACCCTTCTTCCTCGGCACCCACAGTCACTCGCCTGTGTCCCTCCCGGCTCACGCATCTCACGTCTTGAGATCCCCAGGTCTACTTTCTGAAGTCCTAAGTGTTAGAACCTGCCTCTTGCCCCTTTCGTGGCAAAAGTATGTCTCTATCTGTCATTGCTCCCGGTCTTTTCTACACGGAATGGCTCCGCTTCTTTATAACATAGTTTTCCGTTCTTTCTAACAGAACTTTCTTCATTGAGTCTTGCAATCTGGACTTTACCAAAAAAATACAGGCATTTTTCCTTCCTGGGCTGACTGCACATTTCTATTAATGCGGGTTAATATTAAAGTAGCTTATCATAAAGGCACTTATAGTTTAAGTTTATATTTTTATATCATCCTTCAAACAAGAATACCTAGAACTTTAACTTCTTAAGCTTGTAGTAGTCATAGCCATTAACAAAGCAGACTACCTTAAAAAGCCACATGGTTACAGACTGGATTAGGACTATTTTCTTCTCCAAAGTCTTTTTTAAATCCAAGATCAATTATTCTTTGGTTATGAAAAGTACTACTAGATTTTCAGTTCCACTTTCTCCACAGGCAGTGCCGTCAAGCCTCTTCTGTGTTCAGGATCTCTTTTAAAAGGCACCTGAACCAACACAGTATCTTTCACTTGATATGAGGAATTTATCAGAATACAGAAAGAATCATGATCTATGAAATCTTCAAGGCCTTATTAGAAATTTTATCAGATGCCCAGGGGGCTTTCAAATTACTCTGGGGATTCTTTAACACTATCAGGTATATACTAGGTGAAAATCAGTCGAGAAAAACTTTCAAGTGTAATGAAATAAATCATGTTAGGATACATCTGACCATTGCTTTATAGTCCATCCACCAAGCGTACGGAGTGCTACTAGCTCGGAGGCAAACGTGAGTCTTCAACCGTAAGACCTACCACACCAGGATACACAGGGAGGACAGCACACGCAGTCCACAGGTGACCGCATTTAACACCTCTCAAAGACTTTGTATAGATCAGGCAGGTTGGCAAGCTGCAGGACAGTCCCATCTTCTGTGAAATGTTTAGGAGGCAGGAGGTGTGAGCGGAAGGCTTTATAGACGACGTGCTCCACAGTCCACTTCCAGGGGTGTGGCGTGGAGCCAGGGCCTCCACTCTAGAAAAGACATGGTACATGTCCTAAGCCTCCCTGTTTGCATCCCAGCATACACTGCCTTCCTGGCTGACATGCACTGGGCTAGGAAGGTCTTAGTATCTCATAATGGGCCGTGTGACCTAATGCTTGTGAAGCACCTAGGCCAGCTGCTGAGAGATCCGATGGGCCTGAACACGAGAGACGAGGTGGCAGAAATGAAGAAGCCACGGCTCTCATGAGACTTTCTCCCCTGGACCCTGTTTCCACTCAGGGAGAACGTGATGTTGTGTTAGGATCTAACATGATGGCTGATCCTGACTATGATGTTTGGATAGCAATAACAGGAAGTAAATTTTTAATTCGCTGCTAAATTTGGGGGTCTAAATGTAGCCACATATTCCTAAAAGCACCACAGGGAAGAAATGAAAAAAATAACTTTCACCTATAAGAAAATGTTCTTTCTCATCCATCCTTTCGTTGAAGTAAATTTTTCCAATCAAATGCGATACTCTAACTTACCTCCTTCACTGGAATGAGAGATTCCCTAGGGGCTTTGGCCAACAGGACCTAGGACTGAATCTCAGCTCCAACACCTCCAGGCTCTGGGCACCCTTGAGCATGCCAGCTGCCCCTTAGTTCCCTCCACTGTGAAACGAGTACATCACTTCACCTCAGAGGATGACCGCAGTAGTCACTGAGGATGGTCATGGACGTCAAGGTGCTACCCTTTGATTCTTGGATTATTCAATCCCAACCAACCCCTCCGAAATAACTGTTGTTGGAAAAGCATTGTCATCTGATTGGGGAAAGGGACACAGAAACATGAAGAACCCAGGCCCTTTTTATGTCAAGCTCTCCTTCCGTAAGAAGAGCTGGGGGTTTGGCCTCCTGGCAAAGCAGCGGCCAGATGGAGAGGAAGGAGAAAGCTAAAGGGGCCTGGGGAGACCGGTCCAGGATCTGAAGACTGTGGCTACACTTAGGGACTTTAACGGGAGATGGACCCACTCGCCCTGGACAACCGAACTCTGCCTCCCATCTCTCACTGTGATGGCTGGTGATTTTACATCTGACAGATCACTCTGGAAGTACCTTCTAGAGCGGCAGAAGAAACAAAACTCATGAATAAAAGCTGACCATTCTGTCTGTGTGTGCAGTGAAATCGTAGGAATTTAGAGATGGGCAAGTTTCATCTGAAGGTTGTGTGAGGGCCCATCCCATCCCGGGTGCCCCAGCATCGCCACGGTACCTGTTGGCCTGAGAGGGTCAACTCCTCGGATATATACTGCTTCCGGATGGAGTAAAACATAGCACATTCTTTACTGAGGCTTTCAAAACACTCCTTTTCTTCATCCCAGTTCACCTGGTCCAAAGAGAATTCAATACCTCAATACAGGTATGTGCGTTAAGCAGCCTTCATTGCTAAATGGAGAAAACAGACTCTAAAACTAAATGACTTTTTAGGCATCAAAGCTGTTAACTGGAAAAGCCAATATTGCTGGGGGGTAGATGGGGATGAGACGGGGCCTTCAGCTATTTCACCTTGTTATCATTATCATTCCAAATACAGGTGGGGCCCCGTGTCCTCTCCCCCAGCACACACTCACGTGCCCACATACTTAACACTGGCTTGATCACTTGCCTCAGTGGCTAGTCGAAGAATGAAGATTGGCAGACCCTCTAAAGGGGGCACATAGTTGTCGATCAGAAGGGGTAATCCAATCAGGTTCCCTTCCTGCTTGGGGAAAAGGAGGTCAGGACGGCGGGACAAGAAATAATGCTATTACATTTTACATAAATTCCATTTCCCCAGAGCTTCTTCCATGTCTTGTCCTCATGCCTGTCATTCTGGTGACCAGGTGCTCAACTGGGCTGGGCACTGGGGGCAGGACAGCTAAGAGCCTTTTGTCCCAACATGTAGCAGAACCACCTTTTCTCTGGGTCTACCAAAGAACATGTTAAGAAGGGAGGCCCCAAAGATCAAGGGGTAAGAGGAAGAAATGGAGAGCAGGAGGCTCATTCACTAGCTGGCAGGGACTAGGACCTGGCCTCTCGTGTCAAGGCCCTTCACCCTCGGAACAGGAATGGGCATGAATGGATGAAAAAACTGTTGTGTAACCTAGAAATGCAAATGCCGAGTCTCATCCTGAGTTTGGACCAACTGCAGAACTTGACTCTTATTTGAAGACTACTCTTATCTGAAGACTACAACTGAGGTGTTAAAATGGCCATCACATACCTCGTCGATTTCCAGGGAGAAGTAGTCTGCAAGCATCTCCGTCTTCTTTTTCAGGAACTCAACAATGTATTCGGCAAGTCCTTCTTTGGGACCGTCTTCCTCTGTCCAGCCGCTCTCGGGACTATCCAAAGCGAGCATGGCGAGGTCAAAGAGCGGTGCTGGCTCCTAGGAAAGAGCAACAACATTAAGGAGTAAGTGTTAACACACCCGAAGGAAGCCCGAATTACCACAGAACCACTATAGGAGCCGCAAAACCATGATCAAGGGCTTTAGAGAATGTTCATTTCTATTTTTACCTCTTCCCAGGTTTTCTTAAGTAGATATAGTAATTTCTATAATAATAAACATTTGTTTAAGTTGGCTACCAAATGGCTGTTCTTTGTATAAAACTATTATAATTAAAGATATTTCCATATGTAGTTCATATAATAAACTAAGCATATTTAGAAAAATTTATCACATTACAAGAAAGATAATGGGGCAAAGCTATTATTTTCAGAAATGACCAGTTGTTGAAGTTTCAGGAATGACAAGCAGCAAAAAAACTTACCGATAACCTCAGAACACCAAAATTTGCAAAATCGTATATGAGTATCTGGTAGAACAGTTCTTCGCTGAAAATAAAAATGAAGTCACTTTAAGGAAAAGCTGAATCCATGCTTGAGAGCCGCACAGTAGGGAGAACTGACCCCTGAAACGTGGCAGAGACACTCATGGTTCTGCGCTGCTGGGGACCTTCTCAACAGGCTACGAAGATCTTCCCCTGCGAAGAGCTGGGATTCCAGCGTGTGCTGCGGCCCCGGCTGCGGCCAGCGGCCTCCACACACAGGTTCGAGCACTGAAACCAAGCCTGCTTTGATCACCCGTGCCCTCCCCACAGCTGGCGCTGTCAAAGGTTTTTGACATCCTGTAGTGAGAGTTAAGGACCTTTTGTTTGCTTGCCTTTTCCCCGCTTAGAAAGCATCCTATAAACTTTTTCTTTCTTTCTTTTTTTTACAACTTACCATTAGAAATGATAGGGAATGTATAGGAGGGCAGCGAGATTTCCTAAGTAACCAGCAGTGGACATGAGGCAGGACTAGATTACACTGGTATAAGGTTTAGACTGGCAACATTCCCAAAGCAGCTGTGACGTATACAATATACTGAACTATTTACAGAACTACAGAATTGAAATAATTGGTATTTTTATAGTTCTTACAGCAATGTGAACCATGTAGGTCTTGTTTAAGGACTTCATTTTCTCAAAGTAGACACAGATCTGTTTATGCCAGCATTGCTGTGGGGAAACTGAGGCACCCAGTGAGTAGCTGGCTTGTCCTAGGTCAGAGTTAGTAAAGCGGGAAAGGAAGGAGTTGGATCTCGATGTGGCCCCCTGAACCTGGTTCTCTCTTTATCTTCCCACTGGGAAACCATTCACATTTATTAACAGCTGACATTCTGGGACTGGCCTGGATTTGTATCCATGAAATGAAAGAACCTGAACGCAACTGTGATTCGGAGCCTTGGCAATCAGGCACTTAGATACTGGAAAAGACAATACAAGGTGAGTAGTATTCCCAACCATCACTAAGAGCCAGGGCACTGCACAAGCCTGACAAGCCTCTCACAGCAAGGGAGCTGCCCAGGAGGGTGTCCCAGCCCAGGCAATGAGGACTGGGGTGGTTTCTAGCTCAGGGAGATCAAATCTCACGTGCAACTCCAAGCACCATATAGTGGCTGCCCCACTCACGCGGCCGGGCAGCACTGTGAGGCCACAGCCAGCTCAGTGGGAGAGTCCCACCGTGCGCAAGTGACGTCCAGTAGATGCAAGGTGGCAGCCCCCTCCCGTCTGTGCTGCCGATTTGCGAACTTAATAATATGGGTTCTAGACTCAACAGAAGCTCATCCACCAAGGTCCCTGGAAACAACCCATAGAAATGTCGCCGACTAAGCACTGGGCAAACGGCCCTACTGGGATGGCCGTCTCTGTGTCATCCACCCCCTGGCTTGCTGGGTGGCTACAGGAAGCCTTTGCTACATTCCCAAAGCTGGAGGGAGGGAAGGAGCCATCCGGTCTGCTTTCTCTTGCACCGCCCTCACAGCAGATGCTAGAATTCTCTATCAGCACCAAGCCCTCACTCGGCACCTGGTTCATGGCAGCCAACATTCACAGAGCACCAAGCACCTACTGACCAGGCTTCTCGTGCCATTTCCTATCCTCACAAAACCCCGCAGGTTTATCGCCACGTACAGCTGGGACATCTGAGACAAAGTCGGGGGAAGGACCCTGTCCGCGGTCACAGCAGCCGTCAGGGGCTGCGCCTGGCCCTGACTGCAGCGTGCGGGCCCTTTCCCACTACGCCGTGCGGCTGCTCCCCCAGCTCCCTGGGCCTGAGCCCGGCAGCTCGCTCCTGCACGCACGCCCTCACGTACCTAAGTTTGGTGGTGTTGAGAAGGTAGAGCTTGGTCTGATGCTGCGCCAAGGCCCACTGAGGATTCACGCAGCCCACAAAGGAGTGGTTGTGCAGCATCTCCTGCAGAGCTGGGAGAAAAAACCAGGTAAGTGACGGCGGCCCGCCCGCACCTCCGGGCAGCCCAACGCACCAAGCATCAGGACGAGAGACAGGTAAGAAAGATGACTGAACTGGGCCTCTTGCTGAAAATAAAAGTGAGGAATGACACATACCTAATTTTTAAAAATGCAACAAGGAATTTCTAAAAGATTCAGGATTAATCAAAGATCACAGTCTAACACAAAACAGGAAGCCGGGGAAGTGATGAGAGCTGAGGCCAGCTTTACCCAAAAACACGAGAGGAGCCTCAGGAATCATGAACTTTAGTTCTTGCACACACTGGGGTGTGGAGAAAGAGAAATAGAAGCCTAGCAATGGTTTGAAATGGGGAGCCTAACAGGAGACCACTTCCCCACACATGAAGCTGGGACCCTATGGCTGCACCCTCAGTGTGAAGGAAGAGATGTCCTACCATGACCCACACCCAGTCCCCTCCCCGTCAAAGGGCAGGAAGCACAAGCGCCCACTGTCTCAAGCCCTGGTGTTGGGAGTAAAGGAAAAAATGACATCCCTGCGACTTTGTAACCATCAGCTGGTCCTCACAGGCCTTTGCAGCCAGGATTCCCCTGAAACAGGGTGGCAAGAAACTGTACGTGCAGAATTTAGTTTAAAGAGATTCCAGGGCTGAGTGTTCCTTCAGGTCCCTGATAGAATGAAATGCAGACGTCTTTGAAGGAATCCATCTTCAATCCAGGCCTCAAGTAATCCTTCACAGATAAAGTACCAGGAATTGGCAGTCAAATATGACAAAACACACAAAGGAACAAGGCACCGAGAACTAGAATCCAGGCAAAATCACAGAATCCTACCTGCGAAGGTTCCAGAGACTGGAAATATCAACAAGAAGATAAAATAGGTATGTTTGGTATGCTTAAGAGGTATTAAAACAGTAAGTACCAGGAGACTATCAAAATAATCAAGATTTCCAAAAGAGCCAAATAACTCAGCAGTAACTTTCCTAAGTACACGCCCTGCAGCAGAGCTTCCCAACCTGTGTGCCACGCTCTAGATCCCTGCCGGTGTGCGGAAAGGGATGGGTGAGAGGCAGAGATGAGGCATGCGGGTCCTCCAAATGTCCTTCAGCAGCAGAGCGAGGGACCAAACGTGCAGTGTAGTCACGAAGTGGAATCAACTACACCACGTCAGTCAGAGTGTAACCAGATGGATGAATTCTAAGAGCATAGATGTGTGGGTATGTCTATTTCATAAAAATACTGACAGTAAAATTTCATTTATATGAAGTGTAAAACTATGGATAGTAAAACTATAATAAAAAGAAAGAAAATAATCATAAAACTTAGAGTTGCAGTTACCCCAAGGGAGAAGGCAAGGGGATGGGACCGGAATGGAGGACACAGAGCTTTGAGGTGCTGGCAATGTTGTTTCTTTAAGCACGTGTCCCCTTGTTTTCTTCTGTAGATCCTGCATATATTTTACAAATGATTCTGCATTTAATATAGTTGTGCGTGTGCACATGTGTGTGTATATGTATTTTTTAATGAGAGATGTAAAAACACCACGATAAAGGGGCGAGGCAAAGAGGGGCTGGGGACAAAGGGCAGGGATCTCAGGGACAGAAATAAGCCTGTGCACCACGATTTTACTATACGTTTTCTAAACTTGGGCATAATTCTTAGGTTTAATTTGTAGGCAGATTTTATGAACTGTTCTTTATAGATTGGCTTTTTTAACTTATTTAGGAAATTATCCCCAGCTCTAAGATAACTGAATATATGCTCTCTGTTGTTACGTATGATCTGCAACACTCCCTGTTCTCCGCATAGAAAGAAGCTTGTTTTCTCCATTTTTAGAATAAGTGTTCCCCTCTGTTCCCACTGGAAACTCAATGTCTCTGCAGGATGTTCTGCGTGGGTGGGAAATGATTATTTTAAAAGCTGGAGAACATTGAATAATCCTGAATAACGAGGCACTGGAGGAAAGAGAAAGCAGTGTAATCCACTAAACGAGGGCCGGAGCCTTCCCACCCAGATTTGCCATGGAACGCTCTGACGCACCCACAGCTACTGAAGCGTGGGCTCGCCAGTGAGCGGGGGCGGGCGCCGGGGTGGGAGCACTGCTCCAGCCCCAGGCTTCCGGAGCTCTGCCAGCCAGGCGGCAAGCCAACCAAGAGGCAGGCAGGGCTCCTCTAACCTGGGCGCGGGAGGCCATCAGGGCCCCTTCATGGCCCCTCATCAGGACCTGGAGGACCTCTACTTCATTCTCCCCCGAAATGTCCCCACAGCACTAGACGTCTGTGGCCATTTCCCCACCATGCTGCCAGCGGCAGATGGCACAGAATCCTTCCATGCATCAAAGCCAAGCCACACATCAGAGTTCACGACGGATGCCTTGGGCCTCAGCACGCTCTCCGAGAAGCAGCGAGGAAAGCCAAACCCGAGGGCAGGGCGACAGGCCCTGCGGCTCCTGACGGCCATCTGCAGGGCGGAAGCCCAGCGCCCAGCCCCTGTGGCCGGCTCCTCTGGCTGTTGCCTGAGACCACGCAGAAGCCCTCCCGGCAGGTCCCAGGCTGGGCTGCTGAAGTGGCCTCTAGCTTTGCTACAGTGTCTTTCATTCTGCCTTATGCTGCAGCCAGTTACTCAGTGCATGACCCCCGAACACCATGGTGCCTTTGAGGCGGGGGTCATGTTCCTTCTGCTCACTTGCTGCTGCAAGGCTGGGCATGACACACTCTGTACCGAGAAGATACTCCACAAATGTCTGCTGAACTGATTTCATGTACCAAAGAAAGTGTTATCTGCTGACAAACAATATGAGTACGTACATTTAGACCTAGGACTGTTCACCAAAGACTAAGAAAATAAAATAAAATTGCAGATAAAAGGTTAAGCACCCTTTCATACTCAAACGATAGCAAATAACTTAGGACACTCCTTGTCCTCAAAAATTTACAGCTTCAAAATGATGGGGCTGACAATAATAAGTCCAGGCACTACTAATCTGAGATGAGCCTAATTCCATGGGACACCTGGCTGGACACTGGGCAGAAAGCAGCCACCTTTGGGGGTCGCATGCGTGCCCACCAGGATGGTAAACCCACTGGACTTGAGAGTCGTGGGATTGCATGTTCCCCTTGGACATCCTTTCAGAATCAAGGCTGTACGGCTTCCCCTCCCAGGCGGCTCCTCTCCATCACTTCCTCGCTCCCTCAGCGAATACCTACTGGGTCCATGGGCCAGGCACTGCCGGGCACCCGGGATGAGCAGTGAGCACACAGGACAATCCCTGCATGGACAACCCTCTCGTGAAATGACCACACGAGTACGTGCAGCTAGAATGTCATTACAAGGCAAACGTCTCTTAGGTCTCCCCTGGGCCAGGGGCACAGCTCTCGTGGGGGCAGCCAGGCTGTTGGTCTATCACCAAACCCAAGCTTCAGAGAAACCCCTGTACAGCATTCAACGCGAAGACAACCTGCTTCCCCACCAGGGTCTCTGGATGGAAACCAAATGGCAGCGGACAGCACCCAAGGCCGAGGTCCCTCCCCTGGAACAGAGGCTTGGAGCCTCCCAAACGCACACATGCTATCTTGGGTGTTCACCTCAGAAGTCCAGCAGCAGCAGCAGTTGACAGAGCAGGAAAACAGCACCCTAAAACGGCAAACACTTTTCCGACTGGCTACAGGAGGGGCTGGCAGGGGCTGCAGCGGAGTTGTGACTCCAGAGGTGCACCCTGCCCCCACATCCCAGACAGCTGGCCGCTCCCTCTGTGGGACCCTGCACCGGTGCCCGGCACCCAAGCACCAGCCTCTGCCCGAGGGGTGAGAACCGCAGGGTGCCTGTCCCGCATGGGCAGCGTGTCTAATGCTGCATCTAAGCCTAGGCTGGCCCTCCCCGGGGGCAGGCCATGCCGGCACCAGCCCACCCTCCGCAGGCAGGTGCCTGGGACGTTCCCTCGTCTGTCCCGGCCATCTTCCATTCTGTGTCCTCATCTTTAAAATAGAGAACGGCATCTCCTTTTTCTCCCTCACAAGACAATTCTAGCGTTACATGAGATAACGGGTACGAACATACAATTTTAGAAGATTTAGATTCATCACTTTGGCCTCAGTGGTGGACTCCAAACCTGATCAAACTTGACACATTCTATTTTTATATCGCACTGAAAACAGTTTGCACGCATTCAGAAATGGATTGAAATCACAACTTTAAATAAATAGCCTGCTTCGCCCAAAGGATACAAACCCTTAAAGAAAACCCTAAATTCCAAATCTAAGGAGTCTGTCCATTAAAATTACTGTGATGAAGACTGCGAAATAGATCGAGTAACAGCCCACACGTCTTATATTATTTAGAAGTGGTTTTAAAAGCTCCCAGCTGGAAGGCCAGAAACAGAAGGAAAGAGCAAGTGGAGCAAATCTTCATGGAAACCAAAATCAACAGCCAAGTGGCAGCTCCTTCCATAGCTGGCAAGCCCGTAGCCACAGGAAGTTTTTACCCTTCCCCACAGTGGAGACACCCTGTGTTTTCCCCACACGCAGACAAGCCCAGTGTGCTAAGAAAAGAGTGCGAACAAGCCAAGGCAATTTGAGGCCTTCCTCAATTCACTCAAACCAGTGGGGACTGGGGAAGAGGAAATGCAAGAAGCCACCGAGTCGGAGAAGCTATTCCAGAAGGCTGTGCGCTGGTGGGGAAGGTGCTAAGCCGCTCTTCAGCCACTTGTCTCCTTTAAAGTCAGTCATTCATTTTAAGACACATTTTACAGCAGTGCTGAAATTTAACTATTTTAGTCGAGAAATGCGTTCCAGATGGAAACGGAAAAGCCATGGCTAGCTTGTGTAGACTCCAGGGCACGGCTGCCACTGGAGCTCGGGGCACCTGCCTGACTCATCACGTGGGTTTGGGACAGCTGTCGGGGACCAGTCCTCCATCCCTGGGAGGTGACTGGGCCCCTTTTGTTTCCTGAAACCATGAGGTTAGTTTTAAAGTGATGGGGACCAAAATGGAGTTGTATACTCTGGTATTCCGGAAAGTGATTTCTGAAGAAGCTGACAGTGGTTTATTACTTTGTCTCCAGGACATAGAAGTATCTACTGATTCCTTGCTCTGTAACAAGTGTTTGACTCACATTTTATCTCTAATTAACTCAATTATCTTCAAAGGTAAAATCAATCTCATTTTACAGATGAGGAAACAAATGAGGCACCACAGGGTTGGGTCAGGAGTCCAAGGCCACACGGAAGCGGGAGTGGCGGGATGTGAACTCAGGGCCCGTAGCGCCTGTCACTTTCAGCAACAGCACACCCCAGCCAGGCCATAGGAGCAGAATTTTGCTTTAAGGTAAAAAACAAACTGAAGGTCACTTAAATGAAAGCTTTATTCGCACTCCTATGCTTTAAAGAGAATACTGATCAATTCCAGTTAAAACCAGAGACTATTTTTTCCCTTCTCTCCAATGAAAATTGCCCTTGCGCTGCTGCTGCTGCTGCTGCGGCTGCGGGTCAGGAAAGGAAGGGAGGTCTGCTCGGCACACTGCAGCGGCCACCCCAGCCTCGGGATGGTCTGCATCCGCAAGAACTACACGCTAGCGGCCCTGGCCCTGAGTCTCCGACAGAACTCGGCACTTACGTACTCTCATGTCCCCGCTCATTAATTTCTTCCCGGAGACTCAGGACACTCGTGAGGTTAATGATCCTTCTCCGGGGGGTGCAAGCTGCTGTCATTTCCTTTCGGGACTCATCTTCCACCATTTCCACATCAGAGCCTTCCCGATGTCTCTTTCTGCAATGGAGGTAAGAAACTGCCAGATTACTATTCTTTTTAAATTAAAAAAAATTTGTCAGCAAATTTGGTGTATTGAATTTTGGAGAAGGGAGCTGCTTCTCTGTGCTGGCTGTGGACATCTGGGGAGGGATCTGGGTGGCAGGCCAGCGAGATCAGTCTGTTCTCCGACACACTGCTTACAGGACAACCCTCAGGGCCCCGCAGCTGGCCCTGCACACGCAGCACTCCGGAGCCTAGTTCGGCCCTGTGACACTGCAGGGCCGTGAACAGCTGAGCTGACCTTCCCAGGTCTCATTCATTCAGTGCTCTGTCTCCCTCTCCCTCTCCATCAGACATTGTTATCATACCAACTACATAGAGTCATGAACAAGACAGACAAGGTATCTGCCGTCACGATCCTTGCTTTCGAGTCGGGGAGTCAAACGGCAACAGAAAATAGATCATTTTACGTAGCCACAGATGCTATGAAGAAAATAAAACAAGGTAATAGAATAGAATGGTGGGGAAGTGAGAGAGAGAGAACTTTAGATTCAATGGACAAAGGCCTCTGGTAAGAGGCGACATTGGAAGAGAGCTCGAGTGGCAAGAAGCCAGCGTCTTCCTAGGCCGAGGGAACAGTGAGAGCATGTGGAGGGGCAGGGGGCTCTGTGAGCAAAGGCTGGCCACAGAGCCATGTGGCCGTAGCATCGCAGGGGAGAAGGCAGGTGGGGCTGGAGGGTGGGCAGGGGCTCTTAATCCCACTGGCAATGTGAAGCTGCTGGTTTTCAGTGGAGGAGTGATACAATCTGACTTCTGGTTTAAAAAGATTTCTTGGACTGCTATGTGGCTAAAAAGCTTGTGGTATTGGTGTCCTAAGTAATAAACAAGAGACGCAATAGTTCCCAGCAGGGCTATTGAGAGCATGAAATAAGATCATGTATGTAAAGTATCTGGCACAGAGCGGGTGCTCAATAAATGTCATCACCCTTTTTTATTCTCTGGGAAAAAGTCCTTAGTAGTTGTCTCGCTAGACTGACTCAGAAGGGAGCGAACTAGAGTTAAATAACCTGCCCGGGTTCCAATGGCCAACTGGTGCCAGGGTTTTGGTGGTCAGCCACCAAGTGGATGTGAGGCCATGGGCAAATGACCCTGAGCTCCAGGTTCAGTACCTGAACGCAAATAACAAATATCCGCCTCGCAGATGTCAGTGCGATGTCTTTCAAGAACCTGCAGACTGTGCACTGGAAATGCTCAGAATTCAATAACAGTCAATATTCCTGTTGTCCCTGCCTTCTTACTCTGCCCTCGCTCACCACGAGCTCACGTGCTTCGGAAGTTGCACAATTTGAACAGAGAAAGTGTTTCTTCGGAAAGGAGGGAAAGCAGCCTTGAGCAGGATGAGAGAGAATCCTCCAGGTATTGTAAGCTCCTCTCTCTAGCCACCTCTGGGGTTGAGGCTTTATCAAAAGTCATTACTAAAAATAAAGAGTAAATCTGATTTTTTTCCTGAGGTTTCTAACTAATGCTTAGAATCATGGGCATTTCAGCTACTTCAGAGGCTACTATGACGGGTGACTCTTGAGACACGGTCAAAGGCAGACAATGGATAAGGCCACAGTGCTGTCCCACTGGAGGCCGAGGCGGGTCAGGCAGAGGGAGGAGAGATGCACGTGGTTCATGAACAGCCCAAGTGAGAGGCAGTTTTGTTAAAGAACAAAGGGAGCCACTTGCACTTTTCCCAGAAGGCCATACCTGGGGTTGCCCGGGCTGGAGGGGGACCCTCTCTTCTCTGGCGCTTCTAAAGTCCCCTGTGCTGCAGCTGCCTCCGAGCTCTGCTTCTCAGCAGCCACGTCAGCAGGAGTGGGGAGTTCTAGCATTTCCTCATCGTGCTGCCTGGCGCTGTCCTCCAGGACAGGGACCTGGGGCTGGCTGGCTTTGCTCACAGGCTGCAGGAAGGCATCGAGCTTCTGCTCCCGGGAATCTGTGCGGACCATCTGGTAGGCATAGACCTTGTCGCCACTTCCAGAAGCAGGCAAGGGGGTCACTCCTGTGGTGGATTTAACCATCTCCCCAGAGGGACCCGCAAGACTTGGAAGTAAAGTCTGTGACAAAAAAGAAGACAGGAGGAAGATTCAGAATGTGAACTCTAGAACTCCAGGTCCCAAAATGGACAGGACTAGAGAAAGAAGCTAAAACCAGGTGTAATTATCATTACAGGATTATTACTAAAGAAGCAATACTGACTTAAAGTAAGAAACAAAAAAAGATACACAAATATAAAACTCAAAAACTCAGCAAAATCTTTATAATCTTAAAATTGGTTTGAAATGGAAATATTAGTGTAAAGTTCTAGTATTTCTACAGGCTTTTTTGCTACCATAAGAGAATTTTTTTTAAAATTGTGGTAAAATATGCATAACACAAAATTTACCATTTAATCATTGAAGTGTACAGTTCGGTGGCATTAAAAGCATTCACACTGTTGTGCAACCATCTTCAGACTTTTTTATTATCCCAAACTGAAACTCTGTGCCCATTAAACTCACCATCCTCCCCCTCCCCAGCTCCTGGCAACCACCATTCTACTCTTTGCTTTTAAATACACGTTATCTCCCAGCTGTGTCCACTGGAAAGGCCCCAAATCAGTGAGCACCCCAGTATTCATGAGGACCTCCGGATCCAGATTATAGTCTCTAAATACCTCTCCCTACTGAAATAAATCAGAGCTCCTTGGAGAAATAGACTAGGAAAGTACGATGTGAACCTATAATACCTTATCATGCCAGAAACAAATAAACTATCCAAAACTAATGGAATTGGGTCAAAAGGACAAGAACACCAACTTGCAGGGGCTTCCGTTGGCCTAAAATGGAATTTGAGCATCAAAAAGAGGAGAGAGAGAAAAAAAAACAAATCAACACAATTGATTAAATTATATTGCCTGGTTAACAGCTATGACACACTAAGGGAAAAAGAAAAGGAAAAGGAAGGACGAGAGAGGGAGAGACAGGAAGAGGTGGAGAGGAAAAGGGCATTAGATGTCACTGGCGATTGCGAGAACAACGCATGCCTTTGCAAACTGATAATTAAAGGGAGGGAGTTCAGCATTTTATCAATACTTTCTAGTATGAACTGTATTTCAGGATAACCAAATAGCTCTAACAAATGAGGGAAAATTCTTCTAGATAGAATTCTAATTAACACAGAAAAATGATAAAATCAGAAAATCATAATCTTGCAATCCCAATGAAATAAGTGAATTCAGGTGATGGCCACTGATGAATGGTGAAACCATTAAGCCAAGTATCAACAGGGAACTTTGCAATGAAGGAATCAGACTGTCACCAGCTGAATCACCAAAATGACATAAGTCAGTATGTGCCTCCTGCTGGAATGTGACAGAAAGTACATAGCTTCATCCACCAAGAATTCTTGCACAAAATTTTAAAAAATCTGAATATAACTGTGCCTCTGGATCTAATTTCCAGTTGACAGGAAATATGGAGGATTAGAACAAGTTAAACAGCACTAAGAAGCAGCCAATTCAAAATGTGCGTTATTCTACAGGAGACCTTTAGAATGAGCCAGTGGGAACGACACAAGGTAGGGTGACTTTCCTAACCCCAAAGACACTTAAAAGAGATTTCAAAGACATAACCACCAAACATCATGTGTGGAAGTTAACTGGATACAGATTTAAACAAAGCTGCTACAAAAGGATCGTTTTTGGATGATTAGGACATTTAAATATGGTTTGGATATTAAGTTACATTATTACTATCTATTTTACTAGTTAAAAAAGGACACTGGACCACCCTGGCCAGGAGCTCAGATGGTTAGAGCATCATCCCTGATACGCCAAGTCTGCAGGTTCGATCCCCAGTCAGGGTACTTACAAGAATCAACCAATGAATGGATCAGTAAGTGGAACAACAAATCTATGTTTCTCTCTCTCTCCCAACCCCCACACACACTTCCTGTCTGTAAAATCAATTTTTTAAAAAAGGACAATGAATTACATAGGGAAAATGCTTTAAATTTCATAACAGAATATTAAGTAAAACAATAAATGCCTGGAATGTGCTCTGAAACACTCCTTTCCTCCCCCCAAAGTGGGAGAGGGAGGAAGAAGACAGCATGGCAAAAGGCTGCCGCTGCTGAAGCTGGGTGACGGGTACGTGAGTGTCTGCTGTACTAGTAGAAATATTCACTAATAAAGAGTTAAGTAATAAAAATTTAAAGCAGCAACTTTGCTCACATAGGAAAACCTTTTCCTCACGGACAATTCAAAACCCTTGCAGTATATTTGCCTATGTAATACGCACAGGTGGGTTTTAGGAAGCAGAAATTAACATGGCTATTTTGCAGCCAGGAATTTTAAAGTCCAGGACAGTTGGAACAAACTGCAGGAGTCCCCAGGGTTCCTGATTTCCATACCAAACGGCTTCACTGCAAACCAGGGCTTTTGCTTACTGGCCCTGGACAGTGGAGTGCTAGGCACAAGCTGGGGAGCAGGCAGAAGGCGACTCCAAGGCCCAAAGTCAGCGGCTGGGGTGGCCTGCTGCTAGCGGGCAGAGAAGGTAGTCTGTGGACACACAGGAGCAGGGACAGCTGAGCTGGGACCCCACCGCCCTCAGCAATGCTCCTTGGCTTGGGTACCAACACAGAGGCAGGCCCTGCGATCCACCGCCTCCCAGGGCCCATTCCCTCCGCTCTGCCCTGTGCATGCGGCATCAGCCTCCTGAACATCTCCAGGGAGAAGGCCACAGGGACAACGAGCCCCACTCTGTTTCATAAGGCTCGCTTAGGCCCTGGGACCCCAGGCCCGGGTATAACAGGACAAAGCCTTCACAGCTGGGTTCCAAGACAGAAATGTTACTAAAACTATCAAATATTTGGAAAGAAAGTCCTAAAGCAACAGGCACAGACTTGGGCTCTCACAATTGCGGGGGCGCATCAGAAGGCGGCAAGGCACTGGAGAAAGGGGTGGCAGCACCCTCACCTGCGTGAAGTACATCCTGGAGGAGTTGGAGCCCAGGAGCTTGCTCTCAATGTGCTGCTGCACTCGCTCCAGGATGCTGTCCTCGTGCAGGAAGTGGACTTCGTGCTTTGTGGGGTGCACGTTGACATCCACGTTCTGAGGGCTGATTTCTAAACTGGTAGGGAAAAAAGAGAAGAATTACCTCAGATGGTGGAGGATGCGGAAAATTCCCACATGGTGTATGTGGTGGCCAAATGGCAAAACGGTCCAAACTTCAGGGTCAGGTCTGAGGGACCTGGGTTCAAAGGCTGACCGCTGCGTAAAAGCTGGGTAGCTTTGGGTGAGTTATGTCATCTCCCTTTGCCTCAGTTTCCTCATCTGTATAGTGAAGATCAAATTCATATAAAGCACTTTGCATGTAGCTGGCACATTTATTATATGTCAGCTGTTACTATCATTCCAGAACTAGTGGAATTTTTTATTATGTGACCTGGGGTAAGTCTCTTATTTTCTCTGGGTCAGTTTTCTCAGCTGTAAACACGGACCTGTTTCCTACTTATCATTCAGTATTATATGAAGATCAAAACAAGAATATATGTGAGGACACTTTCTGTCATTAAAATGTAACACAAAAATCAGTTTAGAAATGTGCAGGCTACCAACTTACTGCCTCAGCTCCAAATCCACCTTTTGCTGCTTGCTCTGTGATAATGGAGCTTTGCAACGTGAACCTTTGTCAGGAGCTGGGGCTGGAGGGACCCAGCAGGTGGAAGGGGTTTCCCCACCAGGTTTGGGGCAATTTCTGCCGGTTATGCCCCTTTGTTTTACCAGCACAGTGCCTGGCCCACGGCAGGCTCTTGGGGAGTCGGCCACATGAGTGAGCAAAGGAAAGGAAACTGTGCCCTTCGCTGTGAGAAGGGACACATCCATTCACTGGGGGTGCCCAGGACTCGCACCCACCAGGCTGTTAGCAAGCCCGTCTCTTTCAAAGGGGACGGCACGAGAGAGCATTTCTTACGAGTCTCGGCGAGGAGTTTGGTGCTACGTTACCTGAGGTACAGGAATGGGTGTGTGTTTTTGGGCAAATAGGCTGCATACACCGTTTCAATGGCTTTTCTTAAGGAAGATGACTCTACCAGACGATCTAGAAAATAAAAGGGAAGGAACCAGCTGAGACTGTCCTGTCGGGTGAGGTGACAGGTGAACAGTCATACAATCCACACAACCACCTCAGGGAGACGGCCTCCAGGGAGACCCCACATCAGACTCCCGGAAAGGAAGAGCCCCTTAGCTGCGGCTACTTCCCCGCATCTCACCGCGGGCCTGGGCTCTCTCCCCACGCTCAAGCAGCAGGAACACAGCAGGGCGGCGGGTTCTGCCTCCCTGCTTCCCTTGCCCTCAGCCAGCCCACACGGACTAGCTTTGCCCCCGCTGGGCAGCAGGCAGTCTGACGTCTGCTCGCAGCCTTTTCATTCTGCAGGTACGTGCTGGCTACCTACCGCACATGCACGTGCGGGAGACTGCGCCGGAGGATCAACTACTTCCCACCCTGAGCGGTAAAGCACTGCTGGGGGGCGGGGTGCCAATGGTCAGACGAGGGAGCAACTAACTCTGCTCAGGGGCTTCCAACCGCGGGGTATCCGAGCTGAGTAATGAAGGGTAAGGATGAGTTTTCCAGGCGTTTCTGGCACGAGAAATACCTGTGTGCTGAAGGTAATTTAGGAAATGAGGCAGGTTAGAGGGGGTGAAAACAACAGAAGCTGGGGGAGAGATTAAAATCAGGAGAAGACTTATTTTCAGAAGACACAGCTTTCCTTTCTCCCCAGACAGATGACCTGCTGGTGGTCCGCTGTCCTGTGTCGGTGTAGCCAAGGACCTGTCACATCGTTTTATGTTCAATGAGAAGAGGGCCAGTGATTCAGTCAGGGCGGGAACTATGATTCTCCGAGTGCTCACTGCATCCATAGCCCCCTCAATAACGTCACTGTACTGTGCAGCCGTGTCCCAACCACACAGGGCTGGGGCAGGTGGTGGCACCTGACAAAGGGACAGCTGGGGCCCCTCTGCTGAGATTTCTGAACTTGAGACACGCCAAGGAGTGTTGCATGTCCCTGCCACCCGAGGAAGCCTGCACCGTGTGCGGACAGCTGAATGGCACGCATAGAGCTGACTCCTCTTTGCTACCGGGAACTTGGCATCAGGACCAGATTAGCTAATGTTCACACAGAGCCTGTGTGGTGAACAGTCGCACCAGAGGCATGGATGTGACATACTCAGATGGCACTTACAATGATCTCTGCTTGTCTGTTCTGTAGCCGACATGTGCTACAAAGCAATTGCCCTTCATGGTTAGGAAAACACAAATGGAAAACATTTTCTGAGTCCTGACTAAAGCAAGCTTTGTTATACACCAGGTTTACATCCTTCCCAACAAAGTAGGAAACGACCCTGCTAATACACATCAGTATATTGGCTACAAAGTATTGACTCTCTCCTTACCTTTTATATATTGCTTTGAACTGCTGTCATATATGTATAATGGAAGGTGGGACTATACCAGTTCCAATAGCAACCAAACACAACAAAAATGATAAAATAATTATGAATTGCTTTAAACGATAAAGGTAAAGGACCTATAGGATTAAAATGATAAGAAATGAACAAATGGAAAGATTCATCTTGTTTGTGGATGGAAATGGAAAAACATTTGAACGCGAGACCATGTTTGGGGTTATTTGCTGTTGTTTGGTCACTGTCTCTCCAAACTGTATAATGTGCCATTAAATAAAAAGAAGCAGAATACACAATAATATCTTTAACAGGCAGCAATCATGTAAATACTACGTCAGCAGAAAGACAGACTGGAAAGAAATCTGAGAAACACCAAATTTATTTAGTTAATTTTCTCTCTGACTTTTAGGACTGTTCTTTGTATTACAAATAATTCTCCTTTTTAAAAGGGAAACTCTCAAGGGGCTTAGCTAGCATTCAACTTCTTTACTTTAGTAACATTGCCTACACCCCAAATAGCCCTGTCCCTATGTCCTGTGTGTAATTTCAAACAGTGGGCCTTGATCTAAAGAGAGAACCAAGACCTGCCCAGGGCCTGCTTGGAAAGGCTCAGGTGCCAGCCAGTGACGAAGGCGTGCTGGCTCCCAGGGGCCTGCCGTGCTCTCTCGTGGGATCCCTCTTGGGGGTAACAGTCAGCCAGCAATGAGCACAGCTCAGAGGGCTGAGCAGACTTAGACCAGCAATTAATTATAAATGCTTCCTAATCAAACCACATTTCAGCACAAGGTGTTCCTGTGTGTAATCGAGCCTGCAGGTCAGGAATTTGTCAATGGTTCCATAAAATTCCCTGTGGATGGACTTCCCCACGTGGTTCTCTGGCACTTACGGTTGATGAAGAGTAAGAAGATGCACTTCTTCACCGAATAGTTTGCGTTGGATATGTAGCCTTTCATTCTGAAGGCCAGCATTTTATCCTCACAGCCAACTTCTATCAACTCTCTGGTTGGAAAAGAGAAACTTTGAGGCTCTTGAAAATTCCAGAAAATTCAAATATTATAAAGAATAAGAATCGGAAAAGGCAGGGCTCCTTCCCATAAACTAATTCTGCCAAATGAGGGCCCCAGGGACTTGTTTCGGGGAGGTCCTCTGGGCCCCCGCCCGTCAGTCTGTCCGTCCACTGACCCAGACAGTGTTTTCCAGCACTCACGCTCTATGCCAAGCACTGCCCTAACTGCTGGGACAGAATGACACGCCTGAGCTCTGAAACCTGATTTGGCTGGAACTTTTGTTTATATTAGTAACCACATCCCAGAGGTGAGATTCCTGAGAAACTCATCCCGCTGAATCCCTTACAGTACTGAGTATCACACCATAACGGGGCTCCAGCGAGGCGCTCCCCAGGCTGCATCTTTGGGGAGGGGAGGGTAACAGATGAAAGGAAGTCCTCATACACCCCACACGCATCTCTGCCTGTGGGGGAGGGGTCTTCCTGAACGCTGGTCCCTCTGGCTGGAAAGCTCCTATTGTTGGCGGGTTAACTCCTCCTTATCCCTCACACCTCGGGGGTTACTTCCTCAGAGGGCCTTGCCTGACTCTCCCTCCCTGGCCCCAAGAGACTCTCCCACAGTGCCTTCTACCTTTCCTTTGCAGAGGCTGCACAATCACTGATGAATGGCACAATTACTGCATGTGCTGTTCCAACCAGAATGCGAGTCCTCTGAGGGCAAGTACCATTTCTGCTGTATTGCGTCCTGTAGAGCTCTGCCACAGAGCACAGTACCGGCACCGAGCAGCTCTCACCAGGCACTGGCTGAATGGAGCGGAAGCTTCCATGTGGGACAGTAATGTGCGCTCTTTGAGCCCCTGAGCCTGCGGTGGAGTGGGCAGTGTTTCCCATACACAGTGAACCAGCAAACCCTTTCTTCCCAAAATGTCTCAAGAAGCTGCTGTTCAGGAAACATCCTTTAGGAACTGCTGCTCCGCGTGGGATTTCTCTTCATTTACAGTCCCCAGGAATTTTGTAACAACTAATTCTGAGTCTTAAAATTTGGTCGAGAAGCTCTTAAAAGTTTCACTAGAAAGTTCACTTTCACTTAAAAGTATACTAGAGCTCTCTCTTGGCTCTGGGAGCACAATTTTAAAACAATTAATTCATTACCACTTAATTAGTAAGAAAAAAGTAATGAAAAACAAATTGACCATTCCCTAGTTAGAAACTTGGTTTTGCTCAAAGAATAAATACTTCATCTTCTAAGTAGAAAACTGGGGTCTGTGACTGCTGCTACTGCTGCTTTTGGGGCATTTTGAGAAAGTGAAGTCAGGGGCTGCCTCCCCCATCTGGGTGCCCCCAGCATCTGATGCATGCCTGGCCTCCACACACAGGATGTCAGCATGTGTCCGCTCAGATAATGACACAGGTGTCCTGGGCTTTGTGAAGCCCTGAGGGTTAGCTGGGAGTGGGTGCTAGCCACGGTGGTTTTGGTGGTGGTGGCAATGGGGACTGCCGTAAGGAATCTGTAATGCAAGCCACTTCCCTGCTGTGGCTTGCCTTGACAATGAAGGTCTGGTGACCCTGACAAATCTGCTTGCCACCCCAGAGGGAGGTCTTTGAGGGCAGGAAATACTTTATTCATCTTGACATCTTTAACTCTGGCACAAAGCCTGGAATATGGGAGGCAATTAATAAATATTGAATGATGAGATAAATGAAATTCTAAAGTGATGATGATGGAAAGACGAGGGAAACAGGGAGCGTTGGAGGATAAAACAATTCACTATAATATCAGTATTTGAAGACTGAGGCCTAGAAGGAACGCACTGATTTATACAGCCAGACCATCTAAGAGAATGTGCACCCAAGTCTTGGTCACATAAAATAATGACTCGATTAACAAACCTAAAGCAGGAAAAGTATCTGCATATTTGATTAAAGCAAACAGTTAAGGCACGTACTATCTTACCCAAAATAATGGGATAAAATGCCTAAGATTTTTTTAAAATTATCAGTTCTCAACATACCGGCTAACAGCATTTCCAAAGATGGAGCGAATATTGTCCACCGTCGAGGCACTGGGCAGCGTTCTGACGTCGGCCACGGTCTCCCCTTGCTGATACACAGAGATACGACTTACTATCTCATGGCTAGATTGAAATGTTGTGACCTTATCTCTACAGGCAAACTATAAAAAACCCTTTTTACTTTTAGAATACATAACCCTCCCCTATGAATCAAGAACTTACTTTTTTAACTGAGAAACCGATGCCTGAGTTGTGTATTGAATACCTGGCAAAGAGAAAAACAGCAAACGACAGTAAGCAAGGAGGGGCCGGATACGCGATGCGTGTCAGAGGCCCCTTTCCGTTAAATACACTGGTGGCATGAAGTGATGTAAAACAAGACAGATACAAAAAACAACATCTTCATGTATCCTATTTTACGCAGAGAAAGAGGAGCCAGCAGAGACCTCACGGAGATACCAATGCTAAATGTGGCTGAATCAAACAGAAAACGGGGTCCCACTCCACCTTCACAGGCTGCTGAGCAGATGCAAGGGTCTCTCTCAGTACAATTTCCTTCTCACCTACAGTTGTACTTTCACAAATTCCGAAGGTCTGCATTGCCTCAAGGACATCCTGAGAACTCGTACTCTTTGGTTCTGGCTCAGAGCCCTTCGATTCACGGGCTCCTCACTCGCTCCTTCCCCCGCCCTGGGTCCTGGGCCAGTGTCCCCCAGCCGCTCTTCAGCCGGCCATTACTTAGGACTCCTCCCCCCAGGGACCCCATGAACTGAAGGGTTGCGGCTAGCAAAATCACTAATTCAGTAACAATTCACTTTACTACACTGAGAACCAAAACAGCCCACTAGAGCTCCTTTATTTCCAGGAGATAATTAATATTCTGACACTGATTTATACAATTCCAGGGAAAAGCAGACACCTGGTGTCTGGTCTGTTCCCCTTTATTAGGGGCAAATGTTTTATACATGTTTGATTTTTCAGAAATACTGCAAAATAGTGAACATGTCTGTTACAAGTCAAGGACACGCAGGCTCAGAGAGCCCACGCCCGAGCCACTGCACCAGCAGGTTGGGTCTCTCCTAATGTTGTTTCCACCTGCCCCGAATCCCCTTACCATCTGCTAAAAGCACCAAGTCTTCCTTTGGGAAACCACCTCTTCCCCATTCCACTTGCTGCCCTTAGACTGCCAATCAAAAAATCTCCTCCCCAGAGCCGGGGGCACACGGGCACCGGATGGAGGATGCGAGTCAGATGCGCTCTCCCAGGAAAGAGACTTTTGAGCCGAGTCAAGAAAAGAATGACAATTGTGACGGGGTCACCACGGTGACTCACTGGAGTGGCCCTGGTGCCTGTCCTCCCCAAGGAGCCAGCATCCACGCTTCTTACCCCCTGCTGAGTCTCTCCTAGACGTCCAGTAAACTTATTCTGGGCTCCAGTTAGCTAGTCAGTTTGCTTTGTCTGTCACTAAAGAACCCTCCCTGACCAGACACCAACTGCTCTCTCCTGGGGACACGAGAGAAAAGCCAGCAGCAGTGACTACACCTTGACGAGCAACATCGCGCAGGCTAGTGCCGCTGTCTTCCCGCTCAGCAGCCGTTTCCAGGTCACAGGCACTGGAACCCATTCCTTTGGTGAGAGATCGGACACCCACGCCCAGATAGATTTTGAACTGTACCTGCCAACAACTTCCAAAATTTTCCCATACTCTTCACTTGGATTTTTTAAGGCTTTCCTCCTTGTGGATATGTTGTAAAAAAGGTCCTCCACCTGAATAGAAGATTGAGTTTTCTTGTAAATTCATAGAAACGGAAATAAAAACCCGAACACCTAAACCTGTTAAGTCAGAGAATCCAACGCTACAGACAGCACTGTTCTAAGCACTAACTGGGGGAGGGGTGAAGAGATAGGGTAGCCTTAACAAAAAATCACGGATATTTCTCCTTTCCCCACATTCATTCCCTATTTCTCAAACAGGACCCGGGGGCGAGCGCTATGTCAGGCTCTTTGCTCTGTACTGGAACTATGAAGACAGAGAAAGCACAGTCTTGCCCAGAACAGCACAAAATTTACTGGGGCAAACATACATTTATAATCATAATATCACGTGGCGGTCAAACATTGTCAAACTAAGAACAATTACAAAACCTCCGCGATCATCTGGGGCTCTTGAAAATCACACCATGGTCACCCTGTACTGGATCCCTCTCAATGTGAACTTGGAAGCACACACACACTTCTGCCTCCTGCCTGCCTCACCAAGCCGGGGGTGGGGTTGGGGGGGGTATCTTCAGGGAGACGTGCTCTGGCTGGGGCTGGAGGCGGCAAGGTGGGATGCACGATAGGGGGACACTTCACGGGATCACAGGATGGGAAGAGACCGAATGGGGCCCACAGAAATAAGGCAGTGTGATGGACTTTCTCCTGACGACACACTTGAATTACTCAACAATCCTTGGAGTGGGCAGGTCTTCTTTATTCCGTTTGACAGATGAGAAAAGTGAGGTTAAGGGACATTAAACAACTTGACTCTGGACACACAGCCACTGAGTGGCAAGGCTGGGACTCTGACTTCTCGCATCTTTTGGAGCCAGGCTTAAGTCATTCCATGCCAACTACCTGGCTCCTGATTTCTACCATCCCAATAAAAAGACTCTCCCAGCTTCTTAGAGAAGATGCAGGAAGGGACCTGCCACAAAGCCAACAATTGTGTCTCCTGCACAGAGGATGATATCTTGGGGTTTCTAATAACTAACAGAAATTCATTTTCCTGTTACTGTGAAAGTTCAGAGACACTTTTATTTCAATGTTTATACAAAGCCCTTTTTCAAAAACCTACCCGCCCCAGTCCCATCCTCACCGTGATCTGGGTGCCCTGGTTGCCTGCACACGGTTTAGGGGGCGCTTTCAGCTTTCCATCTGAGTAACTTGCTCTAATCAGAAAATACAGGAGATTATAAATATCCAAGGGAAACAGGATACTTACTTATCCAAAAGAGGAAAAGGAAATTTATACCAACGATACATTAAAATATAGCCAGGTTGTATATTGGCCTAATTACCATTTCCCTCTTTATTTTTCCACTAGTTCCATAACCATTCTAATTAGATGCCCAAAAATATACATCCCTATTCTTTTAGCAGATGTTGCTTTTTAGTTCTTAAGTGGTTTTTTAAGTTCTCACCTGAGGATATGTTTATTGATTTTAGAGGGAAAGGGACAGAGGAGGGAGGGGACGAGAGGGAAGAGAAGAGAAGAGAGATTAATTGGCTGCCTCCCATACGGTTCTTCATTGGGGACTAAAACTGCAACCTAGGTATGTACTCGGACCGAGAATCGAACCTGCAACCTTTTGGTTTAAAGGAAAATGCTCCAACCAACTGAACCTCCTGGCCTTAGTTCTTGAGTTTTGAGCTATAAAGAAAAGTTTTGCCAGTGTCTTAAGATGACAGTAAGTGTTTTTCAGTAATTCTGCAATTATTTGAGGGGCTACCATGTAGCAGGCCTACAGAGGCCCCGGTAACAGAGAAAGGCCTCAGAGAGCTCCTGCTGTAGTGAGCGTGTAGAACAAGTGCTAAGTGATCTAGAGAGGTAAACATTCAGCCTAGGGTGAGAGCAGGAGTACGTGAAGGTGTCACAGAAGAGGTGACAATTCATCTGGGCTCTAGGGAGGAAATGCATTTCAGATGCAGGGCAGGGAAGATCATCCAGGAAGAGAAAAAGACCAACAAAAGTACAGAGGCTTTAGAAACATCACAGCTGGGGACACGTGGAGAGAGAGGCTGAAAGGTGGACGGAGCGCTCCTTAGGAGGGCATGACTGCTATGCTGACGACTCTAGATGTCATACCGCCTAGGAGGGGAGTTACCAGAGGTCTGAGCAGGGACAAGACATGATCCCAGAGGTGAAGAAACGGAAGTTGTCTCCCCGCTTTGTGAGAAGGGATTCCAATCCTATCAGCCCACCCAGATCCGAGGGCAGTTGTAATTCCCATGGAGCCAAACTCCTCCAGCATCAGGGCTGGATACTCCGCAACACTCCACTTTCCACGACTTCACACATTTGTCTGTCCAAGAGACTGAGAAATGGGCAGAACTGCCCACTAGTGAGTGGCCAGTGTCTGTGAAAACAAAGATGTGATCCTGATTCCTTGAGTCCTATTTTTGCTCTGTTCTAAGGCCATTCATCAGCCTCTGAAAACTGTCAGCACAACAGTTGGTCCGTGGCCACCCCTAAGAAGGCAGCACAGGCCTGCCCAAGCGGCAGTCCTGTCATCATTTCAAGGTGATGCCCCACCACTTAGGGTATCTCGGTGTAACAGACACCTTGCTACATGCTTGGAACATGGCACATCCTATCTTTTAAGAGCCCATGAAATAAGATTATTACCTAATAACTGTCCCTGTGGATTACCAACTAATCCAAAGGGAGGCGAGAAAATTCACCCAAGATCTGGGCCAAAAAAGGTAACAACCCTGGTGTACAGATAGGATCACTTTGAGATGCAGAAATAAAGCACATTTCTGGATGAATGTACCTGTATGCACATTTTCCATCAGCTGTTTTGGTTGTAATAGTAACGTGAGCCACATGGCTTATGCTGGCCAAAGCCTAAGGAAGAGAAGAAAATGGAATGAAAAAAAATTCACCGCTGAGTCAACCCTGTCACATCATTAAGGGAAAGGTTATCTAAATTGCCTCTTCCGTTCTGGTTCTGTATTAACAAATGGCAACAATGAACACTCTGTCCACTCACTTTGAAAACATGTTTTAAAAATAAAGGAGGATATCAAATTGCTCTGTAGCATAGTTATTGAAACAAGGGAAAAAATATGTTAGGAAGTCTAAAAGAAAACACACCAAAGAATCAATGTATTAATAGCAATTCTGTTTAGATGTAAAGTTACAGGCATGTTAAATATGTTCAATGATTTGTCTTCCAACAATTTGAAAACTTACCTTCAGAAATGAATAACAGAGTCACTCCAAACAGATAATATTGTTTACTTTTTTCAAAACTGTTTTTTGTAAGCAATTACATGTTTAGAAATGTAAATTTTAAATTATGCAATCAGAACAAAACAAATTAAAAATGACCTTTTTGTTCCCTTTATAATGAAGACTGGTTTCCTAGCCCTGTGGAATCGGTATCTCCTTTCACAGGACGGCACAGCATATAAAATCCAGCCCAGGCACTGTGATGGGCTCTGTGGGATAGCATCTCAGTGAATACAGCCCGTGGCAGGTTCAGTTCATGGACAAGAAGTATGGCTCAGGCTCAGAGATCACCTGACTCCTACCTGGATTTCCCTGGTTTAAGTAATTGAGCCCATTTTCATCAATAAAAATGTATGTAATTTTGAGACCTGTGTAAGGAAGGACATTAATTACACACAATACTACATAACGCCAGGAAGAGAGCGTGCCACTGGCAGACGGTCTGCTGTTTCAGAGGCCTTTGTACTGGCATTGGAGCCAGTAGAGAAGAGCACAGGCTCTGGACTCAAACTCGGGGGTTCAATTCCCTAGGCTGCGGCTTCCTAGCCGTGTGCCCCCACCACACTTCCCAATGTCTCGGTGTCAAGTCTCCTCACATGCAAAACAGGATAATAATAGAACTGACTCTGCAGAGCTGTCAAGAATAGAAGAATTAATACATACAAGGTGCACAGAACCAGGGTGGCATGCAGATATCCTTTAATCGATTATTCTTCTTTAATTACAGTGAAATATCCCCAAAGAGACCCAATAGCTGGGTGAAGGCTCCAGGAGGGCTTAGAAACTGAAGCCAGCAGCCTGAAGCACACTTAAAATCAGGGGAGCCTCAGGGTGAATACTCTGATATTGCCCCTACCTGCAACAATCTGGGGCTCACTGTGAGCCAGTGTGCTTGAGCCCACTCTGGTTGGAGCTAACTAAGAGTGACTGGGCTGCCTTTTAAAAATTAAATGAAAGTAATACACACACACGATAAAAAGCTGAAAAAACTAAGAAAGGCCTACACGAAAAGTACTTCCCCGCCCCCACTTTCATTTTCATTCCCCTCAAATAACTACTCCAGGACAGCTCCTCCGGTACGCCCCCTCCGCCCCCACATCCAGCAGGGAATACAGCCCGGCCAAGACTTGCAGTGAGACCAAGTGACACCATGTCTTCTGACCTCCGAACGGTAAGACAGTAACTATTGTTTTAAGCCACTAAGCTTGTGGTCATTTTTTTCAGCAGCAACAATAATGCGATACAAACTGTTGGAAAAGTATACATATTTTTACTTAACGAATGCTATTTCTATAAATAGAGCCTAAGGAAATACCTGAAAAAAAACCCACCATGTATGTACATGAATATTCCCCACAGCATTAAAACAGGAAAACGTGGCAAAGAGCACAAACATTCAAAAAGAAACCATCTGAATAGACTATAGTACATACACGTAATAGAACAGTATGTAGCCGTTAAAATTTATCTAGGTCTATATTTGTAGTGAATGAAAAAATATCCACAGAATAGTGTCCTAAAAATAAGTTACTATGTCTTTTTTTTCTGTATCATATGTTCCTAAGCTACATCATATAATTTCATTCACATATATTTCAGTATATAGCTTAAAGGAAAAGGACTCAAAAATAGCCCATGATACTATTTTTACACCAAGAAAATTAAGAGTAATTTCTTAATACTGTCAGATAACCAATCTGTATTCAAATATCTCTGTCTCAAATCAGAATCCAAATAAGAGCTATACTTTGGAGCTGGTTCATATGGCTCTTAAATCTCTTTTTTAATCTACAAGTTCTTTTATCACGTAGTTTCCCAATCTCAGTATCATTTACCATGCTCCCTACATTTTCTTTATATCGTATTTCATTTATCTGTTGAGAAACATGCTGACAAATGGCAGAAATGTCATCACAGGAGGACAGTTCACACATGTATGTAACGTTTAGCTTACCTCACCCCGAAAGCCATAGGTAGAAATAGTAGCTAAATCCTCAAAGCACTGCAGTTTACTTGTAGTGAACCTCTCACACACAATATCCAGATCTTCTTTCTAGAGGATACCCCAAAAATAAGTAAATAATTATATTACTTTTTCCAAATCTTTTTTATTTTTTTTTCTTTTTCAGAGAGAGGGGAAGGGAGGGAGAAAGGGAGAGAAACATGGATGTGCAAGAGATACACTGATTGGTTGCCTCTTGTGCGCCCCCCAACCAGGGACCTGGCCTGCAACCCAGGCATGTGCTCTGACTGGGAATTGAACCGGTGACCTTTCGGTTCAGAGGCCGGCACTCAATCCACTGAGCCACACCAGCCAGGGCCCAAATCTTTTTTAATTCCACATTTCTTGAATGAATCCAAGAAGAAATTCCTCTCAGGAATTAGCAGTAACTTTATCACTTGGCACCCAGGAGACCACATTGACCTGGTGCTCCTTCCTTCTCACCTGTCTCATTTGGGGGCTCTGTCTCCTCTTCCCTGACTGTGGGGTGACCCAGGACGCCACCCTTGGACCTCTTCTCCACCTACACACACTGTCTTGATAATCTCATCCAGTCTCATGGATTGTATAAAATTTATTAGAAAATATCCCTATTAAAAATCTAGATACATTTTACAAATGCATTCAATTGTAGTAAAATATACATAACAAAATTTACCATTTTAACCATTTTTAAGCATAGTCCTGTGTCATAAAATACATTCAAATTGTTGTGCAACAATCACCAGCATCCATGTTCCTAAACTGAAACTGTACCCCTTAAACAAAGACTCTCGATTATCCCCCTCCCAGGCCCCCCATTGTTCTGCTTTCTGTCTCTGTAAGTTTAATCCAGGAACATCACATAACAGAAATCATACAATATTTGCCCTTCTGGGGCTGGCTTATTTCACTTGGCATAATGTTTTCAAGGTTTATCTGTGTTGCAGCATCTGTGAAAATGTCATTCCTTTTTAAGGCTGAATAATATTTCATCATAATTATATATCATATTTTGTTAATGCATTTATTTGTTGACACTTGGGTTGCTTCCAACTTTTGGCTATTGTGAATATGTTGCTACAAACATGGGTGTTCAAGTCTCTTCAAGACCTTGCTTTAAATTCTTTGGGGTATATACCCTAAAGTGGGTCATATGGTAATTCTGTTTAATTTTTTGAAGATTTATTATACCATCTTCCACAGGGGCTGCACTATTTTACTTTCCCATGAACAATGCACAAGGTTCTAATTTCTCTACATCCTTGCCAATACCTTCTTTCTCCTTCCCTCCCTCTCTTGCTGCCTTTATTTATGCCATCCTAATGCATGTCAAGTGGTGTCTCCCTATGGTTTTTATGTGTATTTCCCTACTTAGTGGTGTTGAGCACCTTTTCATGTGAGTCTCATGGCTTTTAATACCATCAGAATGTAATACACCAAATTCTTATATCCAGCTCAAACCTCTACCTGCACTCCAGACTCACACATATATCCGACTAAAAGACATCTTGAGTTTATCACACCCCCAAGTGATTTCCTGATCTTCTCGCAAACCTACTCTGTCCATCATCTATCCCGTCAGTGAATGGCAACTGTTTTCTATTTGAACGGGCTAAAACCTTGCTATCATTTTCGACTCCTCTTTCTCTCACACCGTGCGTACTGCAGCATATTCTGAGAGCTTTGTCTGCATAACCAGCCGAGAACCTCACTGCTTCTTACATCTCTACTTTGACCAAACTGGTCCAAGGCACCATCACCCGTCCCTGGGATTGCTACAAGAGTCTCCTCACTGCTTCTGTCCTGTCCCACTAGTCTGTCTTTCACACTGTACACAAAGTGTTCTTATAAAACTCACTAAACCATGTTACCTCTGCTCAAAACCTTCTAATAGCATTCCACCTTATTCAAAGAGTAATGGCCCATGAAGTTCAACATAATCAGTCCACTTCTCTTTCAGATCTCATCTCCTGTTCTAGACACACTGGCCTCCTTGCTAATCCTTAAACACATCAGGCATGCTTCTATGTCATGGTTTTTGCATGTATTGTTCTCTTTGCCCAGAACATTCATCCTTTAAATGGCCTCATGACTCACTCCTTGCCCTCCTTATTCCCCTGCACAGTGCCCAGTATAGAATAGGAACTCAATAAACAACTATTGTTGGTGTTGAATTTTTCAGTCAAACAATCCCATCCACAAAAGCCCAGTTTCCAGAATTGGGAAAGGTTCTGCCACTTCCTGCAGATGCATCACACGAAGCACTCAAACATCCTACTCCTCTGAGGTTTAACTTACCCTGATCCCGGTGCCATTGTCTTGGATCTGAATCAGCTTCAGGCCTCCCTCTTTTACAACCACTTGAATATTTGTGGCTTTTGCGTCTAAACTGGCAAATTAAAGAGAAAAAAAAAATCAGTCTGTAATGACCCTAATGCACAAATTTTAATATGAACTAAGGAATAAGAACACATTGGAGATAAATATAAGACTGTCTGATTAATGTCTTTCCTTTGTCTTACAAGCTCTGTATCTCCACTGTTATTAGTTTAGAGAGAGGGAAGAAAGGGGCAGAGGGGGCCAACCATCATTTCTAACAGAATATTCCCCACTATTTCTGGTCCTGTAAGAAAAAAAGTGAAGTTAGAAGTAGGTCCTTCTAGCACACGCGTTTTTCTCCAAGTCCACCATGTTACTCAAACTTCGTTCAGCCTCAGGTTCCTAAATGACTAATAAAATGTCATTAAAAATTCAAAATGTTTTCTCTTACTCTGCCCTTTTCTTTAAGAAAATATATTTATGTTGGGGGAAAGAAAAAAGGGCAATGCAGAAAGCTCTTCAAGAAGCTAAGAAGAAGTCTTTTGTACCTTCAAAGGCTACCCTACGAACACAGAGCCCCCGCTAGAGAAAACAAATTCAGGCTGGTGCTATAAGAGGAAGAGAAGTTATGGGCACCTCACACAGAAAATCCTTTATTTAGAAGGAAGACAGTAAGTTACTTAAATATTAAAGACCTTTCTCAGAAGACCCTGAGTTGAAGTAGTTCAGCCACCTTGACTTACATACTAAGAAGAGCATAAGTGGATCCATACAAAGTCTCTGCTTGTAGAATTAATTATAAGGCCTGGCTGAGTGGTTCAGTGGGCTGCAGCGTTGCTCCAGACACCAAAAGGTCCAGGTCAGGGCACATATGTAGGTTCTGGGTTTGATCCCCGGTGGGGGTGCTTATGGGAGGTAACCCATCGATGTTTCTCTCTCTCTCCCTTCCCCTCTCTCTAAAATTAGTACACATATCCTTGGGTGAGGATTTAGAAGAAAAGAATTAATTATAAGCCACTGAACTAATTAGTTTTGCTGTACAGGATTCTGGCACGGTACAGTAACGGGCCCAAAGTGTCCTGTCAGTTAATTCTAATACTGTAGAAACAAAAGCCAGCCTTTATAAACTGTGTAAATCAAGTCAAAAGGAGAAACTGCTCCTAGGTTCCCTGTTCCTTCTCTTTTCTACCTTCCCCTTAGCAGTCATTTCTGATCCACTGTTCTTTTAGTCCCGTTATCCTGAAGTTTGTTTTCACAATAAATCCCTTTACAAATATACCATTCTTCGCTGGGGCTTTTTTTTTTTTTTTTTTTTTTTTTTTTTAAGGTATGGATTTTATTAACATCAAATTGACGAACACAAAGGACCTCCCATAACGTTTAGGTCCGTTATGAGCGTGTCTTTTTTGAGGTTTACAGTTTACCCGGCCACCTTTCTTTCCACGTTTGTCACCTCTTCCCTCCACATTATCTGCCATTTGCAAACTTCGGAATCCACAGAGTACCCTATAAAATCACGTATCTCCGAAGTGGCCCCCCATAAAAGCAAAGGGTAAGAAACATTAAGTGGGATCACTAATTTGGCAATAGGAAAACCCAAGTTAAACCCAGAGAAAGTCCCTCGGCCTGTCCTAAAATCTCGACAGTCTATTTAGAATAAAACTCAAAATGAACTGTACTCTTGAATGTACGTGATTTTTTTTTTTTTAATAACCACGTATCTGACGGAGGGAGAGTTTTTCCCCACCGAAAGTTTTTATACATTTCAAAACTTGCACCTTCTGCATATACAATTTTAAAACTTCCTTTCGTTAACGACACCATTATAACAATACTCTGTAGCCCTCTAACTGTGCCCCAACCAATGCAAAAAGTCTCGCGACAGCGCCGGAGAAGCGGGAAGACACGACCCCCAAGACTTCAGCCTCTGTACGCATGCGCTAGACACGCCTTCGTCCAGGGCAGGGAGGCGTGTCCGCGGCCCGTTAGGTCGTAGCTTATGAGGAAGCCTAGGTATCTCCGTACCAGTTCTCAATCATCTCCTTGATGGCATTAGCCGGCCGCTGGATAACTTCCCCGGCCGCGATGCGGTTCACCACTGTCTCGTCCAGTCTCCGAATAACGCCCGCTCCGAGCGACATTTTGGCGCCAGACCCCAGGTCACGTAGAGATGCTTGCTGGCCGTGCCGTCAGCCAATCACTACAGGGCTTCGTGCTTACGTCATTACCTTAACTCTGTTTACGCCATCCGGTCCCTTACCCCTTCAAGAGATAGCGCCCCTTCCGAGCCAAGGAACTATTGATTGGGCAGTTTGAATGCCAGTTAAGTTTCTTAGGTTCGTGAGTTGCTAGGTCTCTTCGTGTCTCCCTAAAGCAGGTTCCGCCCCCTAGCTAGGAGGATTTGCGCCTGCGCGATAGAAATCACTGTCCGCTTTTCTGGCCAATAGGAACGTAGGTGTTCTAACGGGAGGTTGGTGCCGTGCTGCTGGGGTGATCTGGCGCAGAGCGTAGGTGCTGTTTGGCGCTTGCTTTTGGTCCGTCTCTTTCGTTGCAGCCACCGGGTCGTCTGCCCAGCTCTTTTGGCCGCCAGTAAAATGTGGATGACACCTAAGAGAAGCAAAATGGAATTCGAGGAGCCTCGGGGATTCCGGCCCGAGTGGACCCAGCGTTACTTGGTGGTGGAGCCCCCGGAGGGCGAAGGGGCCCTGTGCCTGATCTGTGCCCACCTCGTCGTAACCCTCTGCGAACGCGACGTCAGGCGCCACTACGAGGCCCAGCACCAGTACTACCAGCGGTATGTGGAGGAGGGAGAGCGCGCGGCCCTGGTGGAGCGTCTGCGGCAGGGCGACGTGCCCGAGATCATCCCGCCCACTCCCGAGGAGAGAGCGGCTCGTGCAGGCCTCGGGATCGCCCGCCTCTTGGCCTTCAAGGGTCGCGGCTGGGGCGAAGGGGACTTTGTGTACCAGCTAATGGAGGTGATGCTGAGAGATGTGCTGCCGGATCACGTAGGCGTTTTGGGCGGCATTGATTTATCTCCAGACACCATCCGCCAGAGGGTCCTGAGCATTAACGGGAATCTACGCAGTCAGCTTTTTAACCGAGCCAAGGACTTTAGGGCCTACTCCCTTGCCTTGGACGACCAGGCGTTTGTGGCCTATGAGAACTACCTCCTGGTCTTTGTCCGCGGCGTCGACCAGGACTTGGAGGTGCAGGAAGACCTTCTGACCATCATCAACCTGACTCATCACTTCAGTGTGGGTGCTCTCATGGCGGCAATCTTGGAGGCCCTGCAAACAGCAGGGCTTAGCTTGCAGCGAATGGTTGGGCTAACCACGACCCACACTCTGAGGATGATTGGTGAGAACTCTGGACTGGTGTCATACATGAGAGAAAAGGCTGTAAGCCCCAACTGTTGGAACGTCATCCATTATTCGGGATTCCTTCACTTGGAACTGTTGAGCTCCTACGACGTAGATGTGAGTCAGGTCATCAATACTGTATCCGAATGGATACTTTTGATTAAAACAAGAGGCATTAGACGACCCGAATTTCAGGCTTTACTGACTTCATCTGAATCAGAGCATGGTGAAAGGGTAAATGGACGGTGTCTGAACAATTGGCTTAGAAGAGGGAAAACTTTAAAACTAATGTTTTCGCTAAGGAAAGAGATAGAAGCGTTCCTGGCTTCAGTTGGGGCAACGACGGCCCATTTCTCAGACCAGCAGTGGCTTTGCGACTTTGGCTTCTTGGTGGATATTATGGACCATCTCCGGGAACTCAGTGAACTGTTGCGATTCAATAGGGTCTTTGCTGCTACGGCCTTTGACCATATTTGTAACTTTGAAGTTAAGCTGAATTTACTTCAGAGACATATTGAGGAAAAAAATCTAACACACTTTGCTGCCTTGAGAGAAGTTGTCGATGAGCTTAAACAGCATGTTAAAGACGATGAAAAAATCCTTGATCCTAATCGGTATAAAGTGGTGATCAGTCGCCTCCTAAAAGACTTTGATAGACATTTCAAGGACCTCAAGTTCATTAAAAAGGACTTAGAACTGTTTGCAAATCCATTTAACTTTAAACCTGAATATGCACCTATTTCAGTAAGGGTGGAGCTAACCAAACTTCAGGCAAGTACTGACCTTTGGGAGGAATATAGAAACAAAGACTTGGGGCAGTTCTACGCTGGATTGTCTGCTGAATCTTACCCAATTATCAAAGGAGTTGCCTATAAGGTGATATCCTTGTTTGATAGCAGCGAAGTCTGTGAAAAGGCTTTTTCATATTTGATTCGAAACCAACACACTTTGAGCCAGCCGTTGACAGATGAGCATCTCCACGCCCTGTTTAGGATTGCCACAACTGAAATGGAGCCACACTGGGATGCTCTTGTGAGGGCAAGAAATGAACCTACTCCATAAGCCTTTGTAGTACAGCATTGAAACACTCTACCAGAATCCAGTTCTAAAAGCCAAAATTTGATTTTTCAAGTTTACTAATTTGGATTTCAAGAAAGCACTGAGTTTATTCATTCAAATTGATCACAATTCAGGTTCTTTGGACAGATTTTTTTTTTTTTTTTTTTTTTTTTTTTTCATCTCAGGAGGCAGCCTGGGAATGAAACATGCAAACACCTCTTCTAAAACTTAAGGACAAAGTCATTGTCTTTTGTTTTTATGATGTAATTGTTTTTAAAGAAGTTTAGTACTGATGATGTGCGTTGAATTAGATGTCTCTCTAAGGTGTTTTGAAGAAATTTTAGCTCTTAATGAAATGTTAAAAATTCTGATGCATATAGTCTGAAATTATCAGCTCCTTAAATGTATGTTTGAGCCAATTTGCAGAAACTTATATAGCAAATTCAGAAGTTTCTGAAAAGGAAGAACGTACATTCAATGAAGGTATTTTTATCAAAATGTTTAAAACTTTTTAAAAACATTTGTGAGTCTGAGCTAAATATTGATAGGTTACCTCCTTCTTACCTCCTTTCTGTCCACCCTATTGATAATGATATAACTAGTAGAGGATATAATCAAATAAAATTTTAGGAGCAAGAATTATTTTTAAGTTGCTAGTTAGAAGGCTTCCTGCAATTTGGAGATCAGAGTAACCAATTATTGGAGGTTTCCCCTGAATGATTCACAATTGGGTACTGTTTTACCAGCTCGCCTATTAAACGACTGTGGTAAGTATAGAATCTTAATGATTGCCCATTAGTAAATGCTTTTTTCTGTTGTAGACAAATGTTTGGCCCTGTCAGAAAGGATGAGGCAAAAAGAGTTTTGCACTGCAGAATCAGGTGGTGTGAAATACTTTAGTTTATTTGTTCTATCTGCATGGGTGTTACTGCTTTTTAAAGAAACCCTGCTTAAAGGAAGCTTTATTTTTAGTGATATACTCAGATTTTATTAGCTGCTTGAAGTGGATTTATTAGAGAATTTGAAACTGCCCTCTGCATTCTGTATTTAAGGCAGCGCACAAGTAGAAATATTAACTCTAGAAGCAGCTTTATTCAGGTTATAGTAATTTCATATTTCTAGTGAACCATCTGTTTTGTGATAAAACTAATTTCAAATTTATATTAACCATGAAAAGGAAATCTTACAGTAAAGCCAAATATGTAAAATGACTTAAAAACAGGACTCAGTTTATAGATCCTCTGAAGTACAGTCTGAAAACATGTACTGAAGTCCTAACTATTTTAACACCTTATTCTATGGTCATTAGTCCAGCAAATTCAAGGAACCAGGATGCAACCAAGAATTTAGAAGGAACTGATGCCTGAGCAATCCAAATAGTGCGTAAGAACCCAAGAACCAAAATTGTGTGATTGGTTCTCAACCAGAGGCAAGTAAACCCTCTTTCCAGAGGCTGTTGGGACATACAGGGGACTTTTTTGGTTGTCACATTTAGTTGGGGGTGAAGAGGGTTCTGCTGGCATTTAAGTCATAGGATGACTGGGCACACTGAAGAATCATCCCTCTCAGAGTGCCAGTAGACCCTCCCAGTGTAGATTGTTTTATTTTGAGGGACGGGGAAAATTACCAGTAGATGCAAAATTAGAAGGCCAAGTTGAGCAAACTGGCCATACTTGATAGGGAAGCCTGGTAAGGTACAGTAAAGTCCTTGATGTGTTCTGATAGCTCACAAAAGCATTTATAAGTCAGTAATTGTTACTGAACCAGAATAAAGGACTTTATTCTGTTCTATACAATTCATTGAGGGCAGAAAAGCAAGCTATGACAAGATACTTGCCAAGAATGGTCAAGTTGAGATTTTAATTACATGGAGCAGGCTTAAATTTTGGGGAGGAAATACAGTGAAAATCTAACCAAACAAAAATCTACCGGTAATTTCCCCACAGTTTGGGGTATTCTCTTTCATGGCAAGTGCTTTATTGAAAGAATGATTGGAAGACCTGAAAGCTGCTCCTGCTTTCTGACTCTGGTTCCTCAAATATTGAAGTCTTGTACATTTTGTGAATTTCTAGTCTATATTTTGCTTATGGTAATAATAAAATTAGTTTGCATCATATAGTCATTGAGTGGGTGGGGATGGGAGATATAAGCCAAGGATTTTAAATCGACCCTGAGTAATAGAGAATTTGCTATAAACTAGTCTTGTTTGTAAAAGACAAATGTGTATTTTACCGTTTTCTGTATTAAGTAATTCTGTAACTGCATGGCAGTCTTGTTTTTTAAATATTTTTTTATGAAGTAGTTGTTACTCGTCCTGTTAGTGAATAGAGTTAAAAATAAGTACTATTTTTTACAAAACTCTTACGTACCCTATATTTCCTATTTCTACTAGTGTTCTTAAAAGATCTGTGTGTATTCCTGTTCTCCCATATTGTCACTCAAACTGCTTTACCAAGCTCACAAAGTCCTTGTGAATATTCTTACCCTCTGACACCGCTGACCACCCTCCTTGAAATAGATGTTTACTTTGGCTTCGGAGAGGTACCATGTCCAGGTATGCTTGCTCAGTCTTCTTTGGAGGACCTGCTTTCCCTTAAGTACCTGTGTTCTTGGGACAGTAGTTAAGTTTTGTTTTAGGCTGCCTTATTCTACATCATCTCCTTAGCTGATCTCATCTCCTTTTGGGCTTCAGTTACCACCTATATGCAAATGACTCACAGATGTTTATCTCCTTTCTAGACCGTTCTTAATTCATATATCTAATTTCTAACTTAAGCGTGTGTCACTGATCTTGCCCCTAAACCTTTTCTCTCTTGTTCACTCTTTTAGGAAATGGCACTACCACTACTAACCATTCAGTTGCCCTTGCCCGAGCCAAAACCTGAGTTATCCGTGACTTTTTCCTCTTCATACATCCTACCATTCACAAAAACCTTCTTGTTAAGCTCACTGTCTAAATTTTTCTTAATTCTCTGGTGCTACTATTCTCATTCAGGCCATCAGCCTGCCTAAACAATAGTGACAGCCCCCTCATTAGTCTCCCTTTCCACACTGCAGCCAGATTGTTCCAAAGGACACACCTGGTCATATCATGCCACCACTTTCACCATTGCTCTTACGACAGGATACAATTCCTAGTCATCTTTCAGGTCTCGCTTTATATACTCTTTCCTCCAAGAAGCCTTGATCAATGCCCGCTAGGCTAGGTGCCCCTTACTACATGCTCCCTAAATACCTGTTTTTTCCCAGCCATACACTTAACACACATTATTGTTACCTGTTATTAATCACTGCTGGACTGCAAGCTCTATAAGGGCAGGGACCTTTTGCCTTGCTCACTGTGATATCTTGCTTAGCACAATGCCTGGTGTTTTAATAAATGTTTGATGAATAAATGTTTGTGTAGTGTTTTACGATCTTTGAAGCCCTTCCACCGTGTCATTTACCTTCACAGTGGTCCTCTCTTAGACTGCTTGCTGGGTAATTGCTATCCACATATTACAGATTGAGAAATGAAACTTAAGTTCTTTGTGACGAGGGACCTCATTGTATTCCCAGAATGTAGCTCAGTGGTTCATGTGTGGCTCAAATATTATGTGAATGTTGGGGAAACGAACTTAGATTGGAATTTGCCCTAGTGAACATGAGTCGTAAAGCCAGGATTCAAACCCAGTCACACTCATGTAACTCCACTATGTAATAATAAGTCATTACCTCCTTGATATAGAAGTCTTAATTTTTTTTTTTTTTTTTAAATTTCTAAAGGAACCTGGATGACTATTTAGTGAACTAAAACAATACTTAAGTAATTAGAAAATAACATTCAGTATCAGAAAAAGTGAATGCTGCTTAAGAATTAACACCCATTTTCCTTTTGTAAGCATCAATCCTAGGAGAAAATGGTGTGCTATTTACTTGCTCCTTTTCTTTACAGACAATTTCTGGCTCTCTTCTGGGATTTATAAGTAAGTCAGTTTAACAAAATAATAGAGGGATGACTCAGTCAGCCCTGCTGGTCACTAAATATTTCGTTCACTTGCTTTCCTACCTGCAAACTGCCCTTAGGAACCTCCCCAATGAAGATGACTCAAAAGTGACATCTAGTCAACATGTTCTTCCTAAATTTACTGTATTTGGTTTCTTATTTGCAAGCTTCTCTGAAGTTAATTCCTGGGTACCTGGTACTTTCAGACTTCATGGGAGAGCTTTATAGTCTCTTTCCTTGAGCCTTTTTGTCCAATTTAAGGGATTAACTAGTGTGACATTTTTAGCTGGATTTTCATCTGAGGCACATTAACTCTTTTCAGAGATCGTAACAGTAGGTATGATAGACATCCAGTGATTTCATCCTTCTGCAAAACTGGGTTTTAATCAAGCTTTGGATTAAAGCATTTTTCATTTTTTCTAATTGAGAAGTGGCCTCATCTTAATAGGTAATTGAGTTTGTGAATGCTCTCTATTTCCTTGCATTCCTGCTTGCAATTTGGTGAATTCTTTTCTGAGTTCATCTCTTTCCTGTTCATTTTGTCAAATGCAGCCAATAGCAATGATAACATATTCCCTTTTTTTTTTTTTCCCTTTAGTAAAGGGTACATTACTGGCTTTCCAGCTTCTTTCAGGGGACAGTTTCACCTGTCCGTAACATGAATTGCCCCTACATGAGTTATTCCTTCCATCTTCCAATAGCAGGGTCCCAAATGCCTGCCAACTATGCCCATGTTCAATAGTTCATGTTTTTTTAAAACAAAACCAGTTTCTGTATCAGGATGAGGTATTGTATTGCCATACAATAACCCCAAAATCTCAGTGTCTCACACAACTTTTCTCTCACTTAGGCAGGGACTTTGCTGTGGGTCAGAGGTTGACCACAGGCAAAATCTGGCCTGTGTTTGTTTCTAGAAATAGTTTTACTGGAAGACATCCTTGCCCATTTGTGTATTGTCTATGGCTGCTTTTGCTTTATAATAGCAGAATTGAATAGTTGTGACGGAGTGCATTGCCCACAAAGTCTAAATATTTACTATGTGACGCTTTATAGGAAACATTAACTGATCCCTGCCCTAAATTGTCATCCTTCTGAGACTCGGGCAGACCAAGCAGCTACCATCTAGGGTGTGGCTGCTCATTTGGGGGAAATGAAAAGAGTATGGCAAATCACTCATTGGCCCTTAAAGTACTTCCATTGGCCAAAGTAAGTCACTTGACCCCACCAAAGTCCAAGGAGTACAATCCCTACAAGTGCCTGGGAGGAATACCAGAATTATTTGGAAGGCAACCCTACTGATTAACACATGGTGATATCTTTCTATTTACATAATTTCTTTAAAAATATATTTTTTTAGTGAGGTAAACCTTACACTCAGTAAAGTGTGCAAAAATTAAATGTTCACCACAGTGGATACTTATAATGCACCCTTGACTATCACACAGATCAAGATCCTGAACATCTCTGGCATCCCAGGAAGTGCTCTTATGTCCCCCCCACCAACAGATAACCGCTGTTCTCACCCTTATCCCCAGGGATTGCTTTTGTCGGCTTTAAAACCTAATGTAAATGTAATAGTGATGTGTGATCTTGTCTGCTGTTATGCCTGTGGGAGTAATCCATGTTGCATGTAGCAGCAGTTCATTTTTCACGGTTGTGTAGTATTCCCTTATGGGACTAACATAGTTAATGGTTATCACGAATAAAGTTGCTGTGGACATTTTGGTATCTGCCGGTGAACATGTGCACCTATTTCTCTTGGGATACTCTGGTCTATACCTTGCTTCCGTACTTCCTGCGCATAATCATTAATCACACAGCAACTAGAACGGTCCTTTTTTTTTTTTTTTTTTTTTTTTTAATATAAATCAGACCATGCCATTCATATGCTTAGAATCCCCCATGGCTGAGTATCGAATCAGAATAAAATCTAAGGTCTTTATCATGGTCCACGAGGCACTGCATGGTCTACACTCACATGGACCTTACTCTTCCTACACCACCTTACACCATATCCTTTATTCCTTCCCCTGTGCCTCCTCATTCTGCTCTGCTGGCCACCGCTTATAAATTGGGATACCAAGGTAAGTTATTTGACCCTGTCTTTAAAGAGGTTGTACTCTACATAGGTAATTTTAATATAATCCATAACACTGGCTAAGGTTATTCTGAATATACAGCAGAACCAGGACAAAAGCTATTTCCTGACCCCTGTTCCAGTGCTTTTCCCACTCTTCCGTTGCTGTCATTACCAGATCGGTCCCCATTCCTTTCAAGGAACTACCTGTTTGCCAGGTGGAACATCCCAGAATCCTCTCAGTCTTGACCTTTTGTTCTAGCTAACAAAGACTGAGACAGGATCTCTCGGTTCTTAGAAGAAATCCTTTAGGATTCTAGAATATTTTGAGAGTTCTTTACGTTAGAATTCTTTGAGATAGCTTAACATAAAATGTTCATATTTTGCTGTGTATTCTGTAATGGCTTATATGCATATTACCCATGTCTATAGAGTATGAAAAAATTTATCTGAAAAGAACGGGACAGGTGCCATGTTAGGTAATTATTTGACAGTTTTTCAATTTCTTCTGTGTATCTTGCTTTTAAGTTCCTTTATTTCAAAAAATATTTTTAATTTATTGATTTTTAGAGAGAGAAATATTGACTTGTTTTTCCACTAATGCATTCATTGCTTGATTCTTGTATGTACCCTGACCAGGGATGGAACCTGCAACCTTGGCATATTGGGAGAATGCTCTAACCAACTGAGCTTTCTGGCCGGGGAGCATTTGAATTTCACTTAAAAAAATTTTTTTCTAGGAGGTTTTCCATTAAAGTTTTCAAATTTATTGAATTGTTCATAGCATTTTTATTTTATTTCCTCTGTATCTCTGGTTAAATTCTCTTTCCTAATGTTTGGACTTTCTCTTTTGCTGAATTTGCCTCATTTCATTTCTTTTTTTTTTTTAATTCTTTTAGTTCTTTTCAAATTTACTATTGCATGGTTTTTACTACTTTGGTTTTGTACTGATACTTCTTTTATACTGAACATATTTGCTCTAAAATATTAACATAATTTAATTTGCTTTATCCTACAATATTCATAAAATTCTTAAACAGTATTTAAAGAGTTTAGTAATATTACTTATGGTAGGATTGCCAAATGAAGTTGAGATTTCTGGAAAGTTATTGTCTTGACAATATATTCCTTTAAGAATGTACAGTTAAAATACTGTTCTCCAAAGTTAATTGAAATAATTACTGTGTGTGTGTATGGTTATATGACCAACTTGATATAGTCATTTAGTTTTATTTGTTTCAGTTTGGGACAAGTTTTAATTACTTTTTCATTTTTTTATTTATCATATATTGCTTCTGAAGATAAAATTATATGATGTCTCATTTCCATCCTTTCCCTTGTTGTTCAAGGTGCAGGACTATATGAAATTAGCCCTGGGTTATCACCATGGATTGTATAGAAAATAAACTAGCAAGACTCTCATCCTTTTCTTTAATGAGATGATAGCATCTGTGAAGCATTAAGGTCAACTGCAAAACTAGAAGGAATACCACCCAGCACAAGATTGCGTTCACTTCTGACACAAATGAAAGTTCAGGGGGTTCCCAAAACTACCCTCAGTTTCAGGAATACACTATCAGGACTCACTGAAAGCAGTTGTACTCATGATCATAGTTTATCACAAGGAAAGGATACATATTAAAAATCAGTCAAGGGAAGAAGCATATGGAGCGGAGTCCAGGAAAGTACCAAGCATGGAGCTTCCGTTGTCCTTTCCCCACAGAGTAAGGATGCATTACTTTTCTGTCATTGATGTGTGACCATAGGCACAGAGTATTGTCACCCAGGGAAACCTCTATGTCCAGAGTTTTTATTGGGGCTGAATTACCTAAGCAAGATTGATTGTCCATGTGGTTAATCTCACTTTCCAGTTTTCAGTCACTCTGGGTGTGACTCAGAGCCCCCGACCTGCATCCACTGTTGGTCTTCTCCCACCCTAAATTATATTGTTAGACCACTGGGCATGACAAGGCCCCCAAGTAAACAAAGACACTCTTATCAGGCATGACATTCCAAAGGTTTAGAAATCGCCTCCCAGAAGCTGAGGGCAAAGGCCAGACCTCTTTCGTGGGTAAGGTTAAATTCTTTTTTTTTTCTTTCTTTTTTTACAAATTGAGGTACAACTGACAGGTTACATTCTTCACTACACGACAGCAAACCTCAATTTCTTATATCAGCAGTTTCCTTACATCAAGGATCTCCAGAATCCCACAGGCTTCAAGGGTCCTCGGCTGTGGGTAACTGACTTCCCAAGGCAACTCTTGTGAATAACTGGGACCTCCAATCTCAGACTGCCTGGCACCCAACAGCCTGTTTACTCCCCTACTGATGAGGTCAGTTTATCACTTGTCCTATAAGAAAGGAGACCCACAGTAGGTTTCTCCAATGGAATTGAACGGACGCTGTGTCCAGCAGGTGCCCTGACCCTGGCACACCTGTCCATGGGACGATGGTGACTGATTGATTGTATCCCTCTGTTTTGCTGACTCTGATCTTGTGAGTTGTCCCCAGTAAAGCCAATTCCTCTGTGAGGGTATAGACTTTATCTCAACCCCTTGTACAAAAAATGGCAGCCACAAAGGGACCTAACACAAAGTAGCATTAGATAAATTCTCTTTGGCACTTTGTTAAATGAGCGATACAAAGAAACAACATAGTATACTGGAGATCCCTACACACTGATACGAAGAGAGCTTCCTCAATGTGTTTAGTGCTGTATAGTATACCTTTTTGTGAAAATAACTTAGTTAACTTGTCCTTTTGATTGTTTTGTGTCTCTTATTTTTACAAATAGTACACTCACGAATTACTTTATGCATAGGTCATTTCAGAGTTTACCTGATGAAGCTTTGAGGAAGATTGCCAGAAGTGGAACTCCTAGGTAGAAGCATAAATGCATTCATCATTTTTCTAGATGTTGCTGAATTTGCCCCTTTTGTGGTTGTTCCAGTTTGCTTTCTCACCAGCAGAATATGTGTGTCTGTTTCTCCACAGCCTTTAACAAAAACAAAAGTTGCAGATCTTTTGGATACATGCCAACCTGATGATAAATGGTATTTCAGTGTAGCTTTATATTTCTCTTATTATGAATGAGATTTAACATTTTTATGTTTAAGAATTGTTTTTTCCCTGTGAACCCTCTGCTCAGATATTTTGCTGTGTCATGGTTACCTAAAAATGTCCAGGTGATATTTTCTGGTAAGTGACTGCTCTCCCTCCCTCTGGGGTTAATGAAGCAAATACAGATAAAGTCGTGTTTTTTTGTTTTGTTTTTTTTTACACCATTCTCTGTGCTTTTGATGTGTATCATTTTTTTAAAAAAGAGGACTGCTACTCACTTCTCATGGTCAGGTTTGCTTGTAACAAACAAGGGCAGCAGGTCACGCTGACTGGCCGGTGTCACAGGCAACAAAGAGGGAAGTGAGAGCAGGTATAAGCTTCCTACAGCTGGACAGCATCACATCATGACAAGAGAGAGTTCAGGAAGCTGGTGTGTCTCAAGAGAAAGGTTGCTTGGTGAACAGCAGGCCTCAGCATAATCTTTGGTATCAGTGGAAAGCTGGTTTCCCTGGCAACAGGGGCCTACTTAATGAAGGGTGCCAGGCAGCAGGCATGAACGTGTCCATAGCAAGTGTACATAGAAAAAGGATGCCTGCTCACCAAATACTGCTCTCTGGTCTGCATATTCAGATCTAATGATGGTATATAGAAAAAGCAGAAAATGCCAAAAGACGTGATAAAAAGCTTTGGTGCCCTCACTTCTCCCCTCCCTCACTGCTCTGCTCTAGTAGTAACCATGTGGAACCTTCTTTTATATTAGTTATTTTGGTTACATGTATCTCTATATCACTACTTCAATTCATCAACTCGAAACATGGTTTCTGTCTAGTTTCCTATGATAAATAAGAACTTTGCAAGTTCATGCTGCTCTGTTTCTCCTTGCTTCACTTTCTCATAGTTCTGTTGGTTTTCATTATGTTGATTAGTTCTGCAAATTTAGATTCTAGTCTTAAACTATTCGTGTTTCCTCTGCCCCTGCCATTGCCGCTCTCTCCTCTCTCTTCTACCTCTTAGTCCCCATCCAGTCTGGGGTTAGGGTTAGGGGACTCGGCTTTTATATTTACACACTGATAAGGTTAAGAAAATTTATAACATTCTGTTCAGAATTCATTACTATCCCCCACACTTGGTCTCCAGCTTGATGCTAGAAGTTCAAAATTAATAAACACCAAGCTGTGACACACATTACATTTTCTCCTGTACTTCCGATGTCACAGCCCTGGACCCCTCCCAGGACAGCATTCCTAGCAAATCATCAAATACATTCCCTTTTCTTAAACTACCATAGTTGTGAAGTACATAAACCACATTTTAGTTGGCTTCAAATTTGGATCCTAACTTTCAGGTCTTGGAATTTTTTATTGTCCCCTGCCACCCCCCCAACCCCCCACCCCCCTACCCCCTGCCTCATTGGGAAAAGTAAAAACCTTTTTCATTGTAGCACGGAGAGTTTCTTTTCTACTCTAAAATAGCTCAGGTCTATTCTAGAATTCTTTAGAACATCTTTTTGGAGTCCGCTGACAACCTGTTTTAATTTAGGCTGATTTATTTCAAAACCTACTGGAAGCTTCACCTTGGAATTTCAGAGTTGTTCTCCCGCAGAATTTTGAAGGTGTACTCTAGCAATTTTTAAAGATTTTTATTGTGAAATAGAATACATATACAGAAAGGTGCATAATCACAAATTTGTCTCTTAATGGTTATAATTATCCATATCACTACCATCCAGGCCATAAAATTTTTTTTGTCAAAACCCTAAAAGTCTATAACCCCCCCAGCTCAAATGTTCCTTTCTGATCAAAATGCTGCCCTTCCCTCTTAGAGATAGTCACAATTCTGACTTTTATGGAAATAACTCTATTGATTTTAAAAAATGTTATAAGTATGTATCTCTAAGCACATAGCCTAGTGTTGCTTATTTTTGAGCTTCACATAAGTAGAATAATACAGTGTGTTCTTTTGTTTGGGCGCCGTTGCTCAACATTATATTTTGAAATTCATCCATGTTGTTGCATGTAGTTGTAGTTTGTTCATTTTCATTGCTGTGTAGTATTCCATTGCATGGATCTAACACAATGTATTCACCCCTTCTTCTCGGTGGATATTTAGGTTATTTCCCATTTGGGGCTATTGTGGACAGTGCTGCTGTAAACAGCCGTAAGCATGCCCTCTGGTGCTGATGTGTAGGAGAGTTTTTGACTGCTTATTCTACCAGTTACTGAAACAACATTGTTCAAAGCTCCCACCAGCACTGGGAATTTGTCTTTGTAGGTCTGACAGCTTTTGCTTTACATAGGGAGGCAGGTGTTTGGTACACACACGTTTAGAATTGTTAATTCTTCCTGATGACTTGAACCTTTTGTCGTAGTGAAGTGACCCTCTTGAATGCTTATTTTGACCTAAATTCGGTTTGTCTTATATTAATAGGGCTAGGCCAGCTTTCTTTCATTTTCTTTTTTACTGTGGTAAAATACACACAATTTAAAATCTTCCATTGTAGCCATTTTAAAATGTATAATCCAGTGGCATAAAGCACATTTACAATCACCACTATCTCATTCCAGAACTTTCTCGTCATTTCAAACAGAAATTCAACAAGACACCCATTAAACAAGTACCCCTCCCCCTTTCCCCTCAGCCCCTGGTAACCACTATTCTGCTTTCTGTCATTACAAATTAGGGTATTCTAGGTAACTCACATAAGTGTGATTACATTTGTCCTTTTTTTAAAATACGACTTATTTCCTTTGTTTTTTGGAGCTTTAAACAAACTTGCTATAAGATATCATCATATAAATACACTAAGCAGAGATTTCGAAAAAAACAGCCTCAGTATGTAATACCGTGTGGGGGAAGCAAAGAGTATGAATTTCTATTCCTAAAGTGTTTACAGAGTAGTTAGGAGGAAAACAGGAGACGGATTAAAAACAGGACAACAGGGAATAAGGATCAGGGAAATGTATGGCATATGATCTTCCTTTTGCTTCCCCTCAGCCGATGTAAAGGAAATTTGTGACTATTATTTAAATGTTCTTAAGTTGAATGGATAAACATGCTGGGATTGAGGAGCGTTTCCTCCAGGATGGAGGTAAAATCGGAGCCTGTCGCCTGGTGGTGTAGCTGCACACTCCGGCCTCAAGGTGGCGACATACCGAAATGAAAGCTGTAACAGCGCAAGTTCCTCCAGGACCGAAGTTGCGAAAAACCAGCAAGATCTTATCACCTAGGAAACAAAACCCTTTACAGGTCCAACACTGGGCGAGGTGGCTGTCAGCAGGGTGCTGGGAGCACTTCCTTCTCATATCCCACCACCTCAGTTGTCCCTGCACAACCCTCTCCGTTACTGTCGCTTAATTCCTTTGTCTTGCTACCCCAACCACCCTCCTCAGAGCCCACCAAGGCTTCTGTCCTCTGAGGCTTTAGTTGCATTTCTGCATTGTTCTTCTTTTGCTCCTCCCCCTCCCCCATGAGAATCAGTTTCCCAGTTCAAATGCAAATTCCTTAGTCACCCTGATGAACGTGATTTTGCCCCACTCCGAATCTATAAACATCAATAACCGTATTGCCACGAGTACCAATTTGGAACTAGATCCAGTAGCTCCGTGACTTTGGTCTCATTACTGATAGGTATTGTTTCTTCATTCATTCCACAAACATTGTGTCAGCTAAGTGCCAGGGAGGGGACACACGGAACAAGATGAAATCCTGGACCTCAGGGTGCTTGCTGTCCAGCGGTAGATGACAAAGTTATAAAACAAGGTGACATGGGCTGTAACAGAGACATAAACAAGGAGCAGTGAGCAGGAAGTGAAAATGGGGAAGTATGGGCTGGGCAGGTGGGTCAGGTCAGGCTTACACATGACAGGTGACGATAGGGTTGAGTCATATAGGGACTTTCAGAGTTTACCAGATGGAAGAGGTTGGAAAGGCCATATCAGGCTGCAAAAATAACAACACGTGAGAACACCCTTATCAATTCCTCAAACGAGTTCGTGAGTTCAGGACAAACCACATGTTGGGCACCTCCCAGCTTGCCTTAGCTTGCCAACCAAATCTAGTATAGTGTTTAATTTTATTAGTGACAATAAACTTGGCTGACCTACCTGGCCCATCTGTGGCTGGCTTTTATTTGGTGTGTACTGCATTAAAATTTTGAGTGGTTAAGTAGGAACTTCACATAATAAAGTCAAGATTTCTGGTTTCTATCAAAAAATCAAAAGAGTTTTGCCCTGGCCGGGTAGTTCAGTTGGTTGGAGCATCTTCCGTACACCACAAAGGTTGCAGGTTTGATTCCCTGTCAGGGCGCATACCTAGGTTGCAGATTGAATCCCTGGAGGCAACCAATTGATCGAGCTCTCTCTCTTTCTCTCTCTCTCTCCTCTCCATGCCCTTCTCTCTCTAAAATGAATAAACATGTCCTTAGGTGAGAAATAAAAAAATCTCAATGACATCGAACACACCTTCCCTATGGCAACAGTTGGAGCCACTTTAGAAGGAGCCTGGCTGTTCTGGTTTGCTGCAAACCTTACCCCTAGTACTTATACCTGGCCAGTACTCTCCATTGGGATACTTGCTTTGTCCCCCACCCCCGATAGGCAGCTGAAATTGTGATCTCTGATTTGACATCCCACCCCAGTTACAGGTGTGGGCTAGAGCTCTTTTTTTTTTTTTTTTTTTTTAAGATTTTGATTATTTACTTTTAGAGAGAGGGGAAGGGAGGGAGAAAGAGAGGGAAACATCAATGCGTGAGAGATACACGGATCAGTTGTCTCTGGCATGGACCCAGCTGGGGACATGGCCCGAAACCCAGGCACGTGCCGTGACTGGGAATCGAATTGGTGATCTGATCTCTCAGTTCACAGGCTGGCGCTCAATTCACTGAGTTGAATCCCAGGGCATGGGCTAGGATTCTTAAGCCTTGTGCAGATCCCCTTCCTGGGGGCAGTAAAGAAGTAGAGGGAGGGAAAGGAAGCCGATTCTGACCCAGCTGCTGAGACTGGTTGTGTAGAGGGCCACCTAGAGGTCCCACCCTCTGCAGAGAGGTAGGTCAGAGCAAAGGAGGAGGAATGAGGCAGCACTCCTGTGGCCAGAACCTGCACAAGGAACAAAGAGAGTGATGAATAAACAGGCGCAGGACTGATCCATTGGACATTAGTCCTGGTCTATGAGGGTGAGATAGGCCCACTCCTGACCATTGTGGGGGTCGGCAATAGTACAAATGGAGATCCACAGCCCACAGGCTTTGTCTTTCTCTTTCTAGTCCCGCCTCTGTCCTACAGCATGAGATGCACATGTGTGTGGACCCCTCAGCCCACAAGTTAACTTCTATCACAACTCCTGTGCTCCTGGCAAACAGCTGCCCCTTGGCTACCCCTTGGCCTAGAGGTGTGCACACCAGAAGCTCGGACCACTTTCAGAAAGACAGACTCAAGAACCAGGCCTGGCCAGACCGTGAAAACAGGCTCAGAGCCTTTTGGGCAGGAAACTATGGCCCAGATCATGGTCTAGAAGGAAGGCGTAGGGTCTGGATGGGCATACCCATTGGGCCAGTGGTCCTCTCACCCCCTAGGGAAGGGCATGGTCAGAGGAAAGCCAGAAACCTGGAGTCTTCAAAAGCTCGTGGCCACGGCTAAGGTGTCAAGAACAGAGATGCACTTGGATTACCTTAGGTCATGAGGTCTATATTCCTTTGCTGGGTCTGCTGTAACAAAGTACCACAGACTGAGTGGCTTAACACAACAGAACCATAATCTCTCATATTCTGGGGGCTAGATGGCCAGCAAAATCAACGTGTCAGCAGGGTTGGCTCCATCTGAGGGCTCTGAAGAAGAATCTGTTTCATGCCTCTCTCCTAGCTTCTGGTGACAGCTGCCAGTGCTTGGTATTCCTTGACTTAAAATACATCATTCTCATCTCTGCCTGCATCTTCACATGGCATTCTCCCGTGTCGCTGTGTCTTCATACGGTCATCTTCTTATAAGGACACCAGTCATATTGGATGAGGGGACCACCTTACTCCAGTGTGACCTCAACCCAAACAATTACATTTGCGGGAATGCTATTTCCAAATAATGTCACATTCTGAGGCATAGGGAGTGGCCACCTCAACATACTTGGGATTTTTTTTTTTTTTTTTTTTTGGTGAAGGGACACACTTAGTCCACAACAGGGTCTATCATGAAGTCACAGGCAGTGACAAGGGAGGCAAGACTCAGGTTTGCAGAATCCATCTTTCAGCCAGTCCCCCTGCAGTTGGGGGACAAGGTGGGTGTTTTTTCAAGATAGCTTGGTTCTCACTGACCTGCTGACAAGCATTGGCTGATCACCCAATGTCACAGCGCCCCAGTCTCCCTGCATCTGCTTCGGTCTCTCCTGCTGCCTTCTCTCTGCGCATCTCTTTCTCTATCTCATGCCTTTGGCTGACTCTGGTGCTTATGGCCTGGATGACTGCTCTCTCTCACAATTTTTCATATCTTGCTTCTACTACCAGTTACCCTGGCTCTCCATTCAACCTCCAGTTCAAATTTCTGGGAAATGATCTGGTCCAGGAAATCACTGTGATTCCTGTTGGAACAACCTTCTCGCTGGTTTGCCTTATTGGATGCCCTTGGGACAGGTCCTGCCCACCCTGATCCAAGTAGCTGTGTCCAGGGTTGGGGCATTGTGGCATAAACCACAGCCAGTTAACAAGAAGCAGCCCCAGGTGGTTTATTAGCAAGTGGCTAAGGGCAGGACAATTGTCCACTCTTTCCTCCAAGCCAAGATTTCCCAACCTTGGCACGATTGACATTTGGGGCTAGGTAATTCTTTGCTATGGGGTATTGACTTGCCTATTGCAGGATGTTTAGCAGCATCCCTGTTCTCTTTCTAGTAGATGCCAGAAGCACTCTCTCCCATCTCCCAATGAGTTATGACCGAAGTGTCTTCAGACATTGCCAAATGACTCCTGGGGGAAAGTCACCCCTAGTTGAGAACCACTATTCTAACAGTATGGGAGGCTCCGGGATTAGCCCTTCGAGGTGGGTATAGTCAGTATTGCAAGTATAAAGGCTACTACTGATGACAGTATATCTGCCTCTGTCAGGGCTGACTCAGAGGCTGAGAAGGGGCAGCTCCTGCTGTGGGGAGGGCGTTCATACGTGATAGCTGCACTCAGTCAACATGAAGAGACCAAGAAATAGTGTCATGTGAGTGTGTTTTTGTAGCTGCATGAATTTGTATGAACATGTTCATTGGTTCACTTTGTGTGTACATGTGTGAGAATGCACAATTGTTAGTGTGAGTGTAGGTAACTGTGTGAGGACATATATGTGCCTGTGTCTCAAGCTTGGACTGTACATAATCCATACTGCCCCTCCTCTTATGTTATCAGGCTAGGTCAATATCATATATGACACACTTAATACTATTATCAGAGTGCTACACAGGGAAAGAATCAGCTGAAGTTGAAATGAAACGCAGAATTTCCTTCAGAGTGGTTTTTCCTGTTGTGTGGACCTGTCTGCCTCTAGGCATATGTAATGTGTAATGAATGGGTAATGCCTCCAGTGACATCACCCTTTAGTACCAAAATAAATCCAGGGCAGACTCAGCTCAGGGTCCAAGAAGCACAGCCAAAGCCATTCTGAGTTCATCAGTGTTTTCTAATCTCAGCTCTTTGGCCAACTGGACTTACAACAAGCTGCTTAGTTTAGTTTCCTTTCCTGTAAAATGGGGATGATTAATATCCTTCTCACAGGACTCCTTTGACAACAGCTTATAGTATCATAAGGATTTTAAAAATTGTGTTCCGTAAATGTTGAATGATAGTAAATTGTATTTCCTCCTTCACTTGGCATTATGTAAACTGTTCACTTAAAAAAAAAATCAACTGATATCTGTTTATGCTCATTGTCATCTACCTAAATATTTGTCTTTCTTATTTGTGTTAGCTCTGTGGGTACACAGGGTTGGGTCTGTATCTTTACTTGGTATAGTGGCCATTAGGTCCCTATTGACTCATCAGTTGTTTGTTTTCAATGATATTTTTGACAGTGATGTTTCTGCCCTGCTTAAGTCCTCAAGAGCATCTGTTCATTTTCAGTTATTTAAGGTCATTGAAATGGGTTCTTGAACACTTTCAAGGGAGAAGAGCTTGTCATTCTTTCAACCAACCAACCAACCAACCAGCCACATGTGAGAAACAGAAAGACAGGTGGGGTAAGGCTTTGGTCCTCAAAACATCATAGTAAGAGACAAGCCACAGACTTGGAGGAGAGCTACCTGTGGACACTTGCCAGGTGATTTTCCTGCTCTTAAGAATTAATATTCTTTTCTTCCTTTATTGAGGTACAATTCATAAATAGAATTGTATATATTCAAAGTGTACAACATGATGCTTTGATATATGTATACTTTTTTAAGTATATTTTATTGATTATGCTATTACAGTTGACCCAGTTTTTTTCCCCCTTTGATCCCCTCTGCCCAGTACCTCCCTTCCCTCCAGCAATCACTCCCCTTCCTTAGTTCATGTCCATGAGTCATGCATATAGGTTCTTTAGCTTCTCCATTTACTTTACTATTCTCAATGTTTCCCTGTCTATGTATTTTGTATCTACCAGTTATGCTTCTTAATCCTTGCACCACCCCCCCTCCACTGATAACCCTCCATATGATCCCCATATCTATGGTTCTGTTCCTGTTCTAATTGTTTGCTTAATTAGTTTTTTTTTTTAGATTCATTTGCTGATAATGATAATGATGTGAGTTATCATTTTATTGTTCATAGTTTTGGTACACTTCTTTTCTTAAATGTGTCCCTTTAACATTTCATATGATAAGGGCTTGGTGATGATGAACTCCTTTAGCTTTATCTTGTCTGGGAAGCACTTTATCTGCCCTTCCATTCTAAATGATAGCTTTTCTGGATAGAGTAATCTTGGTTGTAGGTCCTTGCTTTTCATCACTTTGAATACTTCTTGCCAGTCCCTTCTTGCCTGCAAAGTTTCTTTTGAGGAATCAGCTGACAGTCTTATAGGAACTCCTTTGTAGGTAACTCTCTTTTCTTGCTGCTTTTAAGATTCTCTCCTTATCTTTAACTTTTAGCATTTTAATTATGATGTGTCTTGGTGTAGTCCTTTTGGATTTAGCTTGTTTGGAACTCTCTGTGCTTCCTGGACTTGTATGTCTATTTCCTTCACCAAATTAGGGAAGTTTTCTTTCATTATTTTTTCAAATAAGTTTTCAATTTCTTGCTCTCCCTTTTCTCCTAGCATCCCTATGATTCAGATGTTGGCACTTTTGGAGATGTCCTGGAGTCTTCTTATACTATCCTCATTTTTTTTGAATTCTTGTTTCTTCATTCTGTACTGGTTGACTGTTTATTTCTTCCTTATGTTCCAAATCATTTATTTGAATCCTGGCTTCCTTCCTTCCACCATTGGTTTCATGTGCATTTTTCTTCATTTCACTTAGCATAGCCTTCACTTCTTCTCTTATGTGTTTGCCATACTCAATAATTTCTGTGAGTGTTGTTATCACCAGTGTTTTAGATGCTGTGTCTGTTAGGTTGGCTATCTCCTCCATCACTTAGTTTTCCCTTTGGAGCCTTGATCTGCTCCCTCTTTTGGGCCATACTTCTCTGTCTCCTCAACTTGATAGGCTCCTGTGTTTGTCTCTGTGTATTAGGTAAAGCGGTCACACCTGTTACATTGTAAGGGGTGGAGCCTTAGTTATTTGTCAGTACAAGGGGACTGATTTCACCAAGTTGTGGTGCTGTATGTGGGAGAGGGGTCTGAGAGGGGAAAATGCCGCTGGCTCACTCAACACTCACCCCTTTTCCTGTCACTTCACCCACTTCCCGTATGCAACTGGCACCCCTCCAGCCATTGCCCTGGTGGTGGTTCCCAGAGTGGGTGGGTTTGTGTACGTTCTAGGACCATGGGGCCTCTAAACAAGCGGACTCTCTTCAGAGACTGGCAGTTTCTTCCACTGCCTCAACCCCCACTGGTTTTCACAGTCAGAAGCAATGAGGCTTTATTTTCCTGGCTCTGGAATCATGAGCTGCATGGTCTGGCCTGGGGCTTGGGATCGCTCCTCAGGTGTCCCTACCAACTTTGATAATGTGTTACTGTGCTTTCTGCCTGCTGGCCACAGCGACTGTCTCACCGCTGCCGCGGCTGCATCACGTCTTCTCCATGCCGGCTCCACGTCTCTGCCCCTCCTACCCATCTGGATGAGTATTATTTCTTACAGTCTCATATAAAACTCTTGCCAGAGTTTGGGTAGATACAACCTTCTCCATCTTGTTAACTCTAATAATGTTTTGGGGCTCCTTAGATGTGAGTAGCTTTGGCAGTTGCCCAGGTGAATTACCCCTTGATGTGGCTCTGCAATCTAAGGGCATAAGGGAAGGATACATGGTGCCACAGAGCAAAAGTATAGCTGGGTGTGGGATCAGAGGCATGGAATGGGAGAAGCGGTGTTGTTAGTGCATTCCCCAAAAGGTAGACTTTTAACCATTTGAAAAGAATATTGGAGGGCAATAGTGGATAGAACACAAGTATTTGGTCTTATTCCTTCCTAAAATCTCACTAAAACTATAATAAAGGGATCTTATAAAGGCATAGAGAGAAGAGGAACAGGAGAAAATACAACAGCAACAAAAGCCTGGATATTGGAAAGCTATTGGAAGAGTGGGAAATGACTTAGCAGACATAAGAGAAATAATAGTAAGCTGGCAGAGAGGAAGCTAAGGGTCAGCTTATATTGCACAGTGGGATCACTGAAAGTCTCATGGATGATTGGTACCAGGTATTTCTGGAAATAGGGGTAAAGAAAGGGCCTAAAAATAAGGAAGTTTGGTTAAAAGTCTATTTAAGAAGTGAAGATCCCTAGATCCCACCCCAAGTATAGCTGCCTGCTGCCCCTTCCTGGAGGAGGTAAAAAGGTGGATCTCAGGACCAGGGAACAGCAGACTGAGCGGAGAATTAAGGTACCACACTGCAAGCTGTCAACATGTGTATACAGGATGCTGAGGCCCCTAACTTCCCTGCATCTCCTTGGTGCCTACAACTCAGGCAGTAAGACCTTTGCCCTCCAAAAAGTAGATTGCCTAGCCTCACCTGGTCAAGAGGGGAGATCCAAATAATCTGATGTCAGAGATTCCTCACCCTAGTGACTCACTGACCACTTGCAATGCAAGCTAATAATTTCATTCACATGTTCTGAATTTCCACTTAGCTTTTAATCCCGCCCCATCTCTCCCAACTGTTTTGTATGGAAACATTTCCAGCTTCACAAAAGTAGAGACACTAGTATAACAAACCTCCATAAGACCTATTACTCAGCTTCAACGATTATCAATATTTTACTAATCTTCATTCATCTACATCTGCACCTTTTTGGTTTGTTTTACTTGAGTATTTTAAAGCAAATACCAGACAGCCTATCATTTCACTGGTTAAAAAAAGGAAGAGAGACACAAAGTGTGTACCTCTAACAGAAAAAAGACTTAGAAAAAACAACCATAATATCATTATTATACCCCCCAAGTTAACAATTTCATCATATCATTATACTACCCAGTTTGTGTTTTACAGTTGGTTTGTTAGAATAAGTACTCAAACAAGGTTAACACATTGGTTGATATGGCCCTTAAATCTCATACTCTGTTACCCCTTCTTCATCCCCTATAGATTTTTCATCGCCATTTTTGTTGTTGTTGAAGAGATCAAGTCATTTGCCTTATAGAATGTTCTATTATGGATTTGTTTGATTGCACACTCAGTGTGTCCTTTTAACAGGTAGTATTTCTCTAGCCTCTACGCATCTTATGAGTTGATAGATCTAGATCGGGGATTATTAACCTTTTATGTGTAATAGGCCCATTTTGGCAATCTGACAATGTCTACTTACCCCTTCTCAAGGTATTTTTATTTTTTAAAATAATTTATTTGTTTGTTTATTTTTATTTTTATTTTTAGAGAGAGGGGAAAGGAGAAAGAGAGGGAGAGAAACATCACTGTGTGGTTGCCTCTCACTTGCGCTTCCAACTGGGGACCTGACGTTCAACCTAGTCATGTGCCCTGACTGGGAATCAAACCAGTGACACTTGGCTCACAGGCCAATGCTCAATCCACTGAGCCACAGCAGCCAGAGCTTCCTCAGGGTACTTTTAAATGTAAAAAATAAAATGCATAGGATTATAAAAGAAAACTATTTACGTTAAACTACCATTCTCAAAACATTAAAAATGTGATATAATAATATATATTATTTATTAACATATTAAATAATAAGACCTAGCAGCAGGTCTAATAATTATCATAACTCTGACATAGGTGTGAGTAAAAACATTATTTTGAGGTATCCACAATAACTAAGGAGATATGAAAGAATTCACAACTTCATTTTAATAAAACTTTAGGTTACTGCTTTTATGGTGGTTTTTTTTTTTTGTCTTGTTTGCATTTGCGTAAAATCAAAACTATAAAACAAGGTATATTTCAAGAAGCCTAGCTTCCCTGTATTTTCCCTCTATTCCGTTCCTCCTTATAAGTAATGATTTATCTTAGTTTTTGATTTTCTTTCCAGTGTTTCTGTCAGAAAATATAAGCAAATGCATAAAAACATTTGTGTTTCCTTCTTACTGTAAAGGTAGCATACAATAAACACTATCCTCTCCTAGCTATTTTTCCACTTAACAGTATTTCCTGGCTTTCAGCTTCATAGTGCTATATAGTGAACCTCCGCATTTCTTAGTATAGTTGCATAGTAACCATGAAAAAGAGAATGTGGTACTCCAACAGAGTAATGCTCACAGAATAAGAAAGAGCATTTGGAAAAATCAAAGTGTGTTATTAGAATTAAAAAACTCTTTAGGAAGACTCATGAGATACAGTTGAAAAAACCTCAACTTTAGGAGAGAAGAGATTTGAAAATTAGGGGACAGTATCACAGGAACAATCCTGGAAGTTCAATATTGGAATAAGAGGATTTCCAAAAGGAAAAAATAGGAAAACTTGAGAAGAATAACCAACAAAATGTTTCAAGATCATTTCCCAGAACTAAAGAGCTTGACTTTAAAGATTGAAAGAACCCATCCAAACACAGTAGAATGTATGCATGGGCCCACATTAAAGCACACCATTGTGCATTTTTGAAACATTTGGGGAGAAAAGAAGATATTTCAGGCTTCCAGAAAAGAATTTTTTTTTAAAAAACCAGAGAAATGACATAAAATGGGTAATTGGATGTTTTCAGAAATTTCAATAGCAATACTGGGAACAGGTGGTTACTTTAGTAATATCTCCAAAATCCTGAAGGAAAATTATTTCCAACCTAGAATTTTATACCCAGCCAAGTTATTAGAAGGTGAAGGTTTTCAGACCAGCACAGCCTAAAAATTTCTTTACCTGATGATGTTGGGGGGAAGAAACCCAACAACAAGAAGTAGCAGTGTTATTTAGAGACACTAACATAGCCATCCACCGGTCCCCTAACAGATAGAAGTTGCCTCTGGGGAGGAAGTAAGGTGCGAGGGGCAACTGCTCCTTTAACTATAAGAATATATAGTTTTGATGTATAAAAATATCAGGAAGTGAAGAAACGGTTTTTAAAAAGAAAGACTTGACTGTTTTGAGGACTGTGTTGAGTTGATGTGACTGCTTGGAGGACTATAATGAAAGATACTGAGGAAGAAGTATGACAAAAAGATTCTGAGATGCTTATGTAAGAACCCAGCTAGCCCTCTGGAAGCCACCTCCTCACAGTGGCCAAAAAGAAGAGACAATACTAGAAGAGGTGGCATGGGCCTTTCCTAAATACAGAACTGGGAGATGTTGGGAAAAACATTGGAGAAAGGACAGGTCAAGTTTCCTACGAGTGCAAGGATCGATGATGTCTGCGAAAGAGCAAGTAACTCCAACTATTTGAAGACTAGGAGTGTTTCCCCAATGTTGTATCATACTCACCTGAGGCGCTTTTAAAAATCCCGAAGTTATACCCCATGGCCCACGTCATACTCCATATCAATGAAATCAGACGGTCTGAGAGTATGAGCCAGGTATCAGTCATCTTAAAAGGCCCTCCCGTGATTCGAATGTTCAGCCAAGTTTTGGAACCACTGAAACAGTGTTTGCGTCAGGAGGCTAAATGGTCACCCGTCTGAAACGCGCAGCTCCCTAATCTGGTCTCCTGGAGGCAATGGGATGCCACTGCACGCTTTTTAACTGCAAGTGATGTACAGCGGTATTGGGGGAAGATGAACGCACAAAAGAACCGCGAGGGAGGACGGGACCACCAACTAGACTGAGGCTAGTTCTTGAGTAAGCGGTGCAGAGAAGCGCGCGAGAGCGCGCATTGTGTTCACGGCCCTCAAGTCCCCTCCGCTGCCCTGGAACTAGTCCTGTTGGTCTCTCTAGTGCTCTGAGGTGTCCCTCCTCCAGGCCACAGGGGTCCTGGCGCGCTGATGCCTCGGAAGGGAGGACGGGCCACCAGGAGGCAGTATGGGCTGGAGCCCTGCCACGCTGTCTGTTGGGGCCAAGCCCCCAGGTGTGCGGGAAAAGAACCCCAGGGAGACTGAACACCTAGCCTGGGCCGTGAGTGAGAGCGTGGGCCGCGGAGTGGACATGGACGCCGCAAAGGTAGCCTGAGGTTGTCCTAACCATCCCCCTACTTGGGAACACACTGCCCTTCCAGGCGGTTCCTTGCTGCTTCCTGCTCGCGAGGAGAGGCGCCTTCCACAGTGGGTGCCATGAACACCGTCGCGAGCGTGGAGAAGTGTGAGGCCTCGCCAGCCTCTTCTACCGGAATGCCCAGCACCCCAAGAATGGGGGCTCGAGCTCAGAGTAAGTAACTCGGGATCCAACGAAGGGTTGATGGAGAACAACAGGAAGTGGGAGCTAAGGCGCCCTGGGCGCCCGCCTCAGTTTCTTTGTAGGAGGGGACTCAGGGAAGGAGAGGCGAGTCCAGGTCCTTGTCTTGGGCAGGGTCTTCATTCCGCGGCCATCGCGGCGGTCTGGTCAAGACGATCAGAGTTCACGAAAGACCAAAATGTGCTGGAGGGGTGTGTGTGTGCTCAGTGCCCCGTGGTGACCTGCCGGCGGCACCCGATATTCAAAGGCGACCGACAGCCACTCCACGGGAGCAGTCACACATGCTCCAGGAGAACACGTCGAAACGCCTCTTTTTGAACACACTGGCAAACACCCCCTCCCACCCAGCAGCGACGTGCACGTGACAGTCTTCGGGCTCCTGCAACTACGTGGAAACTTGGAATAGGTCTGCGGCTGCACACAGCTGGCCCCCGGGGTCCCCGCGCCCCCGCCCTGCTCGTCACCGCCCGGGCTCCGCGCCACCGGGAGCAGGGGCCCCGTGCGGCCGCTGCACCGCACCGCCCCTGCCCAGCGCCGCGGCTTTCGGGCTTCTGCACTGTCCGCCGCGCCCTGCCAGCTGGGAAGCGGTTCCCGAGGAGGCGGCGGCGGCCCCGGCCCGGGCCCTTAGGCCCCAGCCATGTGGGACCCGCGGCCAATTAGGTGCGTACGCGGCGCGGGAAGCGCGGGGGAGAGTCGCCGGCCTTCCGGGCTCCGCGTCTCTTCCAGGCGGGAAGCGGCAGCGCGCAGGGTCTGGCGACTCCCAAGGCGGAGGCCGCGCCAGTCATCCCCGTGGGCCCCGCGCTCATCTAGGTGCAGACCCCGGCCTGTAGCGCGGGGTCGGACTGGGGGCGGCTCCGGCCTTCCGCGTCCTGGGGGACTGTGGCACGCGCTGCGACAGGACTGCGGCGGCGCGCGGCCTGTCTTGTCCCCAGCCGGGGACCGAACCAGCGGCTCCCGGTGCCCCCCCCTCCTCGGCGGGGGGGCAAGGGGGGCATGGGGGGCGGGGGAACCAGGGCACCAGCACGCTCTGATGAGAAGACCTGTGGACGCGCCCCCGGGCACGCACTAGGGCTGGCCAGCGCAGGGGAGCGGGGCGGGATCTGCGGGGAACTTGGAGAGTGGCCGCTTCCCAGGAGGAGGAGGTTCGCGATTCCAGCCCCGGGAAGGCCCCTTACCCAGCCCTCCCGATAGTGAACAGGGCTGCCCGAAAGGGGCTGCACCGTCCACGGTTCTCAGCTAAGCGAGTCTAGGGCGGGGGAGCAGCAGGGGCCCAAGGCCGAGAAGGGGAGTTCCCTGAAGCCCAGGCTTCTTCTTTCCATCGTTTCCAAACGTGGGCTCAGAACCTGGAGCCTGGGGCCGGGGTGGGGGGGTGGGGGGCGCTCTCGGTCCCCTACACCCCGCCCCCGGCGCACACGCACTGGGAGCCCTGGCATTTGCAACGCCGCTTTAACAGCTCCTATCTTTGGGTGTGCAGCTCGGGCCAGCCCCCTTCCCAGTTAGGGTTGTTTCTGGGCAGCAGCAAGCTTTGGTGCTTCCTGGTGAAAATTTTTGAGGGAGATGTGCAATTTGAAAAATAAAGAAAATTTTTAAAAGGAGAGAGAAAGGGGCTTCCAGCCCAGTCGCTATTAGCTCAATCAATACTTGGCTGAAGAAATATCAGGGAGCAAAGGGCCTTGCTTGCCCAGCACCCAGGTTTCTCCACGCTGAGCCTCCCGGGTGGCAGGCACCTTTCTCAGGCAAGTTTGTTACACAGTTGGCTTGCTCTTTTGTTGAGCATCTTGTTTTGAACCTGAAAGGAGGTACTACCACCTTGAAGGAGAGTCAGAAGTTTGTTTCAAGTGTCTTCCAGTCACCTCTGTTTTGTGGACTTGCAGGATGGGTGCTGGGTCCTTAGTCCCCTTTGCTGGCCCTTGTATCCTTCACAGGGGATGGAGGTGGGATTGGGCTGTTAGCATTCGTCCCTTGAGTCAGATCCCACATCCTCCGTCTATGGGTTTCTCAGTCTCCTTTTAACCAAGACCAGCAATAGAGACCACACCCACTCACGTACTTATATAAGTATGAAACTCAACAAGAGCTTCACAGTATATTTATTCTCTCTGCAGAGTGAGGCACAATAATATTTTGTTTTTGTTTATTTTTGAAGCTGGTCATAATCCATTTACTTGGTTTTGTGACTGTCTAACCAGTTTCAGTGGCCATTGCAGGCTGTCTTTGGGACGTCTCCTGAGAGGCTGGGGAGAACCTCAGCCTTTCCCTGGGAAAGAACTTCGCAAGGGAGGAAGCGGTGTTGGAGAGATGGAGGCTGATATTCATACTCGAATAAGGAGATTCCTGCTTAAATAATTAGAGTACCACAGGACATGGCTGTGTGGTTCATACCAGTAGCGCCTGCAAAGGATGCTTCTAGTTACGCTGGTTGCCCACAACGTCCTGGCTGCTTGCCATGAGCCCAGTGGCACCTTGTGTGAGTTCTGGGTGGGGATGGGGGTGGGTGGGAATAATGATTTCTTGCTATTAGGAGGGAAGGAGGGAGGAAGGAAGGAAGGAAGGAAAGAGAGAGAGAGAGAGAGAAAAAAAAAAGAAGGAAGAAAGGGAAGTGCTGCAAGGCTACCACGGGGTTTGTAAGTCAGAAAGGGGATTCTTGAAGCCCCTGCTCACAATTTCACACCTGCAGTGTCAGGGGCAGGGCCATGAACGTTTTATAGGTGAAGAAACTGAGGCCCATCCCCTGTTAGTCACCAGTGGTGGATCTGGGATTCCACACTAGTTCTCTTGACTTTCCAGCCTATGGCTCTCAGGGACCAAATGGAGACCTTGCCCTCGTGGGATTCTTAAACTTCTCTTCACTGATGAGTTCTGTTTTCCTGTGGCTGCTGCCAGAGGCCCACTGCTGTGGTATATTCCCTTTTTCTTTTATCTTTGTTTCTTGGGATGAAGTTTCTTTTAGCAGCCAGAGTCTAGCCTGCAAGGCCCATGTTTGGGGTGGGGGAAGGATAAAGTGATCCCAGGATGTTTTTAAGAATTGAAGTGGGGATTCGGGTGTGGGCCTCCGGCCATTGTCAGGAAGAGTGTGGCATTGTTTGAACTGACCTTGAGGAATAAGCTGTCCTGCCTTTTCACTTGGGGAAGTGGAGCTGACCGGATAGTGCCTGGCCTTTGGTTTTCTAGTCAGTGACTGTCGGCTGATGGCTTTTGTAACAAGATTCCTTAGCATGCAGCCTGAGGTTCTTAAAGTCAAAAAATCCCTGCTATAAGAAATGAAAGAGGAATTTGAGGGGAAATTGTCTCTTTAGCAAAGATGACACTTTTAAGTTATAGCAGCGATGGATGATGGGGACAGTGTCAGTGTCAGGGAGAACACTCAGGTTTAAAAAAATTTTTTAAAGGTATTGAACCAGGGAAACAGGCATCTCTGGAACCCCAAAACGTCACAGTGCCTAAACCAAAAGCAGGTTCTTTCTTTGCTCAGCGATGCTGTCCATTCTGCTTGATCAGACATTTTTCTTGGTCTAAATTTCGTAACTAAGCATTGCTTCATTTCCTTGTTTTTAAGCATTTCTTCAATTCCTTGCTTTTAAGCATTGCCTCATTTCCTTGTTTTTGTGGAAAATCTGGAAGCATGAATGAGCCTTACCTGTGATACCTTGACTCAGTTGACCTGAGGTGACTCCCTCTTTTGCCTGGGTGTTGTAGTATCAGTGTCCCCTGTACTCAATGTGGCATGCCTGTCTGAGCTCCTGTGAGCCTGCTGAGCTGGTGGGACTCCTGTGTGGCTATCAGAGCCGAACCAAGTCTAGGTTTAGCTACCTCTGTGTTTGACGTTCTAAAGACATTGGAAGATTGAGATGTTTAAAAAAAATTTTTTTTAAGGACTGTGTCTTCCTGCAATGGGGGCAAGATTTGGAATTGGGGCAGAATTTCTCTCCCTAGAACAGTGGTTCTCAACCTTCCTAATGCTGCGACCCTTAAATACAGTTCCTCATGCTGTGGTGACCCCCAACCATAAAATAATTTTCGTTGCTACTTCATAACTGTAATTTTGCTACTGTTATGAATCGTAATGTAAATATCCGATAGGCAGGATGTATTTTTATTGTTACAAATTGAACATAATTAAAGCATAGTGATTAATCACAAAAACAATATGTAATTATATATGTGTTTTCTGTTGGTCTTAGGCGACCCCTGTGAAAGGGTCGTTCGACCCCCAAAGGGGTTGCGACCCACAGGTTGAGAACCGCTGCCCTAGAAAATGGTGATGACATTTTGGAGGAGTATGGGTGGAAAGATTTTCCCTTCTTCCCTACTTGGTTTTTTGGCTGTTGTAATGGTTAAACTGGTGGAAGACAGATTAAAAGGAGAATAATAAATTTAATTTTGTATGTATGGGAGGTCTGTAAACATATAAGACTCAAAGAAGTGACCAAAGTGAGAGACGCTTTTATACCTTTTAGACAAAGAAACAATAAATTTGTGAAAAAGTGACAAAGGAGAGACTGAAGTGTCTGGCATCAAGGTGAGCAGAGGCCATTGTCTCTTTTCTGCCCCCATCAGCACCCCCAGGGACTTAGAATGGGAATCTGAGTTTGGGGTGGTGATGAGTTGGTGAAGAAGTAACCAGGTTTGTTTATATAGTCTTCTCTGCCCTAATTTCCCTGTCTGGTGATCAGAATGCCTTCTACCCTCCTGGTGCAGGGAGAGTGCCTTTCACGTGGGAGATTGGTCTCACAAAGGAGGGTCAGCTTGCACTGGCTGTTTCTCAATACCTTTAATTCAGAATAATCAATATACCAAAGTTACATGTTATGGCATGTCATATTCTGTTCCCCTCAGAGGAAACCAGGCCATTTTGGAGGAAACTGCACAGCACAGAGTAGAGAGAATCACAGTGCTCTACTGGGCAGTTCGATTCACTGTGACAATACTGGGATCATAGCCTAGAACTGGGATGAGCTTCCTGTCCAGCTGTGGCCTCCAGGGCACTTGTCTTTTGTCACCCATGGGCCAGCTCATCCTCTGCCCTGCGGGGTCCACTCTACCTGGAGACTCAAAATGTGGTGAAGTCACTCAAGTCTGAACTCATCGGCCAGGCACTAAGGTTCTTTCTAATATGCCTTTTATTCTCCCCTCAGTGTCTTGCTTCTTGTCACCTCTTTTTTGCTTTTTGCTTTTCAAGGCAGTTTCGCTTTTCACAAAACTCAGGGCCCGGTCCTATGGAGGATGTCAACCTATAAGACATAGGCACTGCTAACGGTGGCAGAACAGAGTTAGTGCCAGGCAGGCCTGTGAGAAAGGGTTAGCAGAGATGCAGACAGGCACTCCAAGAGAGTTCCCAGCCCCTGAATCCTTCCTAGGGGGACGTATGGGAGGTCACTTCTAAGCTGTGCCTAGACCTATGAAGAGAACTTCTAGCAGGCAGATTGAGGGGTGCCAGGAGTGAGAGACAGGCATTCTGAGTAAAAGGAGCAGCTTCTTTTTAAGAATAACGGTGAGCAACAGGGCTTTACTTTAAACATCAATATAATAATAATAATAATAATAATACTGTAATAATAGTAGTAGTAGTAGTTGATCCTGCGCCAGGCTCTATGTTAAGTGTGTCTCATATACTATCTTATTTAATTCTAACAGAAATATTATGAGTAATTCCCTGCACTAGGATGTAAACTTCATGGCTATGTTGGATCAGTCTTGCCCACTTACATGTTCCAAGCATCTAGCAGAACATGTGACACTCAATATTTGTTGATTGACTTAAGAAATGTGAGTCCAGTCCTGTAGACGATACTGTCTCTGTTTTCTAGTAAGGAAATTAAGGCTTAGAGTTCAGTGAATTAGGTACCTGACACCGGGCCTAGAAGAGGTCAAGTGAGGCTTCTAGATTTTTCTCTTCTCTCTGGGGGATGCATTCATATCCTTTGATCCCTCCTCCTGGCACTAGCCCCAGCCCCAGCCCTGTTACATTGCTGTGCAAAGGCATGTGAGAGGGAGACAGCCAGATGAATTTGGGGTCATGTGGCTACAACATCATGGGGCACACAGAGTTGGAGAGGGCTGGAAAGGTAAGTTGAGGGTGTGTGCACATGTAGGACTTAGAATGGAAATCTGAGGTATTTGGGCTTCATTCTAAGTGGAGTTGGGGCCATAGAAATGTGTGTGTGTGTGTGTGTGTGTGTGTGTGTGTATGTGTAATGGTTCTTGAGTTTTATTTAGAAAGCTGGGAGTGTGGATGAATAGATCTTTCAGTCTGGCTGCTTTTTAAGGCCAAGTTCAAGGCCTTGTTTCAGGAAACCTGTTAGCTAGTATTAGAACTGGGGCTGGAACTCAGATTCCCTCAGCACTACTGAGGGACTGCCTTCAGGGGAGACTTCTGTTTATGAGGATTTCCTGCGCACCTCCCAACCCTTCCCATGTCTCAGCGGGTGGTGTTTTAGCCTCTTTGCTGGGTTTGTCTTGCCCTTCATTCAGATTGAGGGAGAAGTAGATTATTCCAGTCTTGAGGGTGGGAGGTGGAATGGAGGCCATTAACCAGCATTAACAATATTACAGAGGAGCCCTGGCTGGTGTGGGTCAGTGGATTGAAAGCCAGCGGCATGTGAGCGGAAAGTCGCAGGTTCGATTTCCGGTCAGGGCACATGCCTGGTTATGAGCCAAGTCCCCAGTTGGGGGCATGCGAGAGGCAACCACACACTGATGTTTCTCTCCCTCTCTTTCTCCCTCCCTTCCCCTCTCTCTAAAAATAAGTTAATTAAATCTTTAAGCAGACCCTTTATAAAAAAGAAAAATAACAGAGGAGATTGGGGTGGGATCTGGAGGAGAGGATGATAGGGCTGCTATTCAACACAAGTTCTGAGAGTGAGAAAGCGTGTTTGTTCAAGAACTGCCTCAGGAGGGCTGTGTGCCCTGCTCGGGGCTGCTCCAAGCTGCAGACTTCATAATCATCTGTAGCTCCCAGGTGCCTTGGGGGAGAGTGGAGATATGAAAGGAATGTGGAACTTGCTGGGCAGCCTGGATTTAGCACAGATGCTGAATCAAGATTGTGAGCAACCTGTGCCGGCCGATGCTTAACTTCCTCATTTGTCTTGAAGCAGAGAGCAGAATGCTAACTTTCTGGGCTTTCTCTGGGTTTGCTGTTGCACGGATTTTATTTTAATTTTAAAGGCCATCATTCCTATTTTCTCCAGTCACCCTCACCCTTTGTTCCCCTCATCTCTCCTAGGGCTTGTGAACATTGATTGTGGTACAGACTTGGATTTGTGCCTTGCTTAGAGAAGTCCCTTCGCTTTGAGTAAACCGGTTGTTGTCCAACTTGGGAAATTAGGATGACAATGATGCATCTCTCACTGGCATTGTTAGGGACAGTCAATGAGAAACTACCCAAGAGGGGCTTTGTACAGCAGTCCCTCTCTATACCGTGGTTCACTTATCGCGGCCTCACTGTACCGCGGGGTTTTAACAAATATTATATTTAATTATTTATCACAGACTTTTCGCTATATCGCGGGATTTTGCGGTTCTGTGTACGTATGTTGTTAAAGTTATGTAGGTTTAAGAGTGTAGAATATGTTTAAGAACATAAGTAGTGTTTATAAAAGTGTGGAAAAGGTTAATGAGGGTGTGGGAAAGGTTAATAAGGGACTGGGAACAGTTTATAAGTGTGGGGGAAGGGTTTATAAAGCCTTAAAATATATATAAATACTAAAATAAATGTAAGGTTCCTACTTCGCGGATTTTCACCTATCACGGTTAGGGGGGTGTCTAGAACATAATACCCGCGATAAGTGAGGGAATACTGTATATGGAACATAGTAAGTGCTCAGTAAATTTTACTTGTTTTTACAGCAGTCTTGGACTGCTCTCAGTGAAACAGCAAAATGGAAAAATGCCGGTCTGTGGCATACACTGAGGAGAAACTGTGACTATCACTGGTCACCCGCTGGGAAGAGGCTTCCTTATGGCCTTTCTCTTTGGAGGTCAAAGGATCAAGACTTCACTGCAGAATCAGGAGTTGAGATTGATCTATCTTGACCCTTTAGTGATGTTTCTTGAGCATCTTCCAGGGACCTGGCAAGGTTTTAGGGACTTGGAAAATCTGCCTTTCAAAATCTAAACCATTTGCACACTGTGCAAGCCTGAAATGTGCTGTAAAGTCCTGAGCTCGTCCTGCCTTGAGAATGACTTTCTTTAGTCCGAGTTTACATTTTCCTCTTTTTTTGGAGGATTTAAAATGTTCCTTCTTTTGTGAAATTATGGGGAGAGAAGATGGTACACTTTTTATTTTTTAAAGATTTTTATTTATTTATTTTTAGAAAGAGGGGAAGGGAGGGAGAAAGAGAGGGAGAGAAACATCAATGTGTGGTTGCCTTTTGCGTGCCCCCAACTGGGGACCTGGCCCATAACCCAGCCATGTGCCCTGACTGGGTTTTGAACCTGCGACCCCCTGGTTCCCAGGCCGGCACTCAATCCACTGAGCCACACCAGCCAGGGAGATGATACTCTTTTTTAAAAAAAGTGTTTTTATTTTGGGAAAATGAAGAGTTAGCAGCCTTATTTAGGTTCCTTTTGATTTCTTTTCTGTGTGTGCAAATGTTACTGTTCGCCAGCTCCCGACTGAATCTACAGGATTATTCTTTGCTTTGAGCATTTCTGCATCTCTGGGACTATGATTTCACACGGGAATATGTGGCACTATTTGAGGACCATTGAGTTCTCAACAGGTGCTTATGAATGTGTAAACCTCTCTCTTCTTTGTTTTCCCCGAGTAGCTGGCAGCTTTGGCAGTTTTGTTTTGGTTGGATCTGTGTGGTGGTTTCTGGTCTGTACTTTTCTGTGGTTGGCTTTCATTAAATCCGTGTCCTGCGAGGGAACAGCTGACAGTTCAGCATTTCTGGGCTTTCCAGGACATGGTCAGAAATCCAAAACCTCTAGTGAAATTAACTGCTGCCCCCCCCCCTCAACATTTCTTCCTTTCCCATTCTTCCAGCTTAATCATCTGTCTCTGATAAGTAAAGAGCGAGCCAGAAAATCATTTATTCATGCAACAACCCGGAGCCCTCGGGTTGCAGAAATACAAAGGCTTAGTGAGACTTAGTTTCTGCTGTAGGAGCTCAGTCTACCTGGGAAGGCAGCACCGCAAAGGTCTAGCTAGGGTGGAGCTTTGCAGACCTAGCACAAGGGATACTGGCAGGACCGCGCTGATGTAGACCTTACTTAATGTGAAGTCGCAGAAAGAGGCGAAGTAGGCAAGCCACTCTCCTTTCCTTCTAGGGAATGAAAGAAAACAACTCCTTAAGCAAAAGGAGGAAAGTTCTGGAAGGCTGCTGGTGTCTTTGATAATTAGGGAAGGGACCGGGGAGCATCTGGGCCTCAGAGGCAGTGGTATCCCTCTTTCTGCCTCTCCTGTCTCTGGGAATCGGATTCTCTCATGCCAAAGTGGCCTTTTTTGCAGGGTAGGGGGCAAGGCTACCCCATCTGGAGTCTCCTACCTCAGCTGCCACCGCGGGAGGAACTCCTCCCAAAGTGCCAGTTCAAACCACGCCTGTGGAGGAGCCCGGTGCTTGGATCACACCGGTGGGCCTGCCTCTGTGCACCTCGACTCTCCTAGGAGCAGGCCTCGTGCTGAGCTGAGCAGCCATCCCAGTGGGTGCTTACCACAGTGACAGCCCTCCAGCTGAGAGGGGTTTAGGGACTGCAAGCAGGTGCCCGGCCCTTCTTCCCAAAGGAACAATCACAGAGAAAGACTTGGGGCCATTTTCCGCTGTGTCAGCACTGACCCCTCCCACCTCCACCCAAGGCCTCACCTCTCACGGATTCTCATAGCTACGGCTGCTTCACTGGTGATTTCAAGAAAGCCCTGTGAAAACAGGCAAATACTAGGATTGTTTTTAGCAAATATTTTCTCTTTGCTGAGTCAACAAAGCCAAGGTTCTGTACATGTTGTGAAGTTTACACTCAAATTGCCCACAGGGACCACCATAGCCAGTACCATTGCCCTGAGCCATCATGGACCAGGGACAAGACCTGGGTTTGGGTCCTGGCTTTCCTGCCCACCCCCAGGTGGTAGGGACCAGGGCGCTCCCTCACCACCGTATGACCCTGGTCAGGTCCTCAGATCTCTGAGCCTTGGGTTCCTTGCTCCAGGATTTTAGTTCAACCATCTCACTTTATTAAATCCTTTGTATGTGTATGATTCTGTGAACTTATTCAGAGAGGGCTGCAATAACAAATTCCTGCAAACTGGGTGATTTAAAACAACAAATTTATTCTGTCATAGTTAGGAGTGTTTTCCCTGTTCCCAGATCTGCTTCCCAAAGATCACTACTCTTTTAAGTTAGTTTCTTAAGTGTCCTTCCAAAAATTCTTCTCATAGGTCACACACACACATGCGCACGCACACGCACACACACATCCTTAAGTTCTTCAAGTTGCACTACAAATTGTTCTCCAACTTGCTTTATTCACCTTAATTGCATATTTTGACATCTTCCTCTTTATCTAGATCTGCTTTATAGTTTTCAGCTGTATGGTTTTCTGTACTAAGCTGTATGATTTTCCTAAAAATATAAAATCCAGTTGTTGGCCTTTTGGATTTGTGTTGTTTTTGCTTTTACAAAGAACGCGGCATTGAGTACAGCATTCCCTCACTTACCACGGGTATTATGTTCTAGACACCCCCCCGCCCCCCGCGATAGGTGAAAATCTGCGAAGTAGGAACCTTACATTTATTTCAGTATTCATATATATTTTAAGGCTTTATAAACCCTTCCCACACACTTAAACCATTCCCAGTCCCTTATTAACCTTTTCCACTCCCTTATTAACCTTTTTCACACTTTTATAAACACTACTTATGTTCTTAAACATATTCTACACTCTTAAACCTACGTAACTTTAACAACATACGTATACAGTACCGCAAAATCCCGCGATATAGCGAAAAGTCTGCGATAAATAATTAAATATAGTATTTTAAAAAATCCTGTGAGACTATGTACTATATCCTCATGTACTTGAATGAAATAGGTTTGCAGAATAAATTCCCAGCAGCTGAAGAGCTGTGTGAAAGTTTGTGCGTTTAACTTTTCTATGGACAGATGCTTCACCACTTAATCCGGCCATCAGCAGTACTCGATAGTGACTCTTCACCCATGATATTGCCCATTTAGGCTGTTATTACTATTTTCGGGGCTTTTTGATGTATAGAAGTTTTAAATTTTTTATGAATTCATGACTATCACTATATGGTTTCTGCTTTTGTTATCATTAGAATGGCTTTTTCAAATGTGAAGATTGCATAAAATATTTTTGTTGTGTTAAAACTTTTGAATATCTGTAATTAAAGAATCAAAAGACCAAAAAGGAGGGATTAGGTCTTCCTCCTCAGCCCTCTCCCCCAAATAAGGGTAAATAATTTTATTTCTGGTGGATCCTTCCAGAATTTCTTTATGCATGTACAAGCAAATGCAAATGCATATTCTTATTCAGTCCTTCCCTCTTTTGTTTTTCTTAATTCTGCACAAAAGCGAGCATAGTGTACACAGTGTTCTACATTTGCTTTTAAAAATATACTTTGGAGACTCCCAAAACAGTATATAGAAAGCCCCTTCCTTCCTTTCTCTCTCTCTCTCTCTCTCTCTCTCTCTCTCACACTCATGTACTACTCTGTATGGGGGCTTTTAATTTGTTAAACCAGTCCCTTGTTGATGGGCATTAAGGTTGGCCCCAGTCTTTTATTGTTATAACAGTTTGACAGTGAATATCTTGTATGTCTCCTATTTCCTGTGTGTGCAATCAGTCTGTGATATTGATCCCCAGAAGAGGAATTACTGGGTCAAAGGCCTTATGTATGTGTCACTTATTAGATATTAACTAAATTTTCCCCTAGAACAGTTGAAGGTGATCTAAAATTTGTATCTATATCTTCTCTTTGTGCTTTATGGTTTCCTTTTCTCAATTATCTTTTTGTAAAAGAAAAGTAGATATTAGCTTGCAATAAAAGGCACAGATTTTAAGTGTACTGCTTAGTAAGCTTTAACAAATTTATATACCTATATGGCCACCCCCTCAGTCAAAATACAGAACATTTTCATCCCCCAGAAAGTGTTTTTGCGCCCCTTTCCAGCCAATAGCCCTCCCTCCCTTTGATTTCTTGAATTTGTTCATTCTAGAACTTGATCCAAGTGGAATCACACGTGCATATGCTTTTGAGTGTGGCTCCTTTTGCTCAACATAATGTTTTTTTATATTCTTTATGCCACTGTGTGTGTCAGCAGCTTGTTCCTTTTTATTACTGTGGGTTTTAAAAATAATTTTATATTTTAGTTACAGTTGACATTCACTATTTTATATTCGTTTCAGGCATACAGCATAGTGATTAGACAAACAATTTATACTGTGGCTTTTTTTTTTTTTTTTACGCTAACATTTGTTTCATTTAGAATGAATTTTGGTATATGACATATATTAGTTTTCTATTGTTGCCATAACAAATGATCACTGACTTAGTGGCTTCTATCAACACCAATTATGTAATGATCTCCCAGTCTGTAGGTCAGAAGTCTGGGTTAGCTTGGCAGGTTTCACGAGGCTGAAATCAGGGTATTGGCTAGCGGGGCTCTTACAGAATCCTCTCCTGGGCTCCCTCAGCTCTAGGGCTGAGGGTCCCGTTTCCTGACTGACTGTCACCCAGGAGCCTCTCAGTTCCCAAGACCACCTGCCTTCCTCCTCACCTTGCCCCCTCCGTCCTCCCACGTGCAGCAATGGATGTCTTTTACATGCTTCCTGTCTTCTGTTGCGTCTCCGCTGCTTTCCTCTTCTCTGGGGTCTCTCTCACTCCAGTCAGAGAAAGATTCTCCTTTAAAGGGCTCATGGGACTAGATGAGCATCTACGATAATATCCTATCTCAACGTCTGTAATCCTAATTACATCTACAAAGTCGCCTTTTACCAGGTTATGTCACGTTTTCTCAGGTTCTGGGGGTTGGGGTGTGGACATTTTGGGTGGGAGGTGTCCATTATTGGTCTACCACAAGGTGTGAAAGAGAAATCGAAATTCTCTTGCAAATTTGAGCCAGTTGTAGTAACTGATTCATTCTTTTCCTATCGATTTAAAAAGCCACCTTAATCATGGATGAAATTCTTTTATAGTATATATTATTTCTGTATATTCAGTTTGTTCCATTGATCTTACTCTTCCAGGTTAGTGTCACACGTTAAAAATTAGATAAGTTTGAAAATTCATTTTAAAATGGTAGGGAAGGTTTCCTCTTAATTTCTTTTTATTAAAAATACCTTGGCTATTCTGGCCTGTTTATTCTTATTGATGAAGTTGAACATTCTCTCATTAATTTCTTTAGACATCCTGTTTTTTAATTGAAATTAAAAATATACATTAATTCATTGAAAATATACATGAATTCATTAATATGGAGAGGGTTTGACATTTTATAGTAGTGAATTTGTGCAAATAGAAACATGTTGGGTATTTTTAAAAGCCAAGTCTATCTTTTGAGTAAAGTTTTTTCTTTTTCTTTTTTTTTGGTCCATGTAAGTCTTGCAATTTTATAAATGTTAGCGGATATTCTATCAGGAGCTTTTTAAAAAAGAACCTATGAGAAGTTTATATATACCTATACTTACATATTTTTTCATTAATATTTTTCTTATTACCCTTGAAAAAGCTGTGTTTGTTCCCTCAGGCTGAACAGATACGGGTTATTTTATTCCTGTGTTAATTTTACCTATAAACATTAAATTGTAAAGCAGTGTGAATATAATTTACCACCCCAGGAGTCCTCTTTCTGCTTTTCTCCACATAGTGAAACGTTCCATTTATGATCTAGAATTTAACAAAAAACATGTTTTGAAATTCTGGTTGGTTGAGGAACAAGAGTGAGTCAGTCTGAGGTGAGTCAAGTCTTAATGTGAATACCCAGGAGAAGCTGGCTGTACCGAAAATTCTAAACAGTTATTCAGCAGGGATAAAACTGGAAGAGTAGAAGGAGACTATTTTAACCCCCTCTCAAATAAAATATCCGAGTTGCTTTATGACATCATGTCAGGGAATTTTCTTCACGCTTGCTTTACAAGGTGGTGCTTTGATTTCGCAGGTCTTTGCTCTGTTGGTGAAGGGAATAAGTAGAGAAACTTCATGTTCTGTGTTTATGGGGAGGCTCTGGAGCAATGAGCTCGTTTCTAGCTGTATCACCGGGGGCCCTAGACCGGATGCTGGGAGGAAACATGGCCGGGTTCACTCAGCACAACCGGCGACGCCACATTTTATCCAAAACACAGTGCAGAAGCAATTCCAAGAGAACTTAGTCCCTGACTGCAGGTCTTATTAATCTCTATGTGTTAGATGGTGTGCGGGATGGAAAGACGACAGGGTGCTCAGTGGCGGGAATGGGGTCGTGCAAGAAATGGGGACACTCAGTGCCTGGGCAGAGAGCCTGCACACCAGCATTTGGGGCAACAGCTCTCGTGTCTACCACTCGCACATACAAGGGATCAAAGGCTCCATTTCTCACTGAGTAGAACAACAGTATTTCAGGGGTCGCACCCACGTTACTATGCTACCGAGAACTGTACTCTTCCAGTAGAACTCCCTCAGTGTCGGCGATGTTCTGTACCTGTCCCCTCAGTGACCACTGAGCACTGCAAATGTGGCTTGAGTGACCGAGGCACCGAAGCTTTTGGTTGCACTTAGTTTTCATTGGTTTAGATTAAAATGTAAATAGCCAGGTGAATAAGGCGGGCGTCGGAATTCTCTCAATCCAGGGGCTCCCGCGTATTTTCCTGTGATTCCCACTCAGTGCCGGCTTCCTCGCCAGGCTGAACGTGTGGTGTCTAGATTCACAGCTTCGCTCCTACACTGGACAGCACCCCAAGTGACAGAGAGATGTGCTTCTGGAAGCTTATTCAGAAGAGTGAGAAAAAAATGTCCCCAGACACCTCCAACAGACATCTCTATAAGTTTCAAGGGCCAAAATGGAGTCCCACACCCAGTATTGAGCCAACCCCTGGCAGGGAGACAGGATTTCCTCATCAGAACCCCCTCGGGAACTAGGGGTGGAGTCAGCTTCCCATAGGGCTAGAGGCTCTGGGGGGAAGGGGAGGTACCAGAAACAACTCGGGTGCAGTTAGGTAGGAGGGTCCTCTTTAAGGCCCCCAGGATGGTTCATTGTAACAAAATGGGTAGTGTCCGAGCTTTCTGAGTTATACATACAGTTAAATGATGTTCAGGGCCAGCTTTCAAGTTTCTGCCGTTAAGAGCTTAGCCTGTTTTTAGTTTTTACTGTGACACCATGCTATCACTATAGAATCTAATGAGATCTTGTTAGCCACTTATTTGTAAAGCCTCTTTAGGAAATTTATTTCCTGAGCTCGTTATCATTTGTGTGCTGTTTCATTGAGTAACGGTCGTTGGGTATCCGGGTCAGAGTCCACCACTCTCCCTGCTATCAAGTAGTGATATTATTGCTTAAAAAAATGAGCTAAAGTGGGTCTGGCATGTGGTCGCCTGGTGGTTACTTATTAAAAACAAAACAAATAACCCTTTACTTTTAGGATTGGGTCTGTTTAGCTAATATCTTTATATAAAAGCACACATTCTCATTAATCATCAGGAAAATGCTAATTAAAACCAAAATGAGATAACACGTTGGTTAAAGTTAAAAACACTGATAGTACCTAATATTGACAGATGTTGGCAATTTATACTCCCAACAGTGCTATTGAAAGTATAAATTCGTCCAACCACCTGAAAAGCTGGTAGTATCTACAGGAACTATACAGTACCCTGTGGCCTAGGATTCCACCCCTGGGCTATGTACTCAAAAGAAATGCACACATATATTTGCTGGTAGACATATGCAAGAATGTTTATAGCAACTTTATTCATAATTACCTCAAACTAGAAACAACCCTATGTCCGTAAGTGGAATGTATAAATAAATTGTGGTATAAATCATGCAATAAAACTGCACAGCAAAAAGACAAACAAACATAGGTGAGTCTTACACATACACTCTTTAAGGAAAGAAACCAGACTTGAGAATTCCCACTGTGTGATTAGGAAGTACAAGAACAGACAAAACTAATCTGCAGTTTAGAGTTCAAAATAGTGATGAAGGTATGTTTATACAAGGCAGGGGCAAGAGGAAACCTTCTGGGACCTGGGAATGTGCTATATATTGATCTGAATGGGGGGTTTACATGGTTAACAATTCATTGATCTGAGCACCTAAGATTAGTGCAGGTTACGCACATTACTGTGTTTTACTTCACTGAAAAAATGTTAAAAGAAAAAAAATTGGGCCTTTCCAAGGTAATGAGTTAGGACCTCCCTGTTACATATATCTTTTCATTAATGTTGTATTTAATTGTTGATATACATTGTCTGGCAATTTGACTATAAGCCCAAATACATTATTTGCATAATGTCCTTTTTTTTTTTTTTTTTATGGTCATAGAAATTACTCTTTGAGTACTGTAAACCACTTCCACATGATGCCTCTGGAGGATGTTTTCCCCGCCTCAGCTTTATGGAAGTATAATTGACAAATAAAGTGGTTAGATATTTAAAGTGTACAATCTGATGATTTGATATACATATACATCGAGAAAGGATTTGGAGGATGGTTTCTTAAAAATAATTTTTAATTTTTCAATTACACTTGTCATACAATATTATATTAATTGCAGGTGTACAACATAGTGTACACCTGAAACTTACATATGTAACTTATGAAGTGATCACCCTGACTGAGGATGGGTTTTGATTGTCACTGCCTCAGTGGGCTCCGCAGTGGGCCGGACTTTATAAGTTAGTGTCTTGGCCACTGTCCCTTTCCTGGATATGCGTGCAGTCAGTGCCACCGTGAGACGAGGAGGTTTTGGTACCCTGAAGTATTTTGGGTATCTTGGCATAGCATAGCACACATAGAGAAAATAAATACTTTTGCTGTCAAAGTTACAGTAGAAGTACAAGTCTGGAAAATATCCTTCCTTTCTGGGTTTTTAGTTTGTTTTTTACTTTGTAAAAATTTTGATTGTGACGAAAATCACATAACACGAAAGTTGTCATTTGAGCCATTTTAAGTGTGCTGCTCAGTAATGTTACGTGTGTTCACATTGTTGAGCAACAGATTTCCAGAGCTCTTTCATCTTGCAAAACCAACACCCTGTCTTTATCAAACAGTAACTGCCTCCTTATCCCCCCAGCCTCTGGCAGCTGCCCACTTTCTGTAGGTGGCAACCGTTCTACTTTCTGTCTCTATGGATTTGACTCTTCTAGGTACCTCAGGGAAGCGGAATCCTACAGTGTTGGTCTCTCCGCGACCGGCTTATGTCATCTGGCTTATATATGCAGGATTTATCCACGTTGGCAGCCTGTGTCAGAATTTCCTTCCTTTTGAAGGCAGAATTCTGTTGGATGTGTCTTCCACGTTTTGTCTACCCATTTATCTGTAGATGGATCTTTTGTTTACTTGTTAACATTTCTTTATCCCTCAATTTCCGCTAGCGTGATGTTTTGTAACAATTTATTTTTCATTGTAGCCACCCTGCAACCATGTAACCTTTATTTTTCCTAATACAGTTCTCCCCCCCATGAAAATTTCACACCACAGATACATTATGTATCTGTTTGTAGATATATCTGTGTTTTGTACCTAAAAAGAATAAAAATTTTTACTCTAGAGCCATTTTTCACCCCTTTGGGGGACAATGTAGCTCTCGTGAGAGGGTATGCTATAGAGAAAATCACTTCCAGACTAACGCATATGGAGGGAGCCCCACATTTGCTAAAGATCCTGGTAATGAAAGAAATGGCACTTGAAGCCTCTCCCATCGTGTGTCCCACCCTTTAAACAGTCAAGCGAACAGAAAAAGGCAACATTCTGACTTTGGTTTGGTTGCAGTAGAGAAGTATCTTTTCCAGTCCTGGAGTAGGGACGGCGTCCTCTGTTCTAGATGCGAGGATGTGTCTCCTCCAATTGTTGCCATTGCTGGAACACTGTAAAGGGTTCATGACGCTACCTTTGGCTCGCAGGATATCGTTTCCTACAGACTGTATTTCTACTTGGTGTATATCCTTGACAGTCACAAGTGACCCATTCTCAGCCTTGCATGTATTTCCCCAAGTTATTTACGTCATAGAGCATATACAATAGCCCATAGATGCAGTGGCATCAGAATGGTTATTCTCAGAGGCAGAGGCAGATTTAACCGCGGGCGCACCGGGCACGTGCCCTGGGCCCTGACTTCTGAAGGGCCCCGCAAAACCCCAACTTTACACTTTTTTCTAATGACACCAAGTTTGGTTTCATATGTGCAATTTTTTATTTATTTAAAAATACGGTTAACATGTATTTTTATTTTCCTTGTCTCTTTTTTTTTAAGGGGCCCCAAATTTTCTTCTGCACCTGGGGCCTCAACTGACCTTAATTCGCCTCTGCTCAGAGGCTAGGCTGTGCGTGTGTGCGCGTGCGCGTGTGAAAGTTCTATATTGCATGCATTTGTATTTGAAAGCAAAGCTCCTATTTCTGTAATGCAAAGTAAACTTTGACTAAAAGCATTGAAAGTAGATTTTTCCTGCCCTTTACTCCCATGTAGTCCCATCAGCAACTCTTATTGACTCTGCCTCCTGAATTTGTTTTACGTTGGCCTATTTCTCTCCATCTGGCCTGCAGCCAGTGTAAGCCAGTTCTTGTTAATCCCCAGATTGAAACCCTCTAGTGCTGTCCAATATGGTAGCCGCTAGTCACACGTGGCTATGTCAGTTAAAATCAGTTAAAATTAAATAAAATGAAAAATTTAGTTCTTCAGTTGTACCAGCCATATTTCAAATGTATACTAAACCACAAAAGGCTAGTGGCTGCCGTATTGGATAGTACAGAATAGATCATTCGCGTCATCACAGAAAGTTGTAAAGGACAGTGCTCCTTTCCCAGTTGCATTTAAGATGAATTCCAAGACCTTCTGATGGAACCTCAAGATCCAAGACCCTCTATCTAATGCAGCCCTTACGTACTCCTCCAGCCTCGCTTCTGTCCTCTTCCCACCTGACAGTTCTTGAATGGTGAAGCTCAGAGTCTTTGTATATACTGTTTCCCTTGTTTGGGCACCATCTGTACTTTTCATTAAAAAAAAAAAAAATAAACTATTCTTTTTATTTTAAGAGAGAGCGGAAGGGAGGGAGAAAGAGAGAAAAACATCGATGTGGGAGGGAAACATCATTTGGTTGCTTCTCGTATGCACCCAACCGGGGACTAACCCACAAGCTAGGCATGTGCCCCCACCAGGAATTGAACCAGCCACCCTTAGCTTTGTGGGACGTTGCCCAGCCAACTGAGCCACGCTGATCAGGGCCTACCTGTACTTTTCACTGAGCTGACTCCTGACTTTCTGGATCTTAGTGTAAATGTCACTTCTAAGAGAAAACTGCCTTGCTCCCCACAATTCAGGTTGTATTCTCGTTTTGTATGCTATTTTTTTAAAAAACATTTACTCTTTCTGTTTTTAAAATTTTTATTTATTTATTTTTAAATAAATAAACTGGGGACCTGGTGCACAACCCAGGCAAGCGCCCTGACTGGGAATTGAACCAGCAACACTTTGGTTCGCAGGCTGGTGCCCAATCCACTGAGCCACACCAGTCAGGGCTATATATTTTCTTAACCATCTACTTTCTCGTCTTAGGAAAAATCTGTTAACTATAATATATGTGTGATTGTTTAATGTTCATCTCCCTAACAGACAATAAGTTTCTCAGAGATGGGGATAGTGGGTGTCCTTTCACAATCAACCCCCCAGTGCCCAGTACAGAGCTTAGCACAGGGTAGAAGCTATGGAATATTAAAATTGAGGTGCTTTGAAAGTTACGAATCTTTTTGAGAGGCACATGTATGTTGGGCGAGTGTGTGAAAATTTCATTAAAAGAGGCATAGATTTTAAAACAGTCAAGAGACCCTGTATATTAGGTAGATAGTTACTTATGATGTTTACTTTTTACTGGGAATATGAGTTTTTGGATATAAATTTTACAAGGCCAGTTCAGAGCTGGACTCGTCCACTGGTTTTAAAATCACCATGTTGGCTTTGGTGTTCTGTGTAGTTGGGGGTTCATGAGGCTATAAATTGGGGCAGAATAATTTCAAGTTGATAGACGAAGGAGAGTGGATGGACTGCAACAGCCCCGGGTTGATGGCAGGCTGATCAGAGAGCTGTGGTGAGGTGTCAGCATGGTCTCTTTTTCCTTGTTCTATTTTGACATCCAAGTAGGAAAGGTTTGGGCCTAATACTTCATACTTTTCCAGAGAACTTTTGATAGATTTTGAGAGAGTTGCCTAAGAAAATCCCTACTCCTCTCCTGCTTTTTCCTCCCTTTCCCCTAAGAAAAAGAAAAGAAAGAAAAGCAGAGAAAACAAATTGGAGTCCCCAGAATGAGCCTGACTTTGGATTCTTATTCTGGCTGACTTCCTGTGGGGCTTAGGAAGGAGTCGGTTTTAAGAATTGCTCTCTCTGGCCTCAGCTTGGAACTGCCTCTCCCCCCGAGCATTCCACAGTTGGTCTTGGATCATTGACTGTTTTTAGGGTCTTTTGGAAGGACTTTATTTTTAAAAACAACAACAAAAAAACAGAACACCAAAAACCCAAAAAGGAAACTAATTTGCTTTCAAGATTTCAAGTAGTACCCAAGCCTCCCTCTGCCCATTCCAGCTGCCCCGAGCCCACTCCTGTTGGCAGTGTTTTCTCTGTTCCTGTAAATCAGTTATATGATTTCATTTTCGTGTACACAATGAATAATAAAAACTACAACAACCTGGATCTGCTTTCCTTCAAACTCACTTGTGTCAAAATCTCAGTGCATTTGTATTTTTCTTACTTCTGCTTCTTTGGGTGTAGCTAGGCAGCCCGTGACACATCCCCAAAACTGGACCTTGAATTCTCGGAGGGGCGTAGTGAAACTGACTCAATGCTAACACTGCAGCTGTGAAAATGTCTCTTACTTATCTTTTGGCTTTTGCACCATTAGCAAAACCGAAAGTGCAGGGGAGTCAGTGCTCTGTGCCAGCCAAAATATCACGCACTGGAGTGATTTGATTGGGTTGTGACCTTTAGTCTGTGTCTTCGCCCTTCCGAGCAGAGCTGAGCTCTTCAAGTCAGGCCATCTACGTTGGATTCCAGCTCCGCCACTTTCTGTGTGACTGTAGTAAGTAGCGTAACCACTCCTTGCCTCAGTTTCCCTGTCTGTCAAATGGGGACACAATCATGCCTACTTTGTGGAGCTTTTTGCAAGAATAAAATCACTCAATGATGGAAAGCCCATAGTCAGTGCTCAAGCATATTGCCATTCTGTTAAATTATTACCACTTGTGTTTAATAACTTCATATTAAAAATAGGCCACCCAGTTGTTTAAAAAAAAAAAAAGACTCAGCAACTGAACACTCCGCGTTCTAAGGCAGGGATAAAGAGCATTCTTTCCTATAATAAGAACATAGCTGTCAATAAAACCTATTAAGAAGCAAAAAGCCTTCTGTGCAATTGGCAGTTCACTTTCCCCTGTGACATGTTGGTACCAACAAAAACCAGAAACATAAGTGCATGAATACATGTGATATTTTCCCATATAATCTTAAGAGCTCCCTCTTGTTTTCTAGAGGTGTATATAAAAACCCCAAAGACTCTGACGTGAATAGTTTTTATTATATTTGTAAGCCTAGTGCAGATGTTTTGTGTTTAAGTTCTTCAACACTGATTTAACAACATCGGTTAAGTGTTATTTAAAATAGTAATTAAAACAGTATGATATTGGTGTAAAAACATGCATATAGGTCAATGGAACAGAATAGAAAGCCCCAAAATAAATCCATGTGCACAGGGTCAATTAATATATGACAAAGGAGCCAAGATATACACTAGGGAAAAGGACAGTCTCTTCAATAAATGATACTGGGAAAACTGGACAACCACATGCAAAAGAATGAAACTTGACCACTGTCTTACCCCATACACAAAAATTAACTCAAAATGGGTTAAAGGCTTGAATGTAAGACATAAACCATAAAATTTCTAGAAGGATTTAGGCTCCTTCATATAGATCTTGGTGATGAGCATTAGAATCTTATACCAGAAAGAAAAGCAACAAAAGCAAAATAAGGAAATGGGACTACGTCACACTAAAAGGCTTCTGCACAGCAAAGGAAACCATCAACAAAATGAAAAGGCAACCTCCCGAATGGAGGAGTGAAAATATTTGCAAGTCATATATCTGATGAGGGGCAAATATCCAAAATATATGAAGGACCCATACAACTCAAAATCGGAAAAAACAATAATCTCATTTAAAAATGGACAGGACAGAATGTCTTATTTTTTTCCAAAGAAGACATAGAGTCAATAGGTACATAAAAAGGTTCTCAGTATCACTAATCATCAGGGACATGCAAATCAAAACCACAATGAGAGATCATCTGTTAGAATGGTGATTCTTAAACAGATAAGAAATAACAAGTGTTGACGAGGTGTGGAGAAAAGGGAACCCTCTTGCACTGTTTGCAGGAATATAAATCAGTGCAGCCACCAGAGAAGATAGTATGGAGATTCCTCAAAAAATTAAAAATAGAGCTACCACATGATCTAGCAATTCCATCTTTGGGTATTTATCCAAAGAAGAAAAAAACACTAACTCAAAAAGATGTGTGCACCCCCGTTCATTGCCGCATTAGTTACACTAGGCAAGATAGGGGAACGACTTAACTGTCCGTTGGTGGATGAACAGATAAAGAATATTATTCACCTATAAAAAAGAGTGAAATCTTGAAATTTGCGACTTGGATAGACCTCAAAAGCAAAGTAAAATAAGTCAGACAGAAAGACAAATACCATATAATCTCTTATATGTGGAATCTAAAACACACCAACCCAAGGTTATAGATACAGAAAATGAATTGGTGGTTGCCAGAGTTGGGGGTGGGGATTGGGAAAAATGGGTGAAGGGGGTATACATTTATTTTTAAGAACTGAAATGTAGCCGTGACTGCTGTGGCTCAGTGGGTTGGGCATCATCCTGTAAACCTAGGGGTCGCCAGTTGGATTACTGGGCAGGGCACATGCCTGGTTGCAGGCCAGGTTCCTGGTTATGGGCATGGGAGAGGCAATCAGTCCATAAGTCTCTCCTCTTTCTCCCTCCCTCCCCTTTTCTATAAATAAATAAAATATCTCTCTCTCTCTCTCAAAATAAGAAAACTTAAATGTAAAATAGCCACGTGGGGCTAGTGGCTTCTGTATTGGACCATACCAGCCTAGAGCAATTGGGGGGGGGGCGGATTTCTATTGAGCTAAGCTCACTCTGTGCATTATCGCTATTTCATTTAACTCCTAAGTCAGCCGCCTTTTGCTGATGAAGAAGCTCAGCAAGGTCGAGTTATTTGCCCACAGCTTCACAGCTAGGAAATGGCTGAGTGGGAACCAGGCAGGATGCTCTTATCACTATGAGATGAAGCCAAACCACAGGCAGGACCAGGTTAAAGACTGTAAAACAGTCCTTTGTAGTCTGATTATTAAGGCGGAACCTTGTAGAGCAATTGGAAGTTGGAAAAGTGAAAACCCTGCCTAATCCCAGTGGTGTGACTGTTAACAATATTGGCATGTTTTCAATACCTTACATGGTTCTAAAATGGAATTTTAGATTATACACCTTTTTATGTAGCTCGTATATTTTTATTTACTAACTTTGCCTATCATTAAATGTTCTTTTACAACATGATTAAAAAAATAACTGCATGGTGTTACACCACGTGGATATTCTACAACTGATTCTAATCCATTGCGCATTATGGAGCATTCAGGGTTATTTCTAGTTTACACTGCGGCAAACATCCACGGGCCTAAATCTATCCATGATACAGTATGTTTCCCCTGTAAGCAGAATATGACAGCACCCAACCCTTGGGGCCATTCTTTTAATTATTTCCCAATGATACCTTGTTTTAATTTTTTCTTGCTCACTGGTGAGGGGGATCCTTTTTATCTTCTCTTTATATATTTAGCCATTACTTGTAGTCTCTGTGAATTGTCTGTTTAGGATCTTACACATTTTGGTCAGGGTGTTGGTCTTTTCTTGTCATGGAAAAGTATTGACCAAAGAAGGCTTTTAACCATTTGTCAGTTGTTAATAGTGATTTCCTTTTTCTAGTTGCCCATTCATGGCCAGTTTCAAACATATGTATGGGACATATGGCTGACAATACTTGAAAGAGAGTATCTAGTCAATCGATTCTTTAATTTTTTTTCATGTTCTTAGTCATCTCTGTGTAAATGCAAGCCGTAAAATTGAGAGGTAGTTTCATGGAAGGCGTGGGTGGACTTTTGCCTTCTGACGTGTTTAAGGGTGTGCCTCATTCTGCTGCACTCTGCAACGCAGCACCGTTCAAAACAAAACAAAACAAAACAAACCAACCCATTTCCAATAAGCTCATACAGGCTTAAAATAAGCCACCACTTAGATCTGCGTGGGTCTGCCTTCCCTGACCAAAAACCCCTCACCGAGATTGGAAACAATAAAAACAATAAGAATTATATATCCAAGAACTGTGTTGGTCACTGAGACCCCCAATAGATTGAATGACCCCATAGGTACATGATATTTGCAAACACCTGAATCATCCTCATATTTAAGACCTTCTCCACCACTTTCCCCTCTTCTCTGCCATCTCTGGAGGAGGAAATCCTAAAGGACATCTCTGCCACGGTTCTTCTACTCCCCACCTCCCAGAGGCTCTCCAAGGCGGTCCCCCGAGGTCCTGATGTGGGTGGGGCCACAGTACCTCTCTCTGCCTATCCAGGCCACACCAGAGAGAATCAGGAAGAGGCAACCTCTGGGTCTGGTATCCAAATTTGTTACACCACAAATATTTAAGTACCCATTATATGCTAGACTATAGGGGTACACAATGAATTAAAACAGAAGTCATGGCCTGAAAGAAGCAAGTGTGTCTTGGGGAGCACATACAAGAAAGCAGGCAATGGCAAATTCAGGGACAAATCTCAGGGACAAATGCTCCGAGGCTTATTTTATAGTGTTTTAGGAAGGGAGGCGGGTGGGTGACGCAGTGACTGTGGCCCTGTGACTTAGTCCCTTGTGTGTTGTGGCCTTCAGAACTGCACCTCCCCCCGACCCCGACCCCCACCTTCTGAGTAGGACTATCAGCTGAGTTTTGCTTGTACCAATAGGCGATGGGATACCGTGGTCAAGAGCAGAAACCTGAATTTGGGGTCTGAACCCGGAATGCCATTAGCAGATCCTAAGGCAAGTGACACGAACCTCCTTGAGAACTGTTTCCAAATCTGAGTTGTGCGAACGATGACTCCTTATGGGCACGGCGAGGGGGAGATGAGAGTGCAATACAGTGCCAGTTACAGGAACTGCTGCCTCTTCTTGAACCAAACTACCTGCCGGCTTTATCTTGTGCAGGGAAGCAGCTACCTTGCTCAGTGCCGAGCAGATCATTAACACAGAATAAGTGGAATTTTCTGGCCTCTGTCCTGAGGTTAGAAAAGGACTGAGGAAGACATGACCTCGTCAGACCCTTTCTCGGGTCCCAGGGTGGTGAGGGGTGTTGTAAGGCTGTGCCCTGGACAGGTGGGCGGGGCCCGAGTGGACAGATTGCCTCTCCAGACTCAGCAGTGCAGATGTGAAAGGGGCCAGGCCTCCTGCAGGTCTGGCAGCGAGCCTTTCCTCTCTCTCCTCACAGGATGGACCCCATAGCTTACGCTGAGCTGTTGAAAGAATCTGGCAACCAAGTTTTTAGGAATGGGAACTTCTCTCTGGCCATCAGAAAGTATGATGAAGCCATTCAGGTTCTCCTGCATTTATTCCAGTGGGGGTAAGTGTTTGCATTTTCTTCCCGCCTTTTTTTCTTCCAAGTTAATGGGAATTCGGTTATGTTTTCTTGTCATTTCTCACCACATTGCCTAATTTCTGTTTTCTTTCTCCCTCACTTCCTGTTCTTCTCAATCTTGTCAGCTCAGAAACTGAACAGACAATGCTAGAGTAATAAGGGAAATAGAAAGTGAAACCTAGGGGACTGTTGATAAATATTACAAAGCTTTCGCTTCTGTCTGGTTATGGGATCAGAGTTTCTGGGATGACCAAAGTCCCCAAACTTCTTCGTTGTCATTCATTTCATTATCTTTTTTATTTTTATTTTTATTTATTGATTTGAGAAAGAGAAGGGTGGGGGAGATATCTGTTGTTCCACTTATTTCCACTTTCAGTGGTTAATTCTTGTATGTGCCCCAATTGGGAATCAAACCCATAACCTTGGTATATTGAGATGATGCTCTAACCAGCTGAGCTATGTGGCCAGGGCCATTTCATCTGCTTGAGTACCTTTGCCACTTACCCCCTGGCCACAGTGCACACCACTCAGGAACTGAGTCTCACCTCTTCCTCTATCCCTTCTACTCCTGGTAGACCTGTTCCCAAACATTTTAGTATCATGATAATGCTTAAATATTACGGAGGACTACAAAGAGCTTTTGTTTATGTAGGCTTTTAGCTGTTAATATAGTCTGTATCAGAACTTAAAACTGAAAGAAATTTAAAATATGTATTTATTCATCTACTTAAAATATCAATAAGAAATCCATTACATGTTAATATAAACATATTTTTTATATTTATATATTATTTATTTATTGTAGAGAGTGGGGAAGGAAGGGAGAAAGAGAGGGAGGGAAACATCAATGTGAGAAAGAAACATTGATCAGTTGCCTCTTGTATGCATCCCAACTGGGGACCAAACCCTCAACCTAGGCATGTGCCCTAGCTGAGAATTTAACTGGTGACCTTTCACTTTGCGGGATGATACCCAGCCAACTGACCCACACTGGTCAGGGCTAAGTAACATATTTTAAAGAAAAAATAACTATATTTTCCAAAGCAAACAATTTGGTGAGAACACTGGCACATTTTACATCTTTGCAAATCCCTTCTCAGTAGAAGATATCAGGCTTCTCACATCTGCTTTTGCATTAACCCTTTGAGTGCCATGCGTAATTCGAAATTTAGAGCAACATGAGAAAAATTATATCAATACATAATCTGAGGTACAGAGAAAGAGAATGAAACATAAAACACAAATTATTCCATTGCTATTTATTTACATTTATAGCCATCAAAAAAACAGTTGCTGAGAAAGACGCTGGCTCTTTTGGGGATATTTGTCAGCGTCACTCACAGAGATGTTGGCACTCAAAGGGTTAATCTGTTGTGAATCACATGTCATGTAGCCTCTGGAAAATCTCCTCAACACATGTGAGAGAATGAGTGTGAAAGAAGTATACCGTCTTAGTATTATTATTGTATTAGTTTCCTGTTGCTGCCGTAACAAGTTACCACAAACTTAGTGACTTAAAACAATACAGATTTATTATCTTACAGTTCTGGAGGTCAGAAATCAGAAATGAGTCTTAACAAGGCTAAAATCAAGGTACTGAGCAGGGCTGGTTCCTTGCAGAGGAAAATCCATTGTCTTGTCTTTTTGAACTTCGAGTGGTTGCCTGTTTTCCTTGGCTTGTGGCCCCTCCCTCTGTCTTCAAAGCACATCATTCCATTCCGTGTCCGTCATCACATCACCTTCTCTTCTGCTATAGCCCAGTTTCTCTCTGTCTCTCGTTCTCTCTCTCTGTCTCATAAAGATGCTTGTGATTTTATATAATCTCGTACAATCTCTTTTCAAGATTCATAAATTAAACACATCTCAAAGTCCCTTTCACCATAAAAAGGTAACATTATTTGGGGATCATTATTCAGTGTACATACTGCAATTGTGAAAATATTTTGACCTTGTAGGCCACCTGAAATTGTCTTGGGGACCTCCCAGAGGTTCCAGTAGAAGCAGAACTTGGCATTTGTGAGGTACATGCAGCCTAAACTTGTACTTAGAAATGGCACTGAATTAAAGTACTGAAACGTGGCTCCCTCCCCTACCTCCCTATTGCCATGGTGTCTACACTCTAGCTGGACTTGAGTTGAGTGTAATTGGCTTGAGCCTGTATTCCTGTCATTCTGCCCCCTTCTGGTTCAGCTCAGAACTGTGTCAGAGCTGGATTTAGAGCTCCTCACTCAGGGCAAAACGTCCAGCTTTCTTAAAGAGGTAGCATTGGAAAGTGGTTACGGCCATAGACTGACCCCACGCTGTGAGTGTTCATATCTCAGCCCCACCACTTGCTATCAGTGTGACTGCTGATGGGATTTCTGCCCAGAGTCTCACATGTCGCCTTTTGTGGACCTTTCCAACACTGTGTGTCTTGCCCATCACCTGCTTCCTGCCTTCCTGCTGACATAGGGATTTACAGAGCCAGTGTTCTCAGAAGGGGACTGGGAGAAGCAGGATGGGGCAGGGGATGACCCCAAGCAGGGATGTTGTCTCATCTGGAGTCCCCTTCAGCCTGATCCCCTCGGGGAACTTGGGAGTATGAGTTGTGCTGCAGAACTGGTCCTACTTCGGGGCAAGGGGGCTGACCTTTCGATTCCCGTGTTAGTCCCTCATTGGTTGTAGGCTGTCTGGCCCCTGGGAGTGGTCCTAGGGGGTGAGGCTGTATTAGTCTGCTAACAGAATACTGCAGACTGGTGGTTTAAACAGCAGGGATTTGTTTCTCAGTTTTGGAGACTGGGAAGCTGCTGGCCAGCTCAGTTCCTGGTAAGAACTCTTCCTGGTCTGCAGGTGGCCGGCCACCTTTTCACTGTGTCCTCGTATGGGGGAGAGGGAGAGCAAGGAAGGTCTCTGGTGTCTCTTGTTACAAGGGGATTAACTCCTTCATATACGCACCCCCCCCATCACCTCATTTAAACCTAATCACCTCCCCCCAACCCCCATCTCCAACACCATCATGTTGGGGGGCTAGGGCTTCAACATATGAATGGGGGTTGGGGCACAATTCAGTTCATAGCAGGAGCATAACTTCCCGTGGAGAGGCTGCTCCCCTTAGACTGAGGGTAAATCACTGGAGCCCCTACCTCTGCAGCCAACACTCGTTGCAGAGGGGGATGGCTGCTCTGGCCAGGGTCCCTGGGCTGGACACCAGGACATCTACTACACTTCAGGCACAGCTGCCTTGCCAGTCACCCACTGGGTGCCCCACTGCCTCTTCTGTGCTTCTGGGTCTCATCTATTGCCCTAGAGGGAGTGGTGGATGCTGAGAGAAGCCAGGCACACGAAGCATTGGGGTGGGGAAAGGAGGAGAGGGGATCTTTTTTCTTTGCTTTATTTTTGTGCTTATCTGCATCACATTACTTTTCTATAGTGGTTTGTATCATTTTCACCATTCAAAAATATTCCATGAAGAAGTGTAAGCCTTGCTTGCCCCTCCAACCTTACCCCATCCCATGTGTCTTAAATTCAAGGGCACCTGATCTGTTCACATATTGTGATATATATTGTGTTTTCCTTCTTCTGACCTGACTTTAGCACGAACCTTGCGGTTGTATTGCCGCAAGACCCAGTCAAGAGGGGCTGTGCCCTGCCGCACTTCAGAGGGACCCCTTTACCTTCCCCCGGCCGCACCCCCCTGTCCCCACAGGAAGGAGGCTGCGGGCCAGGGGCTTCATCCACTCAAGAGCCCTTCAATCCCCTTTGGCCCACTCCGTGGGCACTGGGACCCTGGAACTCCTGCCCATGAGTCCCGTTCCCAGGCTCTGCACAGGCTCCTACCTGTATCCATTCTTCTGAGGACTGGCCAAGGTCAAGGGTGTGGACAGAGCTTGGAATTGTGCCTCCTGCAAGGCAGGATGAAGGCGCAGATGGAGAGAGAGGGCAGAGTGGCAGGAACACAGGCCTGGCTTACCCTGCCCTGCCTCAGTGCCTGAGCTCATAAATTTGAACCTTGCCTTCCCGTTGTTATAAATTACGAGGGTAGAACCTATTTTATTGAGCAGTGTTAAGCTTGAGTGGTGGCCTTCACATATTTAGACAAGCACTGGAGTACTGAAATGGGGCTAATACAACGAAGGAACTGAATTTAAAATTTTATTTCATTTTAGTTAATTTGAATTTAAATAGCTACATGTGGCTAGTGGTTACTCCGCTGGGCAGTGCAGATTAGCCACCTGGGGTGTGGGCCTCTCTGCACTCTGGTTCTGGGTCCTGCCAACGTTAGGGCGGCCCCGCCAATATAACAGAACAGTGCTCGTCCCGTGCCTCTCACGGTAGGTCCGTGGGGATGGGGTGCTCACATGCCTGTGAAAGGCCCCTCCTGTGATAAGTGCTGCCTCCATTCAGCAGGAAGATGCATGTGCTGTGGTTCACACCACGTCTGGACTCTGCTAATGCTCAGTGGGCAGCTCCCATCCTCTCCATCCTTAGGAACAGTCACCACTTTTTCCAAGGTGACCATTAGTGGTCAATAGGGTAGTGGAGGCTTTGGGAGTGAGGAAGGACAGATCCGTGCCTTGCAAGCGCCCCAGGATCTACAAGGGTCAGCTCCGATAGGCACCACTGGGACATTTCCTGCTGAGACCTCATCAGGATGGCAGCAGCCAGCACCAAAATGGTGCCTTCAGTGACTGTTTTCTGTATTTGCAGGAAGACAGTTTTATGATCCCCAGCGTGTTCTTTCTCACAGAGTCCCCCCCAGGGAGCTGGCTGTGCTGCTGTGCAACAAATCCAATGCGTTTTACAACCTTGGGAAATGGAAGGAGGCGTTTGCAGCTGCCAAGGAATGTCTGGAGTGGGATCCATCCTACGTGAAGGTACGGTGCTGGGGGCAGCTGCCGCCTCCCTCCCCTGAGCCTGCCTCCATCCCTCCCTTCTTTTTGAAACAAGAGTGCTTCCCATTCAACTCTCTTTGATTTTCACACCGATGCCCGTGGGCATGCGAGTGGTACCCAGAGGAGAGTAACATCCATGATGGCCGAGTGTTGGAATGCCCTTGGAGAGGAGAGCAGGGCTGGGCCTCTCGGCAGGTGGAGCGCAGTGGAGATACTCTTGGAGCTCGTTTTGTCCTGAAGGAGTTACACCAGAATTCATAGTCTGTTCGTGTCCTTCACGGCTCCCAAGTTTCCTTTTAGCAAAGCTTTATTTCAGACGCAAGCTGGGTGGACGACATATGCCGATTCTTGAGGTAGCATTTCTTACAGTAGAAATAAGGCTCTCGGAGGGCTCAGGGAAGTTTGAGAGGTTAGTAAGACCCTTTCAGGTTGTTAACAAAGGTCAGTAAATAATTACTTGATTGTTTTTTCAGCTAAAATGCTTTAAGTGCCCTCTCTGCCAGGCACCTTCAAGTTCTTGGTGTCAAGGCAGACAAAAGAAGTGGAAGACACCATCCCAGACCTTGAGTAATTCACAGTCAGGCTGGGGAGAGGACAAGCATGTGCAGAATCAGAGGCCTTAGCTTACATTCTGGGACTGTCTGAGGCAGTAGACCCTGAAGTGTCAAAATAGCGAGATGGACAGATTATAGAGAGGCTCCCCGAGAAAGTGGGGGGAGCCCAGCCCTTTCCCCCTTGTGCTCGCTTGGACTGGTTTCAGACAGTTGGGATGAGTTACTTTTCCCTCTCTAAGCCTTCATTCCCCTACTGTAAAATGAGATGATACCTATGCCTTAGACTTGATTCAAGGATTAAGGACACGGGAAGTTTAGCTGTTGGCACTCAGTAAATAGGGGTCTGCCTTCTGTCCTCAGGGGTCTACATTTTGTGTACCACCGACTGCTAGAAACAACGCAGTGGGAAGTGGGCGGGGAGGTTCAGCCTGCAGATTATGCCAGCCTTGAGGGAGGGATTTGTGTATTTACAGTAAACCTCTTCTCATGGAGGGTGGATACTTCAGGAATTTTTGAGTATTTTTTGAAAATGGTAGTGCATTCCTGAGGAATTCTGCCCAAAGACTTTCTGGGATTTTCCCATCCCATTCTGCCCCTGGGGTAGGGTAGGGAGTATCTGGGGTCCACCTGCGTTCCTGATGTTGAGCCTTGGCAGTGGCAGGTGCGGGGCGGCCTGGATGATGCTCTGGGCTTTTCTTTGAGTGGCTACACCTGCAGCAGCCCCTGAGCAGAGCCACCAGGACCAATCCCCCATTTTTACTCAGAGCTTCTGGGTGTTTCTCTCTTTCTCCATTCTTTCCCTCTGCTCATTTCTCCCCCCGAGTGTTCCTCATAGTACAGGAAGAAAATGACCTTTTTCTTTACCCTCTTTTGGTTCAGTGGCTCAGGGTCCTGCAAATGTGCCTGATATGAGACAGACAAACAAGAGAAAAAGCAGACAGACTTTAAAAAATATATATTTTATCAATTATGCTATTACAGCTGTCCCAATTTTTCCCCCTTTGCCTCCACCCGGTACCCCCATTCCCTCTAGCAATCCCCCCCCCTTAGTTCATGTCCATGGGTCATGCATATAAGTTCTTTGGCTTCTCCATTTTCTGTATTATTCTTAACATCTTTCTATTTTGTACATACCAGTTATGCTTCTTGATCCCTGCACCGTTACCCTCACTCCCTCCCCACCCCCCGCCCCCCAGCTGATAACCCTCCACATGATCCCAATACCTATGATTCTTCTCCTGTTCTGGCTATTTGCTTAGTTTGCTTTTCAAATTCATTGTTGATAGTTGTGACTTTGTTGCCATTTTAATGTTCATAGTTTTGATCTTCTTCTTTTTCTTAAATAAATCCCTTTAACATTTTATGTAATAATGGCTTGGTGATGCTGAACTCCTTTAGCTTTACCTTGTCTGGGATGCACTTTATCTGCCCTTCCATTCTAAATGATAGCTTTGCTGGATAGAATAATCTAGGTTGTAGGTCCTTGATTTTCATCACTTTGAATACTTCTTGCCAGTCCCTTCTTGCCTGCAAAGTTTCTTTGAGATCAGCTGATAGTCTTACTGGAATGCCTTTGTAGATAACTCTCTGTTTTTCTCTTGCTGCTTTTAAGATTCTCTCTTTATCTGTAACCTTTGGCATTTTAATTATAGTGTGTCTTCATATGATCCTCTGGTTTAGGACTCTCTGTACTTCTTGGCCTTGTATATATATTTTCTTCACCAAAATCAGGAAAGTTTTTTTCACCGTTTTTCCAAATAAGTTTTCAATTTATTGCTTTTCCTCTTCTCCTTCTGGCATTCCTATCATTTGGATGTGGTTATGTTTGGAGATGTCCTAGAGGCTCCTGACACTATCCTTGTTTTGTTTTTTTTTTTGAATTATTTTTTCTTCTTGCTATTCTGATTGAATGACTATTTCTAATTTATGTTCCATATTGTTGACTTGAACCTCGGCTTCATCCCCTCCGCTGTTGGTTCCCTGTAGATTTTTCTTTATTTCACTTAGTGTAACCTTCATTTCTCCCTGGGTCTTTTTTATGCTGTTGCTGTACTCAGTGAGTTCTTTGAGCATCCTGATAACCAGCGTTTTGAACTGTGCTTCTAATAGTTGGTTATCTCCATTTCGTTTAGTTCTTTTTCTGGAGTTTTGATTTGTTCTTTCATTTGGGCCATGTTTCTTTGTCTCCTCTATTTGGCAGCCTCCCTCAGTTTGTTTCTGTGTATTAGGTCGAGCTGCTCTGACTCCCTGTCTTAGTAGTGTGGCCTATTGTGGAAAAGGCACCTGTAAATTGTGTGCAGCGAAGCCTTAGGTAGTTGCCAGGGTTGGGTAACCTGCTTCACTGTTTTGTGGCTCTGTATGTGGGGGGAGGCCTTGGGGAGGGAACAGTGCTGCTGCCTCGGTTCTGGAGGTTTGTCTCGCACTTGCCCTGTTTCCAGTCACTTCCCTTGCTCCCCATATACGTTGGTGCCCTTCCAGCTGTTGCCTGTCGCTGAATCCCGGGGTTGGGGTGGAGTGGGAGCATCAGCGTAAGTTCTAAGTCTGTGTGGGCCCTTTAAGAGGAGTCTCCTGAAAATCCAGCAGTTTCTTCCACCACCCCAACCCCCACTGGGCTGGGTGGTCTGATTTGGGGCTGGGACTCCTTGCTCCCCAGGTATCCCTCCTGATTTTTAGCCACCGCATGTGAATGTGTGACTGCCTCTTCCCCCCACCTCTCAGTCCATCTCTGTGTCTCCACCCCTCCTGCCTGTCTGGATGAATGTGGCTTCTTTAAACCCTTGGTTGTCAGGCTTCCATACAGCTAGATTATCTGCCAGTTCTGGGTGACATTTGTGTCGTGGTCTAGTTGTAATTTTTTTCTGTAGTTGTGCAGGGAGGCAAAGCACTTTTACCTACGCTGCCATCTTGACTGGAAGACTCATCAAAAAGCACACAGAGTTTATTTGATGTTAATTTTTACGTGACATGGGAGCCTTCTGAGAAGAGACGTGGGTAGGCTGAAGAGCTTATATGCCAATTTTAACAAAGAGAGATAAAATGTAGAGACACAAGAAGGCAGAGGACAGTGTTTTAAGGACTTTTAGGGGCTGCAAACTGTGGAGAAGTATGTATTCGGGGAAAGGAATGGAAGCCAAGGGCTATCTTAACGAGATTTGTTTCTGCAGGCGCATCTCAGTGCCGACTTTCTGTCTCCTACATGGCCATAAAAATTCCTCAGGGGAGGGGATTTATGCAGTCCTCCTTTCTCATATTTGGCGGTGGCATATTCAGAGCCTCCTCACCCCCCTCTAAAATAAAAATATGAGACTTAAATCTGAAGAAGTCAAAGAAACGGGAAATCTACCAGCTTTTCTGGTTAGGGGGAAAAAAAAACAACTCTTTTTCTTTTTGTGATTGTTATCTGAGGTTTAGACTTTGAAATGAAGGTTAAGGCAAATTAACAAATAATCAAAGATTTGGTTTTAAGTGGAACTTTAAGCGCCAGTGCAGTTGGGTGGTCAGAGGTGGGGGAAGGCAGTAAGCATCGTTTGGTTCTTACTCAAACCGCAGTACAGGATGCGAGGGGCCCTTTTGCATCACAGACCATTTTTCTGTATTACTCATTATAATTTTCCTCTCTCTACAGAAATACATTTTTTTTTCTTTTTTTTGGTCTCTGGTATATATTGCCTATGATGTGGAGCTCCATAAATCTCAATGCTTGTGATTGCAATTTTCCCCCCTACATACCCAGGGCAGATTCGGCCTCCTTTGATTGAAAGGATCAGGGAACAACCTCTGTGTTTACACGACAATCTCGTCCTTTCCCAGAACACTGGAGTGGTGGCATTTTTTTCATTCCTCTCTTCTTGCTTAGGCTGTGATGTGAAGCATGGGTAAATAAACCACCCAGATAATTGGAAGCAGCTCAGCTCCCTCCTGTCTCTGTATCAGATGCTAGATGCCATGTGCGTCATAGATTGGAAAGTGATTATTTTCTCAGCACTTAGATAATGGCAGGAAAAATGCGGCCCAGCATCTAACGTGGTCATCGTGTGTGCAGCACCTGCTAGAAATCCGTGTTTACCCAGAAGGGAGATTCTAGAGCTCATTCCCCATGGCATTAATCTTGCTCTTCCCTTCCGCAGAAGAGAGGGGGATTGTTAAGGTTTTCCTTTCTCGCCTTTCCAGGGATACTACCGAGCTGGCTATTCCTTGCTGCGGCTACTCCAGCACTATGATGCTGCTCGCATGTTTTTTGAGGGGCTTGAACTTTTGCAGGGCAGCAGCGATCAGACCCAGTTTGCCGATTTCCTTGTCGGAGTCTTCACCACTATGGGCAGTAAGTCTGACTTGAGGAACCCGATGACCTGTTCTTCCCATCCACTTCCTCATTGTCTTCTCTGCATCTTCTGAAAATCATTGTTTTGTCAGAAGCCAGGCTGGCCAAACAACTTCTCTTGGAGCCTGTCCCTTGAAGAAATCTGGACGGTTTGCATTCTTTCCCCATCATTAAGAGGGAGCAGTTAACAGGACTTCTGAGGGCCATGCATACCCTACTTTTCTACCAAAGTACTCCTGTTTGGAGCGGGAAAGTAAGCCCATGCCCAGTTTCTAAATTTTGAAAAATATACTTATGGGAATGTTGTACCCTTTCACATAATATATGATGGTTTTTGACATTTATTTATTGTTGGAAATTAATAACCCTGGATGAGGTGCCACGTTATTCTGTCTGGCCTGTCCCCTTGGATGTTCTTGTCATCCATGGGTCTGAGAAATGTGGGTCACAGGATCATGAGATGCAAGGTTGACAGGACACCAGGTTAGAAGAATATACGTCGATATGTTGATATGGGTTCCAGTCTTTATTTTTGTCATGAACTAGCAGCATGATATGCATTGGAGCCTGACTTCATCTGTGATAGTTTCTCATCTGTTGGGTGAGAATAGTACTTGTCATTTTTTTTCTTCAAGGAAGTGGATTTTGTAACTTCCCTTAAGCTTCCATTTTCTCCGTCATAAAGGGAGAGAATAGGCACTGGCCTCGTGGCTTGTTTGAGGGATTAAATATAAACACCTATCACAGGACTTGGTGACTAGAAAAGCTGAGTGAATGTTGGCTCACCTTACGCTAACGCCTAGGGGATTGCTTGTCACCCCAATTTAAAATGATTGCAACTTCATGTATATTTAATTTATCATGTGTCTATGTGCTGTCTTCATTGGAAGACCTTTTCCCAAATGTTGTAGACTTCCCCCAAGTTAAAGTATCTGAACTATGGAACTTTCTTTCAGGTGACCCTGTTGTGTTGCAAAGTTTCATGCCCTACTTTGATCACATTTTCACTACTGGATTCTCAACAGAAGTGTGGCAAGCTGTCATAGAAAAACTGGCAAAGAAAGGATTATGGCATGTAAGTAGAAGCAGACAGCTCCCTTGGGGGAAGAGCACATGCTACGTTAAATGGCTTTTCTCTGCTGGCCCTGGGGGATTGTCATTTATTATCTGTTTTATCTCTTATGCCAAAATAACTTTTTAACTCTAACATCATTAAAAATGGAAAGTCATTGAGATATATTAATTAGCTAGTTTACATTTTTAAAAAGTAATAGGAAGTATGCCCAGTTTGTGGCGCCCGCACTCCCTGGCCTGTGTTGCCATCATCATCCTCAAAGAAACGTGAGGTCCAAATGCGAATGGTGGCATGGAATGAGGAAAATAAACAATACATGTTAATCTTCCTGATCTTTGCACACCGCATTCGCCAGTGGGGGCCTACATGACCTGCTTGGGTAGCTTTACAGTACTGCTACCCAGAGGTAGCCTTGGGGGCATAGGACCCGAACCCAGAGCCAGGCACCCAGGGAATGGAGGAGCAGAGTGGCTGGTGAAACCTGGCTACAGCGTCACAGCGATGTCTCTGTGACCCCTAATCCTCCACTTTCTATTTTGGACTAACTACTTCCCCTCTCAGCCCTACTTCCTCATTTGTAAGTTGCAGGATATAAACCTCTTTCCTTGGGGTTCTGGTGAGGTTTAGAAATAAGGGACCATGAGCACCTAATAATAATATCAGCTAATGTTTATTCAGGGCTTACCATGTCCCAGGAACTGAGCTAAAGGACTTTCATAATACCTGGCATGTGCTGGGTGCCCACTGAATAGTAGTTATAGTTGATGGTGGCCTGTAAGCGCTCCTGAGAACAGGCTGGCCAACACTGGGAATGTCATTAGAAAGGGCCCACTGGGCTTTCTAAAGCTGGGAAGTCCAGGAAAGTCACCAAAGCAAGGGCAACCTGTCAGGACTCTAGAGCCAGGCAGGCTGACTGACTTTACAATACAGAACTCTTCACTCTGGGGGAAGGGCATGGATTCTATTGGAAATCTAATGAAATCGATGGAACTCTCTTTTCATACACACACAGTTATGGGTATAGTTTCAGGGTGTTCAGCCACTAGTTCCTGTAATAAAAGGTCTTGAGAAGACAGGCAGCCAGGAAAACCTAGGAATCCAGCCCAAGTGGCAGGTCCAATATCCTACTAGCAAATATTTAAAACAGAGGCGCTTATTTAAAAAAAACCCAGAACTGCCAGGCTAGCCATCAGGACTGTTAGAACTTCAGACCATCATCTTGAATTGAGTAGCAGCAGTGTGGCCTGTCTAGAGCAAGCCGGTAAGAGTGGGGACCAAACTGAAATAAACTGGAGGCAAATGTGGTTACAGGCTCAGTTAGTGGCAAAAGGACATGGGAGGGATGTTGATTTTGAGACCAGGCCTCCAGTCGTGGCCATACCAGAGCCTGGGACTCTTAGACCTGTTGACATGCCTGTGTGATCTCAGTAAAGGGCCTCTCAGCATGTGCTACCTGTGTGACCCAGGAAAACTAACTTAACCTCTCTGGGGTGCTGTTTCCTCAGGGGTTTCACAACTGGCTCTGAGAAAACAAAATTCCCGATTTATAGTGTTTGCCAATTTCTGTGGTGTAAACACCTCGACCATGGCCAATTCCAAGCTACTAACACAACTAACAGGACTTGGAGATGGGAAGAGAAGTGTGCAGTCAACTCTCACTATCTGCTGGGAGCCAGCTCCAGCCCACCACTCGGCGGGGTCTCATGGACCCCAAAGACTTGGTGCTTATGTGCCAAAGAACTAATGGGGATGTTTCCAAAGGACTAGATTGTTCTGCTTGCTCAGCGTTACGAACTCTGCCACTGTGCTCTCTGCAGTCCGGCATGACGCCCACTGCTCCTGTCCTCAGCACGCTTCCATGCGGAGAGAGTTTAACTCTGGGTAAGAACAAGAAGTTGGCCAGAGAGACTTTGATTCTCCTGTCTCGGGTTGAAAAGCTTGGCAGGTGGCTTTTAAAAAAGAGGGCCAGAGGGTGTTTTTTTTTTAAAAAGAAAAAAAGATTTTATTTATTTATTTTTAGAGATAGTGGAAGGGAGAAAGAAAGAGGCTGAGAAACATTGATGTGTGAGAGAAACATTGATGAGCTGCCTCTTGGCCCACCACCCAGTCGTGTGCCCTGACTGGGAACTGAACAGGCAACTTTGGGTTCGCAGGCTGGCGCAACAATCCACTGAACCACACCACCCAGGGCTGCTTTCTTCTTTTTTTGTTTGTTCGTTTTAAAGCTTAAGATAGCTTTTGCTTTAATAACCTCTGTGGAGAACATCATTATTCCCAACCTTTTCTTTTTCTCCCCTTGTCAGTCATTTCTACTTCTGTCAGCGAGAAAAGATCGGCTACCAAGAAATATCTATGTCCCAGACTTATCACTGAAAAGTCTCTTCGAGGTAAGGTGGCTTTTTGAAGTACATGACTTTACTTCAGGCTTGCATTTAGGACCTTCTTTCTCATCTGCCTACCTGCAAGTTTGTTATTTACGATAATATTATGTTCGGGCCACAACAAATCCAGGTTTTACCGATTCTGAACTGTATGGGTGAAGGAGTTTGAAGTTTCATATTGATATAGTGACTTCTGTGAGTGTTCCCGTGTGTTTTCTTTTCCAGAAATATGTCATTGGATTTTATGAGAAGATGGAACAGGTGCCCAAGTTAGTCCAGTGGCTCATCTCCATTGGTGCTAATATTGAGACTATAGGACCGTACCCCCTTCATGCCCTCATGCGGCTCTGTATCCAAGCAAGTGAGTCTTCTCCCAGTTACACACCCTCCCAGGGGCCCTTCCCGCTCAGAGCCCTGTCTCTCTGCTGAGCTCAAGCGCCAGCAGAACTTAGCCACCTGAATGGGGACCATTCAGATGTTTTGAATATTCAATGATTGATTATTCAGATGAACGAAGGCAGCAGGGACACAGCATCATTTTTATTTCTCTGGAGACCTACTAGCTACAGAAGGGCCAGACTGAAAGGATTCTGTGTTCTAGATAACTCCTGGCAGTAGGGTGGAGCCCTGGGACCCAAGGAGTGGAACAGGACAGACAGCCTTTGCTGGGCAGAGCTCCCTGGGGAGCTGTGCAAGTTCCTCCCTCCGGCAAAGGCACATGTGGCTTTTTTTTCCAGGTTCAGGGTTATTTTCTCTGTAGCCTGGAGAGCCGAGTGCTGGGGGGATGGGGTAGAATCCCAACAGAAACGCTGGCTTTTGCTGATACAGATTGCTTGTGGTCCTTTTAAAGGACTACTATTTCCATAAAATGTTTCTTTAAAAAATTTTATTACTAAACACACACACACACATTTTACACTTTGTATAGAAGCTTGTTAATCTTTTCCAAGCAGTTGTGGCATCACCGTGGGACATTTACCCACATCATTTTAGAGCCAGAAGGGGCCAAGAGAACTCGCCTAGACAGTATTCCTCTTCTAGGCTGTACCATCGCCCCAGGAGTGAGGACATGGAGATGCCCAAGGGTTTGAAGGCCTGGCACCCCATCTAGATTTGCCCTGCCGTTATTCACTTTATGTATTGGGGAACTTATAAGAGATTATGTTCTTACCCAGGGATTGGTGGATAAAACATCAAGTAAAGTTTCATTAAAAACCATCTAATCCAGTTTCCCAGTTTCAAATTAGGGATCTGGAGCCCAGAGAAGTGTGCCCCTGGTTATGAAAATTGGGCTTCCTCATTGTGGCTGTACTGGAGCTGTATTCACAGATAAGAACAAGTCTTCAAATTTATCCTCGATTCGTTTCTGAGAGGAAAACTCTGACATAGTGACAGGTGGTGTCCACCGAGTTGGCAGAAGTGTGTGGCTTTCCTTGATCCCAGGAGCTACACGGAAGGGAGCCTGGGAAAAGAATTTAAAACATATGTCCTGTTAATAGTCATGTAGTAGAGTCATCTATTCAGAGACACTGACTTGACAGGCACTGGTGGGCCCGGCCCGGTTTCTCTTTCCAACCAGTGTTCATCCCCACTTGCTGTGAGTATCGGAGGGTCCGGCAGAGAATTGCTCTTTGCCAACAGGCACCACATCCCCGAGAGGTTCTCCCTCAACCTCACCTTCCTCCCTGGGGGTATTGTGTAGGTCTCAACGGACTACCATGGGGGTACAGAACTAGGCAACTTCTGCCTGCAGGTGGGTCAACTCTGTGGTGCAGTTCACGCCCCAGAGCTCCCGTGGGATCAGACCAAAGCAGACTCAGCTGAGACCGCTGCTTGCCTCGTTCCCCAGCCCTGTCCTGCTCCCCGCCATCTCTGTCTCCCAAGTTCCCTCTCTCAATAAGTCACACAGCCAAGAATCTTTGTCTCAGGCTTCGCCTCTAGGGAATCTGACTTGAGTGCATTAGGAACAACTTTCTGAAACTCAGCCTTTCAATTCACAAACTCCTGTGTCTCCCACACCTGTGAGTGGTGAGTGGCAACATGAGCCAGGTTCCCCACTCAGTGCCCGCAGTGTGCTGCCCATTGATTTGCTCTGCTGGTTGTCTGTGTGCAGCGAAGAACATCAGTAACTCATCTTAATGCCCTTCAGGGGAAAACCATCTTTTCAGGTGGCTCATGGAGTACCAGCCGGAGTGGAAGGGCCGCGTCAACCAGAAGGACCAGGATGGCTGCACCGTCCTGCACGTGGTGGCCGCCCACTCCCCAGGATACCTCATCAAGCGTAAGTGGCGACACCGCAGTGGAGGGCGTGCTGAGGCTGGAGGACCTCAGGCATTGGAGAACCCACCCAACAGGCCATTACGTTTTACCCGTTCCATCCTGAGACGGGCTCAGGGGGTAAACTTTGCCTTGAGTTAAACATGATGGGGAGGGTCATCTGTAGACAGAGGAGGTGGGGCGGGAGAAGGAAGAATTGCTGGGCTCTGCACGCTCCCTCGGCTTTGAATGGCTTCTGCGGGGTCGACTGACTCGAGGACCTGGGGTTCCAGTTGCATTTGTTCCCGTCCTCATCACGTGGTTCCTCGGCGCTTTATTTTATGCCAAATCTGGGCTCCACAAGAGATAAATCGTGAACCAGATAACAGAGTCCTGCCTTCTTGGCACTTAGGCTCTAACACAGGAGTTGCAGCCTCCCATGCCCGCCAGGGCCAGCCAGGCCGCGGGCAGAAGTGGGGCCAGCACCCGGGAGGAGAAGCTGGCTCTTCGCAGACGCACCTGGGTGCCTGTGACACAGGAGGACCGTGCGCACTCCCTCTCAGCTCTGCGAAGTCTCTCGTTTTCCCGGAAGCTCTCATGGAGACAAGCATACTTCTTCTACTTAAAAAACAGGGGAGCTGGGATGATAAATGATCCGGAACTCTCAGCGCCAGTGGAAGGAAGGTGACAGGGAGCCACGGGGTGCTTGCGCCTGGTGTGGCTGCAGTCTGGCGCTGATCGTGGGAACCAGGCTGTGCTGCCATCTTCTGTGGGAAGAGATGTTAGAGGAGGGCTGGATTAAAAAAAATACATGTGAAAACTCATGATTATAAAATTTTGGCTTGAAATTGAACATGCCTGTGGACTAGACACAGCTTGAAGTCCTGCTGTTGGGGACCCTTGGTCTGGTGGGTCCTAGGAAATTGCAGTCTTCTCTCTTCAGTGTGACCCGCGGTCAGTCCAGTGAGGTTTGTTTCTCTCTCGTTACCCCCCACTGAACTGAGTCCCAGGAATCCACGTGTGGGGTGACCTGTGGATTTTTATTTTGAGCTTTATTGAAATATAATTCATATACCACAGAGTTCACCTGTTTAAAGTGTACAACTCAGTGCTTTTTGAATATATTCACAGACCTGTGTAATCATTAAAAGATTTTAGAACCTTTCATCACTCCAAAAAAAGAAACCCATATCCATTAGCAGTCACTCCTCATTTCCCCCCACCTCTTCTGCCCTAAGCATCCACTAATCTACTGTCTGTCTCTGTGGACTTACCTATTCTGGACATGTCATATAAATGGAGCCCTACAGGATGTGGTCCTTTGTGACTGGCTTCTTTCACTTAGCGCACTTTCATGGTTCATTCACGTTGTAGCGTAGCAGTGCTTCATTCCTTTTTATTGCCAAGTAATATTCCATCGTATGGGTATGTCTCATTTTATTTATCCACTCATCAGTTGGTGGACACTTGACTTGTTTCCACTTTTCAGCTATTATGAATAATGCTGCTATGGACATTTGTGTGTAAGTTTTTGTGTTAGAATATATTTTCATTTTTCTCAGGTATATACCTTAGAGCAGTACTGCTGGATCATATGGTAATTTTATGTTTAGCCTTCTAAGGATTCTGGAATTTTTCCAAAGTGACTACCCCATTTTACATTCCCACCAGCAATGTGTGAGGGTTCTAATTTTTCTATATCCTTTCAAGACTTGTTATTATATATCTTTTGATGTCCTACATATTTTAGTACTTTTTTAAAGACAGTGGTATCCTGGCAAATGTTTGACAACTGGGTCTTCAAAAAGAAAAGTCCTGAATTGTACTGTTGGCTAATTTCCCTGGTACAAATATTCCCATCATAGCTGATTTCAAGCTACCATCGTGATGTCATTGACCATGAAGCTGGGTAATGTGCAATAGCACACAATTATATTGCATTTTCACCACACAGATACATGTTAAGATACATGTGAATAAACCTCATCATAGGTAATAGCAAGATACAGGAAAATAATTAGAAAGAGATGAGTTTTGTTTTTAATATAATTTATTTGTTTAACTTTAAATAATTTAGTTGTAAGTAAATTATATTTTAAATATTTTCTTTATTTTATTTTTTTAATTTCTTTTTTTATTGTTGTTCTATTACAGTTGTCCCATTTTCCTCCCATTACTCTACCCTGCCATGCCCACCCCACCCCTCTCCCACAGTCAATCCCCACCATGTTGTCCATGTCCATGGGTCATTTATAGTAGTTCCTTGACTAGACCCTTCCCCTTCTTTTCCCCCTTCCACCTGGTCACTGCCAGTCTGTCCCTTTTTTCCATGCCTCTGGTTCTATTTTACTTGCTTGTTTTGTTCATTAGCTTCCTGTATTAGATGAGATCATATGGTGTTTGTCTGGCTTATTTCACTTAGCATAATATGCTCCAGTTCCATCCATGCTGTTGCAAAAGGTGGGAGTTCCTTTGGGAATTCTTTCTTTCTGCTGCGTAGTATTCCATTGTGTAAATGTACCACAGTTTTTTGATCCATTCATCCACTGATGGGCACTTAGGCTGTCTCCAGCAGTTGGAGAGTGTAAATAGTGAGTAAAATGGAATAAAAAGAACCTCTTTAACAAATGGTATTGGGAGAACTGGACAGGGAGAACAAACCATTGTGATCTGAAGAGATGCTTGATATAATTTCAATTTTCTTGAATTTGTTGAGGCTTGTTTTGTGTCCTATCAGGTGGTCTATGTTTGAAAATATTCCATGTGCATTTGAAGAGAATGTATATTTTGCTTCGTTGCAGTGATATCCCTATTGTTTCTTTGCCTGGATAACCTGTCCACTGTTGACAATGGGGTGTTAAAGACCCCTACTATGAGTGCATTGGTATCAATATCCTTCTTGAAGTCCTCCAAGATTTTCCTTAATTAGGTGCTCCTATGTTGGGTGCACATATGTTTACAAGGGTTATAATCTTCTTGATGGATCGTTCCCTTAAGTATTATGAAATGTCCTTCTTTTTTTCTTTTTGTGGACTTCATTATGAAATATATTTTGTCTGATATAAGTATTACTACCCCAGCTTTTTTTCCATGTCCATTTGCTTGACTTTTTTTTTTCCCATTCCTTCACTTTCAGTCTGTGTAGATCTTTTGTTCTGAGGTGGGTCTCTTGTATACAGCATATATGTGGGTCATGCTTTCTAATAATCCATTCAGCTACCCTGTGTATTTTAATTGGAGCATTTAATCCATTTACATTTATGGTTATTATTGATAGATTCTTATTCATTAAGATTTTTTCCCCCTTTGTACCTGTGTGTGTCTCTCTCTCTTTTTCTTCATCTTCTTAAAGCATCTCTTGCATTGCTGGTTTGGTGGAGATGTATTCTTTTAGCCTCCTTTGGTCTGCAAAACCCCTTATTTCACTTTCAATTTGAATGAGAGTCATACTCGGTAGAGTGATCTTGGTTGTAGGCCTTTGTTTTTCATTGCTTGGAATATTTTAGCCATTCCCTTCTGGCTTGTATTGTTTCTATTGAGAAATTTGCTGATAGCCTTATTGGAGCTCCCTTGTATATTATAAGCTGCTTCTCTCCTGCTGCCTTTAGAATTTTCTTTTATCTTTGAATTTTGCCATTTTAATTATGATGTGTCTTGGAGTGGACCTGTTTTAGGTTCATCTTCATTGGGATCCTCTGTGCTTCTTGGACTTACATGACTTTTTCTCTCATCAAGGTAGGGAAATTTTCTGTTGTTACTTTTCAAACAGGTTTCCTATCCTTTGTTCCTCTTCTTCTCCTTCAGGTATCCCTATGATACAGATATTATTGTGTTTCATGTTGTCCTGCAGTTCTCTTAAACCCTTTTCACTCTTTTTAAGTCTTTTTTTGTTTTCTACTTTTCCTTCAGCTTACTGATCCCATCCTCTGCTTCATCTAGCCTGCTTTTGATTCCTTCTACTTGTTTTTCAATTCAGAAATTGTATTCTTCACTTTTCTGTCTTTTTTAATACTGGTATTGTTTGCAGTAAGCTCACTGTAGCTTCCCTGGAGTTCTTTGTAGATTCCTTGGTTTTCTTAATAGTTTTCTCTGAGTTCACTGAGCTCATTGAGCTTCTGTATAACCATTATTTTGAATTCCAGTTTGCTTGCCTCTATTTTATTTTATTTTATTTTTTCAGTCCCCACCCAGTTGTCCATGTCCATAGGTCATTTACACATGTTCTTTGACTAGACCCTTCCCCTTCTTACCCCCTTCTCTCCCTCCTGCCTCCCCCCTTGTTACTGTTTATTCTCTGTTTACATACCTCTGGTTCAATTTTGCTCATTTGTTTGTATTGTTCATTAGTTTCCTGTAATAGGTGATAGCATACGGTATTTTTCTTTCATTGTCTGGCTTATTTCACTAAGCATACTTCTCTCTAGCCTCTATTTTATTTAGTACTCTTTCTGGGGATTCCTCCTTTCCTTTCAATTGGTGGGTGGTTCTTTGTTTCTCAATTTTGATGACTCATCTTGTTTGTTTCTACTTTTTAGATTGATCTGCTCTGACTTCCTATCTTTGTGGTGTTACTTTCTGTGGTAGAAGACCTGTGGGATTCAGGGGTTCAGTCTCCTTGACCTCCTGAACTTGATGCTCTTGGGATGCCTTTTATGCTATTTATTTGGGCTGTCTGATTGTTCTTGGGTTGTTGTGTTGCTCTTTGGTGGGTCTTTCCCTCTGGCTAGCTGACTGAGAATCAGTTTACCCACTACATCTTGTATACTGTTGCAGAGTTGCTGCCAAAAAACCCCCAAACAACCCAGGCAAGAAAACCACACCCACAAAAAAAATCCCACCCACAACCACACTATCAACAGCAAATGAGTGGATATTAATAAACATGTAAAGAGATTAAGACTATTATAAGAAAGGAAAAGTAGATAAGAGATGAATAATTGAAAGAAAAACTGTTTTTGAGAGGGGAGAAGGAGGAGCAATAAGAGTAGCAAGTAGGGACAAGGCCCTGAGAGAAAGAGAATAAAATTTACATCGTATATTAAAAAGGGAGAGAAGATGGCAGAATAAAATAAGAGGGGAAGTGTATAGAATTAGGTTTCATCAGAAGTTATAAAATATATATAGTGAGAGAGAGAAAAAAACAAGAAGAAGGAGAAGAAAAAGGAACCAAATTAGACATAGAAGAAGAAAAAGAAAAAAAGGAAACAAATTAGAGAAAAAGTTTCACCATAGCACTATCGACAACCAACAAGCTAAGATTAATGTAGATGGGATGGGAATAAGAGGGGGAAAAAGAAAGAAAGAAAAGCTTAAGAGATGTCTAGAGGAAAGGGAGGTGATTTTGAGATGATAGAGGGAGAAGGAATACCAGGCTAAGATGGAAAAACTCAAATTTAAAATGAAAGAAAGAAGAGGGAAAAAGTACAGATGGCGTAGGTGAGGGGGACTATAAGGTTTGAGATTTGAAATACCAAAATAGTAGAGATCTATGAATAAAATTGCAGAAATGCTGCAACTACCGCCATATCCACAACCAATGAGGAAAAATTGATCAAGGTAGAGAGAGAATAAGTGTATTTTATGACTAATGACAAGAAAAATGGTTTTGAGAGACTGGAGAGGGGAGAAATAGTAAGAGTGTGGAATGGAAATAAATTGTAGCGAGAGATAAGATATAATTTAAAACAAAAATAAGAGGAAATCAGATGGTAAAATGGAGTAAGAGAAGGGAGGAACAAAATATGATATTTGAATTAAACTATAATGTAAAAACTGGTAACTTAAAATGCACAAACTGGGAGGACAAGAAATCAATGGTAAAAAGTTTTGCAGGAGAGAAAATAACTCATGAAGAAAACCGCGGTAGAATTCGTCTCAGCAGTATCTGTTTTTTGCCACTTTGTTTTCTTTCTGGATCCGCCCCTGGTGACATCAGACTGTCTCCCAGGCTGGGCCTAGGCAGCCTGTTCCACACTACTGGAGCTCTACTTTCCGGGTCTGTGTCCTTCAGATGTTAATCTGTCCAATCTGTAACCAGTATTCAGGCTTAAGCACCTGGGATAGGGCCTAGGGCAGAATAATTCCAGCGGGCGGGGCGGGGCTATTGCTTTCCCTCTTGCTGATGCCAGTTGGACGGAGAGCTCTGTCTGAGCTAGACGTCTCTTGCAGTATGGAGGACGAGGAAGAACGGGGGGCCCATCAGCTGCTCCCCGAGCTCTCTCCTCAAAGCCAACACCCCAAATCCTTCTCAAGCGTCTCTAGTCCACGCTGCCCTCCGTCTGCCGGAGCCCAGGGTAAGTGGGTGCTAATGAAATTTTGCGCGTTGTTGCTTTTAAGACTCTCCCTGTGCCTCCGTCTCTCTCAGGCTGGCAACTGCCCCCCCCATCCCCGCCAACGCTCCCCCCCCACCCATGCTTTTCACTTTTCACAGCTGGGTGCTGTTTTACTCTCAGCTCTGATGTTGTAGGTTGGGGAGCCCAGCTTGGGATTTAGACCCCACACTTCTCCGGGGGAGCCCTCGGGGCCCTAAAATATTTAGCTAGCCCTCTCGGCTCTCTTCTGCACTCCGTGTTAGTCGCATTGTGGTGAAGTGGGTTTTTTTAGTCCGTGGTTATACGGCTTCTCTCCAGCTAGTGTTCAGTTGGTTATTCCAGACGATTTCGCCACAATTAAGTTGTAATTCCAGATTGGTCCTGGAAGGAGGTTAATATAGCTTCCACTTACTTCCCCGCCATTTTGGGTCCCCGAAATCTAAATAGTTGTTAATGATGGTTGTGTTTATCAACCAGCTTGCAACATTCCTGGACACCTAACAGTCGGTTCTTGTGAGCTGGTCTGAGCTGGTGCAGCACACTCCTGGGTTGAAGCTGTCGTTAGCCTAGTAATTGTGGGTTCAAGTCTGTGCTTCTAATCACTGTGTTGTCCTTACTCTACTGATGGATGTTAAAATGGTTTTCAGCTATTTTGTTACTAGAAACATTGCTCAGAGAACATTTTTCTACATCCATCTTTGTGAACTGGTACTCATGTCTCTATAGAATAAAAGTACAAATGTGCTTTTATGTCCTAGAAAAGTAATGGATACAGAAGGATTGCTCCAGTTAAGTGAAACTCCAGAAAACTCGGGTTGTAACCACAAAATCAAGCTCCCAACCTCCATTCCTCTCTCCCCACCTTGCGGAGCAAACTCCCCTCCCCCCGCTCTGTACCAGTCGCATTGTAGCGAAGCGGGTTCTTTTGTGTACAGAATCTGTACACTTTATTAATTTGGATAAACTCTGACTTTATTCAAATTTTAAATAGATTACATGAAAAAATCAAAAGGTACTAAAGGTCTATATTGAGAGTCTCTATCCTACATCTGCCCCTCAGCCGCCGAGGAACCAATATTATCAATATATTATGTTTTGTTCCACAAATATTTTATGTATCTACAGGTAAAAACATAGATATAGTTTTAAGATGTTAGCATATTGGTATGTATTTGGATTTTGAAAGCTACTGTTAATTTGAACCCCAGAGAGGTTGCCCCAGCAGTGTATGAGGTTTTCTCTGTCATGAATATATTTTTGGTACAGGGAGACTCAAGAACTCTCCAGATTCTTTAATGTGGCCTGAATTTTAAATCCACCATCTGAAATAACTGCAGCCTTGTAGGGCCTTAGGCGTCTTCAGTTCCGTTGGCACTTTGGTGGGTGCTGGTTGTTACGAGGGTCTCCTGGCTTGGGAGCAGTGGTTTTGAAAGACCTGGGGACAGAGTCTCAGGGGATCATGAGAGCCAGGCAGCAGTGGGACACAAAGCCTATAGATGGCCATCACCTCGAACTGAAAAATTGAGGACGGGTCGGGAGTAGTTGCATCTGTCTTAGTTATAAGCTACAGACATTCAAACTGGTTTAGGCAGAAAAGGGAAGAGTCCATTCTGGTCCGGGTGCCGCCAAGGATTCTTCAAGAATCGGTCTCATATCTGAACGCTGCCTTTTCTTTGTTAGGTTCTTTCTTAGACAGGTTTTTTTTCAGCAGAGACCACCAGACTCTTCAGGCTTATATTCTGCCATTTGGTCAATCTCAGCCAAAGGGAACGCCTCCCTCCCGCCCCCGTGCTCCCCCCCACCTCCCCTCACCCCCGCTCCCACGCTCCTCCCTCCCCCAGTGAACTAATCACTAGAGCCAGAAGGATGGAATGATCTTATTGGCCAAGTCCTGGTCAGGTGTTCACCCCTAGAGCGGGACAGTGGTGGAGGAAGTAGTGACAGGCATGTTTGTCTATTGTTCACTTATATCGAATCCGGGAGGCTGGGAATGGGGCAAAAGTGCTTTACCAAAGGAAAACTAGATTTTATAATCAGGAGAAGGGGGAATGGATGCTAGTCAAGTAAAAAAATTACAAGTGTAGTATGTCAATGGTCTTTGAATTTTGCGTTCTTATTCCCTTAAAGAATTTTAAAAACCTGTTTACTTCTTTACATGTTTTTAAGTTGACATCCAAAACTTTTAATCTGTAAGTCTAAATCGTTGTAAGAAAAGGTAATTTTCAGAATTTTGTACACATTGATATTTTTAAAGTAAAACTTATCTTACTCCTTTACGTGTATATATAATAGAATATAAATATACAACAATTGAATATCCCCTAATGTCCATTAAAAAATTTATGGATAAGCTCTTTAGTAGCCACTGTGAATTTTTATTCGTGTTTTCAGTTTATTTTATGAAAAGAAATTTGTCCTAATATATTTTATGCTTCGGAGTCTTAGTGTCATTCAGTGATACTGTCCTGGAACCAAAATACTCAAATAATTTTAAATTTCAAAATATTTCAGTGATTGTAATACTGTAAGACTTCATTTTTGGGGGATTGAATTATTTCTAAAATTACTACCACAGACACCAAAACACCAGAAACATATTAACAATTTTATAATGACTTATTAAAGATGATAATACAAATTTGGATTATAGAGTCTCTTCAAAAGCTCTTGGCAGGCACTAATATTTCCTTAGATGATACTGGAGGTCAGAGTTTTCACCTCATTTGGGACAGTACACTGAGGTAACTGCATTAATTTTCTAAGCTATGCAACCAACCATCACAAACTAAGTGATCTAAAACAACATCCATTTGTTAGCTCACAGTTCTATAGGTCAATAGACCAGAGTGATGTGACTGAGTTTTCTTTTCTGGGGGAGGTAGTCAACAGAGGCAGCTGCTTTAATATACATCTGAATACAGTATTTCAAACATAATTGGTATCTTAGTAAACAAGCCGTTTCATGATTTTTTTTACTGTTTGCAAAACATACTCCTGAACTTTTAATAAAAAGAACAAAAATGGAGAGAGATATGTTGCCACCTAGTGGCCAGGTCTAGGATTGCATCTCAGAATCTGGTGGCGGGGGCGGGGCGGGGCGGGGCGGGGCGGGGCGGGGCGGGGCGGGGCGGGGCGGGGGCGGGGATTGCCCCGCAAGGGGGAAGACAGGAATGGAGGTTGGAAGCTTCATTTTGTGGGTACAGCCAGAGTTTTCTGGAGTTTCACTTAATTGGAGCAATCCTTCTGTGTCCATCACTTTTCTAGGATATAAAAGCACTTTTTTTTTTTTTCTGGAAAATCTAACCTTGAGGTTACAAGCCCAGCTTTGGTCTAAACTGAGGATAAAGCTCCAGTGTGCACATATATTTCAGGTGACAGAGCTAGAGGGAATGTAGAAACACATACACGCACACAGTCAATTTGGTTTTTTGAAATCTACTTTGTATTTATGGAAAACTTTGAACTGAAGGCATATCTGAGAGATTTGCTTCCTTCAGAAAGATACCTATATTTTCATTAGTAGAATCAATGAGAAATGACTTTTCACAATGCCAGCCTTGGCCCCGAGGCTCAGCCGGCCCCTACTGCTATGTCCCAACACTTAAAGGGCCATTTAGTCCCACCACACGCCATACATTTGGGCAGTTTTTCTCAGTCACCCTCTGGGACAGCTGTGAAAAGGTATCCTGAGGCCAACTTCACAGAATACAAAGCTTGGGCTGCTAGAAAATGTCACTCTCCTGATGAGTGACAGGATGGGAATGGGGTTCTATCCCTCGTCCTCCCTAGAGGACAGAGAGCAGCTTCTCTTCTAGAAGATGGGCTTCCATGTGACTGCGTTTTCGCCTCAGTGTCTCCCTAAGTTAAAATCAGGTATTGGCTGGGACTGTGTTCTTACCTGGAGTTCCAGGCCTTCTTTTAAGTCCACATGGTTGTGGCAGAATTCAGTTACTTGTGGTTGTAGGACTGAGGTTTCCATTTCCTTGCTGGTTGTCAGCTTCTACAGACCACAACGTTTCTTGTCATGGGGCCCCTTCTATTTTCAGAGCCAGGAGGGGATACTTTCTTGTCCATCAGACCCTTCTTGTACTTTGAATCTTTGACCTCTATACCTTTGACCTTTAGGGTTCAAATGATTAGGTCAGGCCTACCTAGAAAATCTCTATCTTACGGGCAACTGCTTTGGGACCTTAATTACATTTTTGGAGTCTCATCACAGCAATACCTGGATTAGTATTTGATTGAAGAAATGGGAGAAAGTGTGCGTGCAGCAGGTGCTGGGAACCTAAAGTGTATCTTAGAATTCTCCCTACCACTGTAAGAGACTCAATGGGGAAGAAAAAAGTAGGACTTAAATTTTGCCTTATTTTTCTGAAGTGGAAGAAGGGTAGTTGTTATTGGGGAGATGGGAAAGGAGGACACCATGGGCAGGACAGCACCTGGAGTGCAGGTGACAGTCAAGGCAGTGAATTTTAGGGAAGCATGGGTGTGGAAGTGGGGTTCAGGTATTTATTCATCTCACCCTCTTTGCCCACATAAGTCTTCGTACCCCAGGGATACACCTGTTCCATTCTGAAAACTGTTGCATCTGTGAGCACAGAGACACCTTGACCTTGGCAAATAGATTAGTCAAAGCCACAGATGGAGCTGGCAGCCAGAGGGCAGGGGCTGGGAAGATGAAAACAGTGACAACAAAAAGACCCTGATGCGAGAGCAATTGCTACTTTCTTCTCCTGTCCCCAGACAGGCTTTTTTTTGTGGGGGGGAATATTTTGTTTCCTCTCTAGGGAATAAAGAAATCTGAAGTCACAGCTTGCTGTTATCCTTACAGCTACAACTGTTGCCTAGTAACCAGATTCCCCCTCTCCTTGCTTGTTGCCAAGGAGAGGGGAGAAAGGTATAGAGGAGTGCACTTCTAAACCTCTTAAATGCTGTTGTCATTCCCACTCCACACAGGACTCCTTGCTTCTGGGAGTTGGGTGCATTGCCCAAGGCCGGCAGTTCAAGATCTGTAAGCAGAGGGACCTTGGTCCGTTTGCCCTGGGCAGATCAAGCAGGAAACTGGGAGGATGAGCACTCATGGGGACATGTCCTTACGGAAGGAACCATGACAATGCCCCCTTTTCCTTCTGGCATGCCCTAGGACAAACAGAGGATGTGCAGATGCTGCTGCGCTTCGGGGCAGACCCCACCCTGCTGGACCGACACTCCCGGACTGCCGTGGATGTGCTGAAGAGGAATAAGAACTTCAAAGCCATCGAGAAAATCAATAGTCACTTGGAAAAGCTGGCTGCATGTTCTAAGGACCTATCAGGTACAGCTTCCAGTGAATTAACTTTTGGAGGGGGGGAGTAAAACTGGTTGTTTGATATTAGATACAAATTGGTTCATCTTTTCTTGTATATAAAGATAGAAATGAGATTCTTAATCTTTAGGAAACTTGTTTGCTTTATTTTTTTTTAGATAAAATGAGAAAACTTATTTAGAGAGTACCTGTGACATTCTGGGAACTTCGACAGGTTCACCTTTAGATACTGTGAGGGATTTTTTTTTTTTTTTAATACATGTATGCAGTAAAAAAGAAAAAGAAAGTCAAACAGAACAGTAGATAACAAAAATCATTCCTACTTTTCAAAAACAGACATTGCCAACAACTTATTTTACACTTATGCACTTATATATTAACTTCTGTTTCTACTTCTTGATTTATCAGTTTGGGACAGCATCCATTGACTGACTGCTGTATAAGATGAAGTACGGCAAGCCAGCCCATCTCGTTGAATTTTGTCTAATAATGTTATTGGTGTCATTTGCCTTCTGCTCCTTAACTCTAAGTTTTCTGTGCTTCACCTATAGATTGATTCTAAAACTTGAAAACCAGTAAATGGCATTGGCCGGGTAGGATGATTATGGAAATGTTACACTTTCTACAACTAGTAGCATGACTGGACCCATAGAAAAGAATGACCAAATGTCCTGAAAACTTTGCTCTTTAAATACTGTAATAACTATGTATGCCATCAGGTGGGTACTAGATGTTTTGGGGGGATTACTTTGTAAGTTACATAAATGTCTAACCACTATGCTGTACACCTGAAAGTAATAGACTGTTGAATGTCAATTGTAATTGAAAATTGAAAAAAAATAATTTAAGGTTTTATTTATTTATTTTTAGAGAAGGGAAGGGAGGGAGAAAGACAGGGAGAGAAACATCTATGTGTGGTTGTCTCTTTGCGCCCCCTACTGGGGACCTGGCCCGCAGCCCAGGCGCGTGCCCTGACTGGGAATTGAACCCGCAGCCCTTTGGTTCTCAGGCCTGTGCTCAATCCACTGAGTCACACCAGCCAGGGTGAAAAAAATTTTTAAATGTGACACTCTTAAGACATCCCAGTTTAATGAAGTATACATATACATTATTGCATATATGTGTAAAAATGCATGTACGCATATATACATTTTAGACTTTATGTAGACTTTTACTTAGATGTTATACTTCTTTCAGTTCTGTTACTCACCTGTGACTCTGGGGGATCATATTGTCTGTTTAGATTTCTCCCTTGTTCTACTAGCGCACCAGCTCAGGTTTTTCATGGAGCAGACATGGATACCAGACTTAGGGAGTTTGGGAAAAGTCTTTATTTTATCCTTTATTGGTTGATAATATGCCTAAATATAGGCATGGCATTTTGCTGATTCCAAGTTACACTTTTTCCCCCACGTTTTAACATCATTGACAGTGGAATGTGTTTCATAATCACTGACGTGCCCAGCCTTTTCTGGTGTGTCCGACAATCGTGGTATCTTAGATTTATGGCCTACGCTGCCAAACCTGGTTCCTCCCGGTTCCAAGGAACTGTTTTATGGTGTTCCAGCCCCCATTTGCCACTGATTCCATCTCATGTCCGTCTCATTTATTTTCCCTTCTAGGAATTTCTCTGTCCTTAGCGTCCTGAAATCTCCCCGGCATATGTCTAGGTATGGGTCTTTCTTCGTCCTTCTTGCTTGGCCCTTGTCAGTCCCCTTCAATCTCACTTTTTTAGCTCAGGGAAATGCTCGTCTGTCATCTTGTTCCCCTCCAGTGTCTCTTTGCCACTGTGATTAAACGGGTGAGCTTCCTGAATTTATGACACATGTCTCTCCTTTCCCTTAAGGCTTTCGATCTCCTGTTTTCTTCCCAGATCTTTAACTTGGTCTTCAGCTTTTTCTTTTATAACTCAGCTTCCCACTGCATTTTTTTAATTAGGAAGCTCAGTTTTAATTTAGAAGAACTTTTTCTTGTTCTCTCATTGTTTGTTATACATGGCAGTTTGTCCTCGTTTACATTTGCCACTTCTCCGATGCCATTTTACAATATTGAGATTTTTTTTTTTTTAAAGAACATCTTCCTCTCAGAATTATTTGTATTTCGTTTGGGGTCAGGTGGTCATTTTCTTATTTCTCTTGTGCTGTTGTTTTTCCTTAACTATCTCCTTACCATCGAATGAAAGACTAGACTGATTAATACTTGATAGCTGGCACGTGTGCAGGTACTGAAGTTATTTGGATGCTTCCCTAGGAACGGGTAAGTAGGTGGCAGGTTGCAGGCAGCCTGTGGGGTGCCGGGATGCTGGGGTGAGCGTGGGAGGCAGCCCGGGTCAGGAGAGTTTTACATGGAGGCAATTAAAACTGCTTTTCCCGTACCATCCCCGCTCATTCCCCATCTGTATTTTAATTTTCATTTATTTATCTAAAATGTCTTCCGTGGTTTCCGTGAGACCATGGGAATGAGGGGGATCGAATGTATTTACAGAGTCCCCTGTGTTTCATGGATGTTCTTTTAAAGCTGTGATACATCATGGGTAGTTTTTTAATGAACTCTATTTTAAGGAGTTGTTATGTTTTTCTGAGAGCTGGTATAATTAAATCATTGAGAAGTGCTTTCTGAGAGCCGTGTCTGTAATCTGTTTCAAAATGGTTTCTACGGTTTGAGGAACTGAATCTATCTTCGCCAATGAATTTCCAAGTTTTAAAATAACAAAAAACTACCACCAGTTAATGGTAGAAAGTGGCTGCTTTGTTTGCAAATGTATTTCTTAACTCTAATATCAATTCTTTGAATAATGTATATGTGTGTATGCATGTTATATTTAGTGTTATAGACTCCAGCACAAGTCATTCATTTTTATTTAGTTTTTAAAGTTTTGATATTTTGCGTTTCCTTGTATAATAGAATGTTTGAATATCTGCTGATCTTAAAATCATCTCTACTGAGACAGGGTCTCGCTCTCCCTTCCTCTCTCTGCTTCTTCACCAGGTTTGGAACCAAGAGGAAAGACTAGTCCCTAACCCTAGTCCCTTTTTCACTTATTAGAATTCACTCTCCTTGCTTGGCTGAAAAGCACCTGTAGGGGGAATGTGCCCATCCAGGACTGACTGGGTAGTTATGCATACAGCCGAGCCTGAAATCCCCAATACTCATTGGTGAACTTATAGCGTATTTGATTACTTTAGAGTTTTCCAGACCATTGACCAGGAAGGAAGGTTTCCTTGCTATGCTAGAGGAATATTGAATGATGTAGGAAAACATTGAGTCAAAAAAAACAAACAAAAACAAAAATAAACCCCACAAAAACAACAACAAAAAAAACCAAAGCAAAAAAAAAAACAAAAACAACAACAACACAAAAAACAAAAACAAAGCAAAAGAAACGGATAAAAATCAGAAAAGAGAAGGATGAAAATGATCAGGAAGACCTAGCAAGTGATGGTGTCTGTGAAGAGGGTGGCTTTTGCCTCTGGGTGAGAAATAAAGGGTCCTGCTGAAGATTTCTGCTTTCTCTAAACCAGAGCTTCCCGACTTGGAGGTGCACAAGAATCACAGGGAAGCCTGTTCAAATGCAGATTTTCATTCAGCCGGCTCAGGGCAGGACCCAAGCGTCTCACCGGCTGCCCCGGGGCGCCAGGGCCCCCCGTGAGGAGCAAGGCTTGACTCCGGACTGGTCAGGGTTATCACGTAACTGTCTCACTTGCCTCTTACGGCCACCACCAGATGGCAGCATGTCCATCTTCTCAGGCAGCTCATCTCTTAGTGCCAAGAACAAGATTGATTGATTGATTGGTTGATCGATCGATCGACCTCTCATTCACTAAGGCATGGCCTTTTAAGTGAGAACGAATCTGAAGCTTTTCTGTCTGGTTTTCCGGGGGAGCCAGCTGCTTTCTCTAGCCCAGCACCCAGGGTCCTGGGACCTTCTTCGTGTGTTGTTTCCCTCACAGTCGGAGCCTGTGACTCTGAGGCCTTGGTTTGTCATCTCTGCATCCCTCAGCACCACGACAGTGCCGTTTTCCGTGATTGCTGGCATGCAGCATTAAGGGAGGTCCGTGACATGGTTCTTCTTATTATTAGAAAATGTATTCTTTTTTTTTTTTAAAGAAAATTTACAAAATATGAGGGAGGAAAATAGAAAAAATATTCTCCATAAACTCGCCTACCCCCTGTAAGTTAATATATTTGTGATTTGGTTATTTAGTCTTATTTCTTGCATTTCTAGTTAAACATTTCTATATTTGCTTTTATAAAAGTGAGATGGTGATGTGCATATAAAATGATAAAATGTGTGTAATAAAACATACCAGTTTGTCTGAAAAACTTACCAGTTTTTTTTAGCTTGAAAGATTTGGGGCAAAAAGCAAAATCTCTTTTTGAAATGATTTATTTCTGTTTTCTAACATTTCTGAGCACTGTTGCAACTTTAGAAGATCCCTTTTAACTTTAATGTTTAATTTCAGATCTGTTAGTATATACCTACTAAACATGATCATTGTAGAAAGTTTGAAGAAATATAGTTTTATATAAAAACACAAATTTATTGTCATCACAGTTTGGCATATTTTCATCCAGTTTTTTTGTTGTTGTTACTTAGTACGTACATAGTTACCTTTTTTTAAAAAAATGTGATTATAATATATAAGCAATTTTGTATCCTGATGTCTCTTTTGCCTCTTATTAAGCTTATACAAAAAATTTTAAAAACCCAAACAAGTTCAGAGTAATAAACCCGTTACCCTTGCCTAGCCAGGGATACATCATCAGTGTTTGAGCACCGGTCCTTTTATGCATCCTCCTCTAGTGTCTTTCCTGACGTCTGGAACTTTCTCTGATCCATAACTGCCTTCTTAGCTACCCTGAACCACACAAGCCTGCATTTATTATTCAACTGCAGCTGATTACCTCTGTTGTCAAGCTTGGTCTATTTCTGTTCAACTTCAGGTAACTTTTATACTAAACTCGTTCCCCTGGTGGAAGAACAATGTCCCCAAAACCTCAGGTTTCCATCTGCCTGATCGTGAAGGAAGTTCCTCCTTTACCAAGGGCCCTGTTTTTCTGTATTGTGAGTTTGCAGTTTTCCTTGTTTTCCGAGTCCAGGGTGTTAGTCAGTCACTCTTACACCACACACACATGTTTTGTCTCAGAGTGGGCTTCTAGCATAGGGGATGGAGGTCTTCTTTGCCGAATGGCTTCCATTTCTTTTTCTCTACAGGATAGCACTAGGGTGGGTCTTGTTCTGGCTGGTACCTGAGGTCTCTGGATGGGAGAGCAATGCGCATTTGCCCCAGAAGGTGTGTGTGACTCTGGCGTTCTGGTTTGGTTTGTTGGAGGTGACCCAGCTGTGCATCAGAAGGCACAGCAGACGATGTCAGAGCTCTCCTTGGGTCGGCCCCCCTTTACCCTCGTTGTATGCTCCCTGACGCGGCTGTGCCTTCACTCTGAAAAGTCAGCACCTAAGGCTTGTTGGCAACAGCCTTTGGGCTTCTGCAGCCTGTGTCGCTCACGCTCCTTCCAACGAGAAGTGCCCAGGAAGCTACATCCTCCCCAGGCAGCTTGTAGCTAGTGACAGATAGATGTGAGAATTTGAAACGCTGGCCTTGGAGGGGGACAGCTGTGAGATGGCCCCTCCTCCAGAACTCCTCTGTGGGATCAGGAGAGGCTACCCTCTGTGGGACTCGGCCGGAGCTCAGGCTGGCCTGGCTCTCTGTCCCCGGCTGGTGGCCTCCTGGATAAATGACCTGCACACGAGTCCTGCGCTCAGGGTCTGCTGCTGGAAACCAGACTGGAGACAGGATGCTTTGTTACTTCTCTCCCTCTGTTAGAACAGGACACTGCCATTTATTGATCTCTTCACAACATGATGATGCCTGTGCTGTGGGCCAGACCCTTTCATCGGGTGTGACAACAGATGTCCAGTTCTGCTCCCCTAGCTGTTCAGTAAGGTTCCATTTTAACCAGGGGTGCCTTTTGAGTGTAGAATCTAATACCTGAAAATTAACATTTGCCCGTTCTCAGTGTCCCATCAGTGGATGTTTTCTAATCATAACAACTTTATCAAATAAGTCGAACCATGGGGATATTGTCTTTCCTTCTTTGGCCAGAGAGATGGCTCCTTGCTCTTGGCTTTTTCTGCTTGCCATTAAGACACATGGGTGGTTGTCATGTACAGCAGTCCCCCTTTACCCGCAGGGGATACATTCCAAGACCCCCAGTGGATGCCTGAAACCACAGATAATACTGATCCCTATATATACTGTTTTTTGTCCTATACATACATTCCTCTGATAAAGTTTAATTTATAAATTGGGCACAGTAAGAGGTTAGCAATAATAATAAAAAAGAACAATTATAAAAATATACTATAATAAAAGTCATGTGAATGTGGTCGATCTGTCTCTCTGCAACCGAGACGGCTGCTAAGTGACTGATGAGCAGGGGGCATATACGTGTGGAGACACTGGACAAAGCGATGATTCATGTCCCAGGCAGGAGTCGCAGATGGTGTGAGATTTCCCCATGCTACTCAGAGCGGCATGTGACTTAAAACTTACGGATTGTTTATTTCTGGAATTTCCCATCTAATATTTTTGGATCGTGGTTGATGGTGGGTAACTGAAACTGTGGAAAGTGAAACCGTGGATAAGAGGGGACGGCTGTAGATGGACGTTGCTGTGGCACTAAATCATCCCCCTTCTGTCACTTCCCTGTTATATCTGTTACCCACTGCTGCATAACAGATCACCCCAAAACTTAGTAGCTTATAATCCTGCAGGTCAGGAGTTGAGGCAGGGCTGTTCTCACAGCCTTAACTGAACTCCTTCAAGTGTCTGCAGTCTTGCTGATCTTGGCCAAGCTCTTTTACATCTGTGGGGCCTCCACTTGGCAGCTGGGCTGATTCATCTTTGTTCTATGCTGCCTCATCCTCCAGAAGCCAGTCTGGACCCATTCACTTGGCAGAAGCCAGTGTCCCGAGGGAGTGAATAGAACCAAACAAGGCCTCTTGAGGCCTAAGCTCAGATCTGGCACAAAAATCACATCCACTGCATTCTACTGGTCATCACTAGTCATGAAGCCAGGCCAGAATCAAGACTGGGGAGGGGAATGGGCTCCGCCTCTTGGTGGGAGGAGCTGCAAAGTCACATGGCAAAGCATGTGTGTACTTGGAGCGGTAGAGAATTGTAATTTTTGCAGTCTCCCACAGCTGTGACCTCTGTGTTCAGAAGCATCACCTGGTGGTGTTTTGCAGGACTGAGCCATGGCGATGGACCCATTAGTGATGGTGACATTTTCCGCAAGACCACTGCGCAGCTGGTGAAGTTCATGAACTCAGGAAACCGGTTACTGCATAAAAACTTTCTGAAGCAAGATATAGTTCAGAAGTTCTTGCGCCTCCTTTCTACTCTGCAAGGTAATTTTTCTCACAGATTCAATTATGGGAAAAGTGTTTTATGCTCATTAAAACTCTTCAAATATCTTTTAGAAATGGATTTAAAAATGTAATGATCTGCATGTAAAACATTCAAAAAGCACAGAACACCAGTTATCTATCAGTGAAAAGTCTGTCATCTACACATGAACTTCAGCCCCCAAATCCCATCCCCGAGGCAACCTCCATGACTAGGTTTTCATGTCCCCTCCTAGAATTACTCTTTGCTTAGACTCTCTTTCCAAAATGACCACAGATGTTTCTCTCTAGTATAGATTTTGGCTAACATTGAGGCATACAGTTATTGTAGAATTGAGTATTAATATTAAATTTTATTTTATTATGGGGAAATCAGGGAAGTTCCAGAAAAGAACTCTAGATGACAGACTTTAGATAATAAGGGAAGATTCTAGAAATCCTAAGTAGGTGAAATTTAGTTTTTAAGATTGACAGTCCACATGGGCTACAAAGCATTCACTTGGATCATTCTTAGGGCTGAGATTTCTCAGTTTTACAGAAAACACAGGAAGGCATGGCCAGAGCACCCAAAATGCTCTTCAGGGTGTGCAGCCGGCCTTAGTGTTGAATCTTAACTCTACCACTTACCAGATCTTTGACCTTGGGCCAATTACTTCTTTATACTTCAGTTTCTTCCTCTCTGGCTGAGGCATTAACCTTGTGAGATGATAGATGTCAAGCACTTAGTCCAGTATCTTGCCCATAAAATGCAGGTTGGGTGGAGGTGAGGCAAGATTGCCAGAATGACCTTTCTTGGATATGAGGGGGTCACAGATAAACAGCACACCTGAGACTCTGGGATGGGGCTTCCTGGTGTAGGACCTAGTGCATATAGGCTGATTCTGTGCAACTGTTTCAAGGGATCCTTTGGCCTTTGGACTTGATGTCCTTCAATCCATGACCCATGAAGACTGTGCTCATTGATACTTAGGGTTGTAAGCACAAAATATTGGTGTTTGGTAAGCATCTAAGAGGCTGCAAGATGGGAGTGCTACTACCTGCCTGCCTTTCATGCCCATGGTCTGTGCTCCTGTGTTTTCTCTGTTTCTTTGTGGGGATTGTATATACTGGCATGGTTCCTCTTTCTCTCTCGTTGGCTAGGCCTCTCTATCTGTTTCTTTATGTTCCTTACTCTTCCTGTCTTTCCTGAAGGTCTTTCCTCAGCTCTATTCTAGCAGCTGCAATCCATCCCATGCTTTTGAAATTTTTTTCTCTCTTTACTTTTCCCCTTTCTCTTCTTTACTTTTCCCCTTTCTCTTCTTTGTCTCCTTAATTGGAGACTATTTCTGTTGGAAGTAGCAGACAGACTCAAACTGGCTTAAACCAGCTAAAAAGGTGACATTTTTGACAATCATAAGAGGAATGCGATGCTAGTGTCAGGTATAGCTGGCTCCAGGGACCTAACCGCGGTCAGCAGGACCCAGTAGCTCCCATCTTTCAACCCAGCTGTCCCCTAGTTGGCTTTCATTTCACACTCTGTGGGGACAAAATCCAGGTCTCTAACCATTAACTTTGTCCAGAGTTTCTGGATCCATGGACTCGTCTCTCTCTGATTTGTTTGAACAAAAAGTCATTCATTTTTGGTCACAGTGTGTACCTTTGAACCAATCAATGTCTGTGGTCAGGGAGATGCAGAGTCCCAGCTGGCTTAGACCCAAATCCAGTGCTGCCCCCGTCCCTGCCACGTGGAATGGGGAGTGCTGGCGGATGGGAGAGCGCACTTACTGGGAGACAAGGGCATAGATTCTGGGGCACAAAAATCGCTACTGTCTGTTATAAGAGTTTGTATTTTACACTTCTGTTTTGCTGATTCCTGTTAAGATGATAAGATAGGCCTCTACTGCACTTTTTTTCTTGTTTTCAGATGGTTATTTTAAATATTAAAGTGCATATCCATTTTAGAAAACTTAGGAAAAAGATGGGAAGCAAAAATGAGCAAATACACCTCACATTGCTCTCATTTAAGTAACCCTGATTTTTTCCCCTGCTTTTCTTACTGATAGAATTGCCAGGCAAAATACAGAATGCCGTGTGAATTATAATTTCAGATAAACAATGAATATAGTGTTAGTATACATATGTCCCAAATATTGCACGAGACCTACTAATGCTGAAAAGGTATGTTGTTTATCTGAAATTCAAATTTCACTGTCGTCCTGGATTTTTATTTGCGAAATCTGGCAACTTACTTGCTAAGGATCTCTTTAAAGTCTTCCACACCTAAGCTACACCAGCATCACAAACTAGGATAACCATTATCCTGTCCCTAAATCAGATGGAAACCCCTGTGCCTCCAGATACAAAATTAAGAACAGAGGGTTAAACCATCCTCTCACCATTTACCTTTAATTATTCTGTAGTAGCTCCCTGTATTTGTGTTCCTTCAGCTGGACAAACTCTTTATATTACGCAGCATTGAAGCCAGGCCCTTGCCCTTTGACCTTAATAGACTGTCCTCACCCAAGTATTCTTCCTTAAGATAAAGCCAAAAGCCTGCTCCCCTCCTGGACCAGGCTCTGCTCTCCCGGGGGTATTTCTACCTCCCCGAGAAGCTTTGTGAGTGCTTAAGTAGCCTGCCAAGGTAATTCCTTACTTGTTTATAGTTTCTCCAGTGCTTAAAACTACTGGTTAGTAACTTGTGTTAATTATACATATATGTGTTAAGCTGTAGTTGGGGACGGAAACCATATGAATCTTGTTTTGGAATGTGGTGTGTTCTTATTTTTGAAAGAAATCCCTCCTGACCTGGTCTGTGACATTAGTCGCGACTGTGCCAACACCTTCCTGAAGTTTTTACTGGAAAAACAGAAATGGGCCGAGGTGCTCCTGCTGCTGACCCGCAAAGTCAGTGGGGAGCCCCCGCTCGGTGACTGCCTCATCAAAGACTGCGACCTCTCCGACCTCGACCTCTGCACCCTCATCCCCCAGCTCAGCGCCTGGGACCAGCGCAGGACACAGCTCCTGGGCTGCCTGATAGACAGTGGAGGTGAGAAGGCCGAGATGCTGTGTGTCTCCCGTGGGAGTTCAGGCCACTGCCTGTCGTGGGGCCTTGCACTTGACCTTGACTCCTTTCAATTCTGCTCTCTTCTGCTTCTCCGTATCTTCTCATCTTGAAACAGGGAGGCGAGCCAGTGGGTGTTGTCCTCTAGGAACCCTACATTTCTGTGAATTACCATGACCTCTGTTGTTTTCTGTTTCTTGTGTGAGAAACTTCAGGGACGCGGAGGGGGTCCTGGGCCCTACTTCAGCCCACAGGGGTCCCTTCTTCCTGGCCTCCAGCGGGACTTTTCCCTGCTCTGCATCTGCTGTGTGGGGCCCTGTCAGCTCTGGCATTCTTTGCTAATCAACACATTGGGATCAGAGATGCTTGTTTTTAAAGAAATAGTCAAATAATTGGGGGGTGGAAACATCTGCCGTTTTCATCAGCATGGCCGTATGTATGTCTGGAGTATGCAGATATCTTGCTGGATTGGAGTTTATTTTAAAATTAATTTGGAAAAACCAACCTATTCTGCCCCCACCCCCCGCCCCAATAACGCCATTGTGGCCTTGGACAAGCTGTTTGTACCTTCACCCCCTCACTTATAAAAGGGGAATGATAGTAGCCCCTCTTTCTTAGGGATGTTTTGAGTTAAGTGAGTTCATGTAATGGTTCTTGGAAGAGCACCTTGGCCATGGGTTTTCTGCTTGCTTTGCCATTTAAGGGAAGTGATGATGATACGTTGGTCCTTGGCTCTCAAAAGCGCCATCCCGAGCCCTCAGGCATTGGTGCTACCCACAGATTTCAGAGGTGCATGGAATGAGTGCCTCCTATAATTTATTTCTTCAAAGCTATTTCTTGTATGGAGTGTTACTCCCTTTGCCCGCAAACTGTGGCTCTTTCAGAACCCCAGCGTTATTTCTGAGTCACCAGCCACTTACGGAGCCCCTCCCTGGGGTCAGGCACGGGGGGCCAAGGACAGAGAGTGAACGCGTGGCCGCAGGAGTTACAGGCAGGAGGGGGCTGCAGGGCCACAGTGGGTGGAGGCTGGGGAGCCCACAGTGCAGAGGGGAGGCGTGCACTGAGCGAAAGGAAGGTACGTGGAGGGAAGGTGGCAACTGACGGGAAATAAGCATTCTCAGGAAGAATCTTTGTAGAAACAAAGGCTGTAGGAAGTGGTACTTTGTCCTGATCACTGACTGTGTGGTAGGTGCACAGTCAGGCAAGCACCAGCTTACAGGCCCTGTCCCCACTTCCCATCAGCGCTTATGCTGGGGTCCATGGTCCTGTGGTGGCAGAGGCAAGTCCCATGGGCGGGACTCTTGAAGGAGTTGGGCTTTCACTCCCAGGGCCTTTGCCTCCCAGGAGGTGGTAGGAGGGCCTCAGGAGTCGGGTGAGCGTCAGCTCTTCCCCAGGAGAAAATGGCAGAGGTGGTCCTGCCCTCCCCAGGGAAGCCGGGCTGCACCTCTTCCCATGAATGTAACTCATGGATGCCCTTCCCCTCTGCTTCCCCCAGCGTTGCCGGAGGGTCTCCAGGACAGCCCAGAGAGACCACTTGTCACGTGCCTGAAACATGGAGACTTCGAGCTGGCTTTTCTTCTCCTGACCAAGGGTGCAGACCCCCACAGCGTTTCTCTCATGGAAGGCGATACTCCTCTGCATGCAGCCCTCCACATCTTTTTAGACATCAATGGTAGGCGTCTGTTGTTTTCACTGGTCTTTGCCTTGAGGAGGAGGCTGGGTGTTAGAACTGATGCTCTGTATTGTTTTTTTTTTTTTTTTTTTTCCTATTGGGAAAACCAATGATCTGGAAAAAGCCTATTCTTGGCACGGCCTGCCCATAGCTTGACAGGAAGGAGTAACCATCGTGTTGAATAATCAGGGTGGGTTGATTGAGGAGGATTAAGTTTCCAAGTTGGCTGTCCATAGCTAACAAATACTTCTTATTTATTTACACCATTTTCAAGAGTCCTGACATAAAAGAACTTACTGGGATGTTATAAGGTTATCTCACGGTTTCTCATCCTTGGCACTGCTGACATTTGGGCGGGACCATTCTTTGTGGTGGGGGCCATCCTGTGCCCTGTAGGGTGTTCAGCAGCATCCCTGACCCCCACCCACCAGGCCAGATGCCAGTAGTATCTCCCAAGTTGTGACAATCAAAAATGTCCCCAGACATCGTCAGGTGTCTCTTGGGGAGCAGGTTGCCTCTGGTTGAGAACCACAGAGTTATCCAGCGCTTAGGGGAGTTAGTTGGTCTGAGACACACCTGGCCGGTATCGCTCTTAAATCCAGGGGCCTCTCTTCCCGAGAAGAGCGGCTCCACACTCACAGGGTTTTGTTTGTGTCTTTCAGCTGACATCGGTTTTAACTTCCTCAACCACCTGTTGGATCTCTTCTGGTCCAACCCCACCGAATTTGACTACCTCAACCCCAACATTCAGGACAGCCACGGGAACACACTGATGCACATCCTCTTCCAGAGGGGCATGCTGAAGCGCATGAAGAAGCTGTTAGACCTGCTGGCGAAGTTCGACATCAACTTCAACCTGAAGAACAAAGAAGGCAAAGACGCGCGTCACCGGATTAAGAAGAACGACGCTCTGCTCTTGGCCTGGAACAAAGCTCTGGCGGAGAGCCGGCGGAGGAGCCGGCAGGACCCGGCTGCCCACCTGGGGAAGTTCCCGAGGTCTGCGTCTCAGCTCAAGTCCCAGGGCTCATCCAAGTCACTGCCATGCGGTGGCACTGACAGAGGCCTGCCGGAAGGAGCCATGGTCCCTGACAGCTGGGAGAGTCTTCTGGATGCCCAGATGCCAAGGCAGGGGCCCGTAGCGGTCAGGCCCTGCTCTCACCGAGACCGCCTTGCGCAGGCCATCGGGGTTCTGATTGAGCAGCTGGAATTGGAGATGTCCCTCCCAGAGGACTGTCCTCAGGCCTCCAAGCCTCTGGAGAAAAGTGCTGGTGCAGGAGTGAAGAAGGACATGACTGAGCACGCCCTGGGGGGCGGGGGCTCTGACTGTAGTGGGAATGACCCTGCTGTCCCTGAGGCTGGGGTTGAACATGCTCCGGTGGGCCCCGAGGCCTTGCAGCTCATTCCTGCTGGTCGCAGAGTCAGGGATGACAGTGGCGACCGGGAGGCCCAGGAGGAGCCCGAGGCCTGCTTCCAGGACTTTGAGGACATGACATGGGAGATCGAGTGCACTTCAGAAGTGCTGAAGAAGCTGTCCAGTAAAGTGATGACCAAGGTCATGAAGAAGAAAATCATCCTAACTATCCAGCAGCTGGGGAATGGCGAGTGGACCCAGGGCTTGCAGAAGCGGCTGAAGCACCTGAAAGGAGGCATCCAGCTCTTTGAAGCCAAGCTGGACAAAGGAGCCCGGATGCTGTGGGAGCTCGCCATCGACTTCTCCCCGCGATGCAGCGAGAGCCCGGAGAAGCTCATCGCCATGGAGCGGAACCCGCACTCCGTGGGCAAGTCAGGGCAGGTCTATACAGAAATCATCCGGATCTGGGACATTGTCTTAGATCACTGCAAACTGTCGGACTCCATCAGGGCCATCTGCAGCGCCTACAACCGGGGCTTGTCCTGCATCCTGCGGAAGAAGCTAAAGGGCATCAACAAGAGCCAGGTGTCGGCCAACATGAAGATCCGAAAGCGGATACCCCGCTGCTACGTGGAGGACACAGAGGCAGAGAGGGGCCGGGAGCACGTGGAGCTCGAGTACTTCCCCCCGGCCAGCGCAGTGCAGACCGAGTACAACATCATGAAGTTCCACAGCTTCAGCACGGACATGGCCTTCAACATCCTCAAGGACATGACGGCAACAGTGGAGTACCCCTTCCGCGTGGGCGAGCTGGAGTACGCCGTGATCCACCTCAACCCCAGCCCGCTGGAGCCCATCATCCTGATCGGGCGGAGCGGCACTGGGAAGACAACCTGCTGCTTGTACAGGCTGTGGAAGAAGTTCCAGATCTACTGGGAAAAAGCCGAGCAGGCGGGAAGCCCGCTGCTGGCCAGACAGATCTGGCTGAGGAGGAAGCTGGAAACGGAACCCAGAAACGAGGATTCAGATGAGGAGGAAGAGGAGAAGACAGAGGCCGAGGAAGAGGAAGGTGCCGTCGGGATGGAGATGGTGGCGAGGGCAGATGAGGAGCAGGAGTGTGGAGCCTGTGCAGGGGCAGCCTGTGAGGAGTCCGAGGAACTCTGTGCAGGAGCAGAAGCATGTGCCCCAGATTGTCCCGAGCAGCTGGAGCATTTCCACCAGATCTTCGTGACCAAGAACCATGTCCTGTGCCAGGAGGTGCAGAGAAATTTCATTGAACTGTCCAAGTCCACCAAGGCCACCAGTCACTACAAACCACTGGACCCCAATGTGCACACGCTCCAGGATGTGAGGGACGAGAACTTTCCTCTCTTTGTCACTTCCAAGCAGCTGTTGCTCCTGCTTGACGCCTCTCTGCCCAAACCCTTTTTCCTGAGAAATGAAGACGGCAGCTTGAAAAGAACCATCTTTGGGTGGTCCACCCAGGAAGAGTCAACCATCCCCAGTTGGCAGGAGGATGAAGAGGAGGCTGAGGCAGACGGGGACAACGGTGAGGAGGACAAAGTTGCAGAAGCGCGTTTGTGTGACATAGACCCACGGGTATTTGTGACATTTGAGGTGTTCACCAATGAAATATGGCCCAGAATGAACAAAGGGAAAACCTCCTACAACCCTGCACTGATTTGGAAAGAAATAAAGTCTTTTTTGAAGGGATCTTTTGAGGCCCTCAACAGCCCCCAGGGGAGACTCACTGAAGAAGAGTATAAGAAATTAGGGAGGAAGCGGTCCCCTAATTTCAAGGAAGACCGAAGTGAGATCTACAGCCTCTTCTGCCTGTATCAGCAGATCAAGTCTCAGAAAGGTTATTTTGATGAAGAAGATGTTCTGTTCAACCTGTCCCAGAGGCTGTCGAAGCTCAAGGTGCTTCCGTGGTCCATCCATGAGCTCTATGGTGATGAAATTCAGGACTTCACCCAGGCTGAGCTTGTGCTGCTGATGAAATGCATCAATGACCCCAATGCCATGTTCCTCACCGGGGACACTGCCCAGAGCATCATGAAGGGCGTGGCCTTCCGCTTCAGCGATCTGCGCTCTCTGTTCCACTACGCCAGCAAAAACGCCTTGGACAAGCAGTGTGCCGTCCGGAAGCCCAAGAAGATCCACCAGCTGTACCAGAACTACAGGTCCCATTCGGGTATGTCCAGGGCTCAGGCTTGCCTACAGGAGAGGTGCTTGGGAACCGACCTCAGGCTGCTTTTGTAGCTGCAGTACAGATAGTCTTTTGGAGTTTGTTAGTAAGGAAATACCCACACAGGCAAGAGGTCTTAGAATTTCTGCCCCCACTCATTCTTAGGTTGATAATCAAGCTGTGGTTGAGTGGAAATGGACCGTTAAGTAATTACATCTTTGGGGGCTTGAAAACATTTCAGGAGAACATTTAAACTGCTGGAGAACTTTGAGTAGAGCAAAGCACTTTGGAAGCACCTGCTTGTGTAATGTAAGGTAATGCACGAATTGTAAGTTACTAATGCTGAAAATAGCTTTTCTGTTAAGGAGAGGCCAAAAAACAGGAGTGGAAGGTGGTGGAGATAGCACAGACTTGGGTACTTTGACCTTGTGTCTCAGCTGTACCCCATCTCTGTGCCAGGCATGATGCCAGGAGTCTTCATCTAGCACCTGTGCCTCATCCTCAGCCCCTGAAGTAGGCATCACTCCCGTTTTACAGAGAAGGAAAGCGAGTCACAGGGTGTTTAAACAACATGACACCAAGGCTCCAGAATACTACTTCATGGTTTATAGAATGTTCCCAAATTCACCTCCCGTGTCCTGTATGTGTCCACGACTAATATACAATATTATTTTCCATGTTTAGAAACTCTATTTAATGGGATCACTCCACACATAACTTGTTGCAACTTTGTATTTCTTTTTAACATCGTGTTTTGGGATTTCTGCATGTCGATAATGTGGAGCCGTAGTCCATGCATTTCTAACTTGTTAGAATTCCATTTTGTGCCTATAACCCAATTTGCTGTCCATTTTCCAAGGAGGGACATCAGGTTCCTGCCAGTTATTTACTGTGACTCTCAATCCTGGAGTGAATTAACTTTCGATGTTGGCCATTCATAGCTGACACAACCTTTCCCTTTATTCACACCATTTAAAGGATCTTGACATAAAAGACTTTCTGGAATGTTATAAGGTTGTTTCAGGGTTTCTCAGCCTTGGCACTCTGTAACCCTTCTGTGATCGAATTTCACTTTTTTTCTGTGTAGAGAAGCAGTAGTGCTGATACCGTCTACTGCATAAAGCATCCTCTCCTTTGATTTGTCTGCTCTTGTATAATTAATATCACACCATTTATGGCAGTCATCAAACTTTTTCAATGACTCTTTGTAACTTGGACTGGAATTTCGTTGAATTCATTGCACTTTGGGAAGAAGTCAGCTTTTACATAATTATGACTTTTGAGCCATGACATATTTCTCTATTCAGGTCTTCTTTTAACACTTTCAATAATATTTTATAATTTCCCCCAGACATTTTCACAGCTGTTAGATTCATCCCAGGTACCTTATACGATTTGTTACTATCCTGGCTGCCCTTTCTTTTTTTCTCATTTGTTTTTTTACATTTTCTAATCAGTTCTTAATAGTATAGGGGAATGATGTTCTTGTATGTTGATCTGGTATCTAAGAGTCTTGTTGAATATTCTGACTTTTGGATTTTAGCATTTTTCTACAGATAACAACAGTTTTTATCTTCTTTTACCTACTTGTTATTTCTTTTTCCAATTGATTTTCTTAGATTCAGCTATTTCCACTTAAGCTCACAATTTCTTTATATCATATACTTTTAATAAGTATCGATAGTAAAATTTCCCCTTACTGTTTGATAATAGCAATGGGGAGCTATAAGCCCATTTCACAGTCATCTACCAAGAATACAGTGTTCTGTGTGGTGCTAGGCAAAGGGCACATGCGCTTAAGAGCAATGGGGACACCTGGCATGATCTGTGTTCAGTCCCGCTTCCAATCCTGTCACTTGAAGGTGTTCACTGACTCCGAGGACCCAAGTCCCTGTTCGTTAAAGTAGATTATCTGGTCCGTCTCACTGGGCAGTCGGAGGACAGAACAGGATGATTTTTGTGAGGGTGCCTGCTATGTGGCAGTACTCCATCAGCATCCCTGTCATTGTTTCTTCAGAGCCTAGACAAAACATGGAGCCCAGGGAGAAATCTCTTTAGAAAAATCTTTTCGTCAACTCTGACAGTTTTTCTTGGTCCAGTCCTCTCACCGCTGGATATAAACCTGGGGGGAAAGGGCGATGGAGGCCTTGTCTGCGGCCCCAGCTAACATCCAGCACTGCTGTTACCATGGCAACGTTGTCTCCAGCGCTCTAAGCACCAATGAGAGGGGGCAGGATAGGTCTCGTTTCCTTACTGTACTAGCCTTTTATATTAGCATTCTAACCGCCCTAGTTGTTCAGATTACATTTCTGCCTTGACTCTTCTTTATGAGGCAATTTTCCCTGATATGAATATAGGTCAGGAATTAGATCCCACAGAACCTTCTTAGCACAGCAGCACATCTTTTCCTTCATCCACTGTACCTGAAACAGTACGGCTCAGGGACAAAGTGTCAATCTAATGAGAACTGGAAATTGGCTTGCAATTATATAAACTATCAGGGCCAGTACTGCCTCTCAGGGAAGAAAAAAAGAACAAAAAAAGAAAAACCCAAGCCACATTGTCATGTTGTTCGGTAACTGCCACGTGTTATCTGTTTTATCCCAGGAATCCTCAATCTGGCATCAGGAGTGGTGGATTTACTTCAGTTCTATTTCCCAGAATCTTTCGATCGTCTTCCCAGGGATTCTGGCCTCTTTGATGGTCCCAAACCAACTGTCCTGGAGTCTTGTAGTGTCAGCGACTTGGCAATTCTGCTACGAGGGAACAAGAGGAAAACCCAGCCCATTGAATTTGGGGCCCACCAGGTGAGCTTCTCTGGATTCTATGTTTTGAAATAAAAGGTAGTTTGTGATTGAAAAAAAGATGTGAGAGGCTAAATTATTTTATGAGGTAGGATTCAATAGTCCTTCTGCTCTAATGGGTAAGTTTCAGAGATGGGGGAATGACTAATTGCTAATAATATTTCCACTAGCCTGGCTGACCAAGTAAATTGCCTGTAGTGATAATGTGAGTAACAGAACCTAAAAATGAGCTCATATGCTTTGAGTTCTAAACTCCACTGTACTCGCTTTCTTTGAAAGCCCTGCATGCAAATCAGCTTCCAGAACCTTCCACAATGAGTATGTCATTGCCATTCCTTAAGTACATTCCTTTTCTATTGACTATGCTGGTCACTTCTCATTAATAACATCACCTGCCCCTATGGAAACCGACTGAGCTTTACCACGTTTATTTCACATTATTTGATGTTTTCTTCTCTCCTCTCTCCGTTTTTTTTTTTTTTTTTTTAAACAACTTTTTTGAATTTATTGGGTGACGTTGGTTAATATAATTAGATGCATTTCTGGTATACAATTCTATAATACATCATCGTATACTGTATTGTGTGTTCACATCCCTTTTCTTTTTCTAGGTGATCCTTGTAGCCAATGAAATGGCCAAGGAGAAGATTCCAGAAGAGCTGGGGTTAGCGCTTGTACTAACAGTTTATGAAGCCAAAGGCTTAGAATTTGACGATGTCCTCCTTTACAACTTTTTTACTGATTCTGAGGTATGTCATACTGACTACTTTTCAACAGCGCATGTATATGTATGAGTTTCACTTCCACACCGGGAAAGAGAATTCGGAACTGAGTAGAAGAGAGTTTGTCACAGGTGCCTGTTCTGTGTTGGAGCATCAGCCGTTTGGTGTGGGGTTTGAGTGTTTGATGTGGGGTTTGACAATGGCCGTGGGTTGTCTCACACTGTGTTATGGGCTGGTTCTCCCCCTGGCCTGCCCTTTCCTGTTCTCTTGTATTCACCTTCTTCTAAATGCCTGGTACCCAAGTGCCAGCTCTGGTTTTCACTAGCTACTGTTATCCTTGACTCCCAAGGATGCTCAAGTTGGAGTGAGCTCTAAGGAGAGCTTTACAAATGAAGGCAAGGTTAGCAGTGTCCACCCAATGAGGACAGAAGTGGGCAAGGTCAGTCCATAGAAAGAGACAACTCCAGGAAGACAGATGAGGCTTGGCTCCTGCCCACTGGATCAGGTAATGCGGGGGACGAGAACAGCTGCCCTGCCTGGGAGCTCCCTTCTGGCATGGCTTCACCACCACTGCTTGCCACCCATGCAGACAATGGCAGCAAAAGTGTCCCCAGACTGACCCCCCAGTGACCTTGTGTCAGCTCATTGCTTTGACCTGATGGTCTTTCTCCCCAAACTCAGTGCATTATTGGCAGAGCCACTAACTCCAGACCATTGTCCTTGGTTTTCTAACCACTGATTTCTCCTCACCGCTGTCTTTTGGTGGGGACTCAGGCTGGCTGCTGACTGTGCTGTGGGGTCTCCTTTGGGGACTTAGCTGGCTGTGGCCTGGTCCCTGTTGCAGACGTCCCACTGCACATGCTGCATGCTTGAAGAGGCTGTTTTTCATAGCCAAGTTGGGAGCACTATTAGCTTTGACACCTTAAAATCTGCCCCAGAATTGACCCGTTACACGGAGTCCTTATTTTTTGTGTGATCTTTGAAAAAATGTCATGTTTGACTTGAAATACCTATGACTAACATTGCTTCAGGTGCTTTACAGTTTATGAAATACCTTTTGAGTGCATTGTCTCACTTTATCTTCCACCAACCCTCTGAGGTTGTCTGTATTTTTATTACCCTCATGATGTAGATAAGGCTAAGGGTCATGGAAATAAAATAAATTGCCTGTAGTGATCATGTGAGTGGCAGAACCTAAAAATGAGCACATATGCTTTGAGTTCTAAATTCCTCTGTACTCGCTTTCTTTTAAAGCCCTGCATGCAAATCAGCTTCTAGAACCTTCCACAATGAGCATATCATTGCGATACCTTAAGTACATTCCTGTACTATTGACTTTGGCTAATACAATCAGATGTGCTCTCATTAACCCTGGAAACAATTTTAATCTCTGAGGACTAACTTTTTTTTCTCATAATACATCCATTGGTCATGGTTGGACTGAGGCTCTCCTAAAGAGGAAGGGGTAAGACTTCATTGTTCCTGTCCTTTATTAAGTGCCAGTTGTGTGCTTGTACCAGTAAGAAGCTCAAGGAGCTCTGGACTTATGGATCTGTAACTTGTGGTCGCCTCTGTGAAAAAAAATGCAGGGATTGTCTCACCTCAATCCTGGAAATGACAAGGGCCCAGATGCCTTAACTCTATGCTCCCGCCAGTGGCTCAGTGAGTTGCATGAAATTAAAGCAGTCACAAATTGAATCTTTTGGTAACATCCACTTCCTCCTACGTACACAATAAGACTTACAGAAAGCCCTCTGCTGTGGTGCTTTCCAGGGCACCAGGCAATGCAATTATGTGTCCCTGGTACAAAGCACACTGTCAATCTATTATTTACAGCTTCAAGACCCCAAAGTGTCAGTTAGCAAATGAGAGGCAATGCTTTCATCAAAGCAGAGGAAAGACAGAGATCACATAAGTCCCTGGTCGCCTGTGGGCTGGCTGCCCATGTGGGGCTTCTTTCGGGGTGACTGGCAGAAGGCTGTTGAATAGTAATTGCCATTTGAGGTGGGGAAACTCTGGAGAGCTCCTCTCCATCCCTGGCCCCTTATTCCAGTCCCCAAACACACACCCTAGTTTATGTTTCTGGCAGGCACTCTCTTTGCAGCACCTGTCACTTGGGTGTGCGTGCATGAGTGCATACGGGGGTTCTTGTTGCCCTGGTTTGTGATCGTTTTCTCTAGAGGATTTACTGTTACCTCTTCAGCCACAGGTCATCAGGGCCATCTTCTGAGATGGAGACGGACCCAGGGAATGTTAGTTACACCAAGTCCTTTTCTTTAGGATTTTGCCTCATTTGGGGAAGGGGCAGTCATTCTCCCAGTCACCCCCAAACAGTCCTCCTATGGGGACTCAGAAGGGTGCCTGCCATTTCCAGTCTGCCCCAGTGGGGAGTCCTTTCCTTCACACTCATGTGCAAACCAGACAGGAAGGACTTGGGAAACCACAGCTTTTGCGGGTTGCTGAACTAACCTAGAGGTCAGGCCCGCAACGGGAGGCTTGGCAGTAGACACTAAGCCTTGTTCCTGCACCATATTTAATTCCAACAGAAGAAGCTGGAAGATTTCAGTGCTTCTTGCTCTATTGCCAGAAGTGCTGCAGGCCTGTGTCTTTGTGCACAAATACACGTACTCACTCCTAAAGGGCTTGGTCTTGAAAGTCCAATGTGTTTTATTCGTGGAAACAGTCAGTCATGTGCTACAGGAGCAGCTTTTCTTCTCGATTCAGCAGTCCTGAAATACACTGCACTTCACTAGCCCTTCCAAGGCCATCCCATCTGCACCTCATGCTGTCTGCTAGAGGGTCCTCTCAGACGTCAAGCACTTCTGTCTTTTGCCTGCTCTCCTTGGCAAACAATTGAGTTGTGTAAACAGCTTTACAAAGAGGATAGTCAGAATATGTCCTGGAGATGTTTAACGTCCAACTATTTACATCATTACAAGATGCACACCTCTTTTCAGAACCTGGAGATTAATTTCATAATTGGTTCCTAGCATAACCACTTTTATTGAATAGATAGTGTTTAAAGCACTTGACCTAATATTATATGATTTAAGTTTTGGAGTAACCTAAAGGAGGTAATGAATGATATCTTCTCCATTGTTTCATCCTCCTTGAAAAAGATACCTAAGTGGCAAGTAGTGCTATTTTAGGAATAGAAAAGTAAAGTCCAGGAGAGTTAATGAGCTCCTCTCAAAAGACAGAGTAAAGTATGAAATCGAAAATTTGATTGGAATTCTGGACTCTACTGTATGTGATCTGGGTACTTAAGCTTCCCCAGTACTGCCATCCATGGCCCCGTGGCCCAAAGCCAGCCCACAGACTATTTTTGTATGGCTTGTGGGCTAAGAATGGTTTATACATCTTAAAATGGTTTAAAAAGATTAAAAGGAAAGTAATAATCCATGGCACAGGAAAATTATAGTAAAATCCACTTTAGTTTTGAGAAGTTCACTTTACTGGAACACACCATGCCCAATCACTTACAGGTCGGCCATGGCTGCTTTTGCACTGCAGTTGCAGAGTTGAGCCATTGCAAGAGAGACCATAGGGCCCACAAAGCCAAAAATATTTATTCTCTTACCCTTGAGAGAAAGTGTTTGCCCACAGTCAGTGTGGTTTTGTGGTTTGAGTTTGGATAAAGGGAAAAATAGCTAACCTAACTATTTATCAGGCATAGTATTAGACAGTTGCCATTGATGATCTCCTTTTATTTTCCCAACAAACTTGGGCAGTTCTATCGCCCTCATTTCATAGAGCAGGAAAATGAGACCTAGAAGAGACAAATGATTCGTCCAAGGTCATATAGCCGTAAGTGAAAGAACTGACTGACGTAGGAATTTGTTCCGTCTGACCTCAGCATCTACCTTGCACAACGTACCCCACAGCTCTGGAATATCCTTCCATTTTTGGTTGAATAATTTAGTTAGAAAATTCTACGTCATGTGTTTTAGCAGCTGACCCAAAGTGGTATCTCTTAAGCATGTAGTGAAATGGGATGAGGACACTGGGTTCCTTCCTTCACGCTGCTTGTCAAAATTCTTCCAACAAGAACCCCTTGGGCCCTTAGCATTCCTCTGGAAAAGGGGACATGTACTAGCTTCTCACCTGTCTTGACCAAGTTGCTGGGGGATATTTCCTGTGCCTCCTGAGTCCTGCCCCACCATCCCGAGGCCATAGGATGGCCCCCTTCTCACAGCTGGGGCTGAAGCCCTGGTCCCCCCGGCTAGGAAAAGGGGGACTCAGTCCTCCAAGAGGCCCGGGGAGGCTGTGTGATGAGTTCAAAAGCGTATTCCATTGACCTTGAATTTGTCATTGCTGTTCAGGCTTACAAGGAGTGGAAGATCATTTCCACCTTTACACCTCCGTCATCTGACTCCCGAGAGGAAAACCGGCCGCTGATTGACGTGCCCCTGGAGAGACCCAGCTCTTCTCAGGGTCGGCCTGTTGTGGTGAATCCAGAAATGTACAAGGTGAGTTTCTGCCATTTGTCCACACACTTCTTTGACAGGGAGTCAGTGAACGGGGCTTGGGCGAGGAGATGAGGTTAAAGATAGAGGCTTGTGCGAGGCTCAGCGCGGATCTCAGCGATGGCCAGCTCCCTTGTTTCAACAGAGAGCTGGGCTTGGTGGGCAGGGCACTGTCTGAAAGTGAGAGGGGTGGGTCATACCTTTCCTTCCTCTTGAGAACACGGCTCTATTCAGAAATTTTGACGTTGCTGTTGGGGAGCTCAGAAGTGAAGCCCAGACTATCGTTAGTGGAGACCATTGCGCAGTAACCCTGAGTGTTAAGGGGGCCAGCTTTCCTTGCCCCTCACACCCCAGCTACATCACCAAGGAGGGGGCCAGAGCTAAAAAGTTCTATGGAGTTCTCGGCGGAGAAGGGTAGATGGGGAACTCGAGACTCGAGTGAGGGAGGCATCACAGAAAATTGAACCAGCAAAACCAAAAATTTTAGGACCAAGTAGTCTCCTAGTTTTATGTCTCATTTCACAACTGGAATAACAGTTACCAGGTTATTTCTGTAACTGCCTCGAAGGCTCTGCGGAAATGGAAGTTAAGTCACTGCCAAGCTTTGCAAACTTTTAGGTAGCCACAAATCGGTAGTTTTCTTGAAATGTGCACTACTTAATCAAGTGGGCTGTCCCTGTGTCCAGGTCCTAACCACCTTATAGCCACAGTGCTCAGTCACGGGGTAGGTCATGAGTAATTTAGTACTAGAGCTATGGCAGAAGTATGGGACTGGTTTCATTTAAAAAATATATATAAGTTACAGTAATTGTGTGAGATATAACCATTGGGGTAAACCGAGTGGAAGTTACATGGGACCTCTTGTACCATCTTTGTTACTCCCTGTGAATCAATTTGAGAGAGAAAATTACCACAAAGTCAAGGGTGATCCTGATCTAATAATGGTGCACTGCCTGCTAGAGCTCTACTCATCCGTGCTGAGCTCCCCATGTCTTCATGGCCTGCGCTGTGTGTCTCTGTAATTTACTTTCTGTATTTCTCCAAAATGAGAGTAAGCCCACAGAAGCACGTCGCCTTATAGCTCCGGACATGAGGCTCATTGTCTTTGTCCTCAATGTCGCCTTCAGCTCCTCAACGGAGAGCTGAAGCAGCTGTACACGGCCATCACCCGGGCTCGCGCCAACCTCTGGATCTTCGACGAAAACCCAGAGAAGCGGGCTCCTGCTTTCAGATACTTCATTAGAAGAGACTTTGTCCAAGTTGTGAAGACAGATGAAAATAAAGGTAAGATCTCACTGAAGTCTTCTGGCTGCAGGGTAGAAAGCCTGTTACTCTCAACTGGTGTAGTTTTTGAAATCTCTGTCTATTCTTCTGAGAAATAAGTTCATATTAATTGGTAAGGCATGCTGGACAGTGTGGTTGTAATGGGATAGGGAGGGGTTAATTCCTTTAGGGTAGATCTTTTGTGTTTTTCTTTAACAGTGAGGGTCATGGTCAAGAAGGTAGGCTCAGTTGGGAGAACACAAATTGCTGTGGGCTTTTGGATAGCTGATTGGGAATATGTATTAAAATAAACAATGAGCATATCTTTGATCCAGTAATTCCGCCCTAGGAATCTAGAGATGTTCATGTATATAAAACCTCAGGGATACATGAGCAGGAGGGCTCATCATAGCCATTTATAACTAAAAGAAACCAAAAACGACCCACATGCCCCTCAGTGTGAAACTGTTCACAGTGACGCCTCTGGCCCTAAGTAGGACCGGTGGGTGCGGCAATGTGGGCGCCTTTTACTTTTCGCCTTTATATCCTTCTGGGCTGTTAGCGGTGGTTTTTTGTTTTTTTTTTTTTAAATAATTTACTTATTTGTTTGTTTGTTGTTTTATTTATTTATTTATTTTTTAGAGAGAGGGGAAAGGAGAAAGAGAGGGAGAGAAACATCACTGTGTGGTTGCCTCTCACTCGCGCCCCCAACTGGGGACCTGACGTGCAACCTAGTCATGTGCCCTGACTGGGAATCGAACCAGTGACACTTGGTTCTCAGGCCGATGCTCAATCCACTGAGCCACAGCAGCCAGAAGCAGTGCTTTTTTAAAAAAATCATTTCTGTGTATTGTTTTCATAATTTACAAAGACGAGTTAATTTAAAAAATGGAGTGAAGGTTTCCCAATAGGGTAGCCAGGGTAGAAAAATAAGCAGCCCTTCATGAAGGGGAAAATTGTAGTCTTTCTTGTGGGTTAGCAGTTGAGCTGGCTTCTCCAGGTCTTAGTTAATTTCTCCAAGGGCAGGGAAAGCACAGGGCCCGGCTGCTGTACAGGGGTGTTTGCTGGTTTCCTGAGCAGGTCTCAGTTTGTTTTATGCAGGCTGTTTCTGGTTACAGCCAATGGCTCAGTTGGGAACCGGGATTAGATGTTCTATTCCTGGGCCCTGTCTGTTGCGGAATAGCGGGAAATGTCGAAGACCTGGGGTTAACCCAGTGTCTTACTAGAATTCTCCTCCTGTGTAGCCCTATGACCTCGTTCGGGCTCCACTCTCTCTCCCTGGGCCTTCACTTCCTCATCTAAAATGAGAACAAGTACGTTGGCCTACTGTGCTCACTCTTAACCTTTCCTGCACGACTTTGAGTCTCAAAATCTGTTCAGGCACCCATTATAAGAGACCATCAAGATGGGCAGTTTTTAAATTTTAAAGTGAAAAAGCATTACAATTTATTTTGTCCTGGTAGCATTAAGAATACAAGAAAAGCACAGTTGTAATTGTGTTATAAGTTGCACATGGTAAAATATTGGAGAACATCTGTTCCCACTGTGCAGGAGAGCTTGGGATGAGTGTAGAGACTGTGCAGTTTGGGTCTCTTCAACACGGTGCCAGCAGAGTTCACTGGCCCTCTGCTGAGAAACTGCTGAGCTTTGCTGTGGGGATGAAATGTCCCCAGGGCACTCATAGTGGAGTCAGAACAAGATGCTGTGGAGGCATCTTTGCACACAGTTCTGCAGGTCGTGGCAGAGCGCCTGCCGGGAGGGGTCAGGCTGCAAGCCTAACGTGCGTTTTTGCACCTTCTGAACAGAGCCGGCCTGTCTGCCTTGCTCCCCCATTGATATCCGTCATCTGGCATATCCCTGACCCCTTCCGCTCAGATTTGGCTGTCAGCCTTGTCCTGCTAGTCACTGTCATTTATGTACTTGATGAAGCTGTGGCTCAGACCTGCAGAGTGTCGCCCACTGCTGGTGATGCTCAGGGGGCCGGGGGAGGGGGAGCTGATGCAGTCAGCAGCAGGCCAGTGAGGAGAACAGGTGGGTCTGACAGTGGGTGGCTTTAATATCTGTCCACCTGCAGGAGCGTCGGATTGCTCACTTCATGAGGGCCATATCTGCACGTTTGGAAACTTGTAAAACCCTGTCTCCTTGTCCCTTGCTAGGGCCCCGACAACCGAGTTTGCTAAAAACTACTGGTTTGGGATTTTTCAAGGAGGAATTAGAAATGCTGTCTTCTAATTCATAGCCATAGAAAAGGAAGGTAGAGCCAAGTTCAAAAATAAAACAGCATCTTTTCTCACTCCTACATCCTCCTTCCAAAAGCCCCAACAGCCTGGCCTGGTAAGCTATTGTATATCTATAAGTGAGTGCTAGACAGACAACACAGAGGTATTAGTTTGCTAGCACTGCTGTAACAAAATGCCACAGACAGGGTGGCTTCCACAACCGAAAAGTATTTTCTCACAGTTCTGAAGGCTACAAGTTCAAGATCAAGCTGTCAGCAAGTTTGGCTTCTTTTGAGGTCCCTATCCATGGCTTCCAGATGGCCTGTGCTCTGTGTGAGCCTTTGATATCTCTGTGTGTGTGTGAATCTCCTTTTCTTATAAGGACACCAGTCGGATTGGATCAGGGCTCCCCAGAGCAGCCTCATTTAGGCCCTATTTCCAGAGACAGTCACATTCTAAGGTGCCAGGGGTTAAGGCTTCAACATTTAAATTTTCAGAGGGCAGAGAGCAGGCACAGAATTCACCCCATAAGAACAGGTTTAAGCAAACAAATGCCCAGAGAAGCAACTTAACTTTTCTTTTCCGTTTTAGACTTTGATGACAGCATGTTTGTGAAGACCTCCACCCCCGAGGAGTGGATTGCGCAAGGGGAATACTATGCAAAACACCAGTGCTGGAAGGTAAGGGACTGGACTAGGAGCCAGGAGTGAGGTCTTTGGATCAGTGGCCTCATCAGGCCTCACAGGAAGGTGTCCCCCATCATAGTTTGCACCAGGCCAGGGCGAGGGTCATGCTGCGTGTGCCACTCCTTCTGAAACATCAGGTCACCCCTTGATGCGGAGAGGTCCCTGTTGTGCTCCTTCCTCAACGCAGCCATGACAACCATTCCTTTTGGCCAAGTGCCGGCACATGCTGATACAAAAACGGAAGGTCTTTGCCCCACTGAGGAACATTTCTAGTTACTGTCTTTCCCTCCTGTGTTCTGTGCTTAAACGCTTTTGCTGTAATCATGTGGCATTTTCAAAGAGTAACAGATTGGTCCTCTTGGCTTTTTAAAAAGTTGATCAGACATAGATTTCACTGCCAGTCTGAGTCTGGTGGGCATAGGTTAAGCGTTTTCACTAGTCAGAGCTGACTAATTTCCAGCCACAAGCTCGTCTTAGTGAGCCTGATCCATCTTCTTCCAAGAAACGTTATCGCGGGTAGTTCTCTTGAAATAGTGGAACCAACTCAAAGAGCCCCATCCCTTTCCCCACAGTCAGTGTCCCCACATATCACGTGGTCTCGGGTGGGGCACCATGGCACGTGTGTCTGCCCTGATGACGCGTTAATGATGTCTTCACCTGTGGGTCACAAACACCTTCAGCTCAGCCAAGTCAACATGGGAGCCAGTCTCATTCCATTTCTTTGTCCCTGGGTTATCTGCCACTTGTCAGAGGTGTCCCCCTCATGGTCGCATGATGGCTGCAGCAATGCCAACAGTCTCATGTCCCTCAGCAGCAGCCCAAGCAGGAAGGAAGGGCAGACACTTTCTTCTCATCGGTCCCTCTCTCTTTTTTTTTGTCATGAAGTCCCCCATGGACTCCATGCATCTCATTGGTCGCTACTAGGTCACATGCCCATGGCTGGTTGTAAGGGAGTCTGGGAGAGCAATCCCGCCTGGCACACAGGTTCTGCCATCGGACGAGAAAGGGAGGAGTGGGTGCTGTGGGTAACTGACCAACAATGTCAGCCAATGGGCGTGACCGCACAGAAATGCACGTTTCCCTGAGATTAGAGCCCCCAGGCACCTGGAGCTCCCCATGCTTACAGGTGCAGGCAGTGCTTCCTGAGAGAACACCTGCAGCTGGGTGTTGGGCAGAGCACCTTTTCCTTCCCGTGCTCATGCTAGGCTTTGGTCCACCTCCCCCACTGTGACCGGGGAAGGGCCTGCAGTTTCTCTTGGTACTCCCGAACAAATGTTTTGAGACAGCAGTTTCTCTGAAGAGCTTGTCCTGCTGCTTTAAAGACCCTTTCATAAGGAGTTCTTGGAGTTGGACCCGAGTCAAGGCACTGGGAAGCGATGAGGGCAGTGAAGACGCGAGTCAGAACTTCCTGGAGACCGCTATGCAGGTGTCCTCCACCTGATGTGCCCAGGGAGGGAAGTCAAGGAGCTCCCTTTTCCCCAGTTCTTAGGCAAATTTTGTTTCCTGTGGCAGGGAAGATGGCTTAAGTCTACTGCAAGTAACTCAGTCTGGGGTTCACCTTTTTCTGCATAACAACCCCAAAACTTAGTGGCTTCAGACAAGTCACTTCTGTAGCTCACAGATCTGTGGGTTGGCAAAGCTGAGTCCGGCTGAGTCTTAGCTGGGGGACTCACGTGTCTGAACTCAGCTGCCAGTTGGTAAGTGGGGTTGCTTCCGGGGGTTGCCTGGCTCTTGGCTCGGGTGATGGGGGTGAGTGGGGTTCCTAATCACGTGCGCTCAGCCTCCGGCAGGATAACCCATGCTTGTTCACATGATGCCTGAGCAGGGTCCGGAGAGGACAGCAGAGGCGCAAGTCCTCTTGGGGCCCAGTCTGGTTCAGCGTCACTTCTGCTGTGCTCTGCTGGCCAAGCAAGTCACAGCTCAGATCAGCGTGGAGGGGGGAAAGGCAGCCTTTGCGATGGGAGAAGGTGTAGGGTTATTTGGTAAAGGAGCGTGGACAGGTACAGGGAGGAGTGAGGACTGTGGCCACCCTTGAATCCATCCTAAGGGTTAAGAAAACAGAATTTGCACTGTTGGGTGTGCTTGGAAAGTATTTCCTTAAATATGTCGTATTTTGCAGCAGAAGTTAACACAGCTCCAGAACTTGATTCACTGCCCATCCTTGTAACTGCAAAGAAATGTTGAATACTTGGCTATTGTTATAAAACCAAGATTTTTTTTTTTTTTTTTTTGGAGAGGGTTAGGGAGAGAAGGGAGGGTAATATGGGCAGCAGGTATGGGTATAAACTGGAAAACTATACATTGGGCTTCATCGTTGGAGGCTGTTTTTCTTAGCTTACCTGCACCTCCCTGCTCCGCCCTCTCTGATTGCCTGGGGTGCTTCAATGTGTCTGTTGGTCACCGCCATTACCTTGTGGGGAATCAACACCTTTTGCCTCTTCCAGGTTGCAGCCAAGTGCTACCAAAAAGGAGGTGCCTTTGAGAAGGAGAAACTGGCGCTGGCCCACAACACTGCCCTGAACATGAAATCCAAGAAAGTCAGCCCCAAGTAAGTCTCGGGTCATCTCAGGTTTGCTTTGGTGAGATCAGCAGGTAACGATATGGGCATTAGGTCAGCATCCCATGGAAACTCTGTTTTGTTTCCCCCCTCTCCCAGGGAAAAGCAAGTGGAATACTTGGAACTGGCTAAGACCTATTTGGAATGCAATGAGCCAAAGCTGTCCCTTAAGTGTCTGAGCTACGCCAAGGAGTTCCAGCTCTCTGCTCAGCTGTGCGAGAGACTGGGCAAGGTACGGCCCAGCCCGTGGCTGCTCCTGGGAGAACCAGGCTCCCTCAGGCAGACTGGGGGGAGGGCCTGCCTCTGCTTGCTTCAGAAAGGGTCTCCAGTTCTCCAAAGAGGTTGGCCCTGTCGACTCTAGGGTAGCCTTTCTTTCTCTACTTGTGCAGAGCTGGAACAGCTCGAGACTCGTGTGTGTGTGTGTGTGTGTGTGTGTGTGTGTGTGTTCGTTCAGGTCTGTGGGAATGTTTGACACCTGATATTAACCATGGGGAGGCCAAATGTTCAAATCAAAGGGAAGACGGACTTCAGAATATTCCTTCTCTTTCTCAATGTTCACAACCTGGGGTCGGCCTGGGTGAATGGCTTGGCATTTGCATGGTGGTTTTTCTGTGTTCCCCGTAATTGCTCTAGATCTGCACCAACCATTCTGGCAACTGCTAGCCACATGGGGCTATTGACTTTAAAATTTAAGTTAATTAGAACATAGGAAAATTAAAAATTTATTTCCTTCACCTCACTAGCCACGTCTCAAGTGCTTGTTGTCACAGAACATTCCGTCCTCACAGAAAGCTCTGTTGGACAGAGCTGCTAGTCCTGAGCACAGTGACTCATAGAGTGGTCAGCAGGCTGGTAGGGGGCCACACGCTATTATTTTTCTCCAATAGGGTTAACCCAGAAGTTGAAAGTAAGCAGTTAGACATTCTTACAGCAGTCCACCTTTGCTGTGACATCCAAGTGGTGATCATTTTCTTAGTGATCGTTTTGTACATAAAACACTGTATTTGTTTCAGGTGTCCAGCACACAGTGACTTGTATGTAGTGTGAGATGATCACCATAATACGTTTAATGTAATCCCCACACATGGTTATAATTTTTTTCTTGTGATGACAACTTTCAGGATTTACTTACTTCCTTAGCAACTTTCAAACATACGAGACTGTAGTCACCATGCTGGACGTTACACGACTCATTTTAACGTGTCAGTTATGATGGACTGGACGTGTAAAACCATCTGGTCCTTGACCACAGGGAACACGAGAGGTGGTGCTCTTCAGCGCCCAGGTGTGACTGCCGTATTTCCCTGGGGGCTTTGTGACCCTCCAGGAGGGAGGTGAGCTCCCATGTCTGTATGTGAAATGTAGTAACTCCTGGATCCTCAGAGCATCCCGGGCATCAGGTGGTGTGGTGTGGGACCTACTGGGAAGTTTGAAGCGTGGCCTCGATGCTGCCTGCCCTGCCTGCCCCATGTTTGTTACGGGATATGACTGCTAGGAGGTGGGAGATGGGGATGAGAGAGGGATTTCTGTGTGGGTGGGAGTTTTGGGTCCTGCGATTCCAGCAACTGGAATAGTTTCCAATCTCTCTGTGTCCCTTAGTTCCTTAGTGCCCCTTTCTCCAGTCTCTGATGCCACCAGGCGATGACAACTACAGGCCTAAGGCCATTGCTTTCCCTTTCTTGCCTGCCAGTGCCTGTTATGACCGAGCCAGAGCCCCCTTCTTTATCTGCTCACCTTGCCTTCCCCAGCCTGCTGTGCCCTGCCTGTGAAAGTAGGGGTGGGGGTGGGGCAGGAGGCCATCAGCATGCCCACATTCCCTTCTCCAGGACGTCAGTGCCTTCAGAGAGGTACATGCCACCCTGTACCTCTTCCCTTCCACTGCCACAGGCCTGACCAGTACATTCTAGGAGCTCCAAGCCCCACCCAGGGAAGAGTCTTCCTCTCCTTTCTTTTTTTTTTTTTTGCTCAGGCCCCTCTCTGAAAGGGAATTCTACCCTTGTCCAGCTTCAGGCCTCTTGGGTCCTCCCATCAAACTAACCAACCAGCCTGGCTCAAATTGACCAGCTCGGCAGGGGCCTTTGGGAAAATTCTGAAGGCAAATCCCCTCCCTCTTCCCAGCCCCCACCTGCACGCTGCCCTGGGAGGAAATGAAGGGCTGTGGGATTTCTGTCCAGGGGTCCCTCGGCCTGCCTCATTTCTCTCTCCAGAAAGTAGCATTGGTTTCCCTGGAAACCTTTCCAAGCCTGCGCTCTGGATGGCGGTGGGACCCCCCCCCACACACACACACACAGAGCAGAGCCGCCTAGTAGGGAGCTGCCTCTTAGAGCCACCCCCTCTTCTCTCTCCAGTTGGGTGCACTGGTTTTGGGGTTTACTGATGTAGCAAGATGAGTCTCAGAGCTCCCTGGTCTGTGGGGTCTCTGGGCACAGAAGAGCCTCACACCTGAATCTGTGTATCTGTTGGCCCTTCGTGTACCTTGTCTTGTTAAGTAAAACCCAGCTAAGATGTGTCAGAGGGCCTGGCGTGTGTATTTTATTTTGTTTCATTTTGATTTTCTTTTCTCTTTGGGCCTCAGGGGCACCAAGTGGAGCTATGAAGTTAAATATTCAGCAAGTCCATGGGCCCCTGCTGTGTGCCGGGCACTGTGGGTGCTCAGCAAGCAGGAGGCGAGAGCGCAGGGCCGCTGTCTCTGCAGAGCTGCCCTCTCTGGTGTAGGGGCGGGGGGAGATGAGAGATAAGCCAGTAGTATATAAGACGCCAGCGATGGCGAGGGCTTGGTGAGGGGACATAGGGTGACAGGGGCAGTGGGGAGCTGGCGTTTGAGCAGAGACTTTGAGAGCAACTGCCGGAGGGCACCGCAGGCAAGAGGCCACAAGGTGGGGATGTGTGGGCGAGTGTGAGGAACAGCAAGGAAGCCATCTGGCCGAAGCAGAGTGAGCGGGGTAGAAATGGTAAAGTGAGCGGGGCGCGGGGAGAAGGGGCAGGAACAAGTCAGGCAGGGCCTCGGAGCCCGTGGTCGAGACGGGACGTTGTTCACGTGTGGGGTGGGGGGGGTCAGTGGAGGGTTTGGATGGGCGGACTGACATGAAGCTAATTATTTGGATGCTCTGTCAAGAGGTCTGTCGGCAGCAAGCATAGAAGCAGAAACATCAGGAGTCTCGTGGTGGCTGAGGCAGAGATACGTGGCATGGATCGCCGCAACGGTGACGGAGGCGGTGGGAGGAGGCGGTTGTGTCTGGGAAATGTTGGGAGAGCCAAGCACACAGTGGGGACCGATGTCCTGATGGTTGCAAATCTGATGGGTGGATCTCACTGTGGTTTTAATTTGCATTTCTCTGATTATTAGTGAGGCTGTGCACCTTCAGTTATTTGTTCATCATTTAAGTTTCCCCCACTCCGAACTGCCAGTGTTTATCCTTGATGTAGTTTTCTTTTGTGTGTTAGTCTTGTGTGTGTGTGTGTACGCGTGTGTGCATGTGTGTGTGGTTGCAGGGATCCATTTTATGTTCCAGACCTGCCTCGTGTAGTGCAGTAGCCACTAGCCACATGTGGCAATCAAAATTAGTTACAATTAAGCCCTGGCTGCTGTGGCTCAGTGGATTGAGCGTCGGCCTGCGAGCCAAGTGTCGCTGGTTCGATTCCCAGTCAGGGCACATGACTAGGTTGCACGTCAAGTCCCCAGTTGGGGGCGCGAGTGAGAGGCAACCACACAGTGATGTTTCTCTCCCTCTCTTTCTCCTTTCCCCTCTCTCTAAAAATAAATAAATAAATAAATAAATAAATAATAAAAAAAAATTAGTTACAATTAAATGAAATAAAAAATCAGTTCCTCGGTTACACAAGCCCCATTTCCTCTGCTCTCCATTCACACGTGACGACGGGCCACCATCTTGGATGGCACAGATACGGAGCATTTCCATCTCCGCAGAGGGGTCCATTGGACGGGGCTGAGCTAGACATTAGTGTCTGTCTTCTCTCTGTTAACTACGTTGCACGGGTCCTATGTTGAGCAGTTTTGATGCAATCAAACCCTTCAGTGTCTCCCCTGAGGTCTGTTTTGTTGAAGACCTTCTTTACCTTCCAAGTCACAGCGTAGTCTCATACGTTTTCCTCCATTAGCTTTTCACAATTAGAGCTTTAACCCATCTGGAGCTTAAGTTTGTGTCTGGTGTCTGGTATGAAGTTGGATTTAACTTTATTTTTCTCCCTATAAAGAATTAGTTTTTCTCACATTACCTCTGTGTTAGTGTTTTTCACTGGATTCTAACAAATAGAAAGACATATGGACATTTTCTTTATTATTGAAGGTGTTTGTTTATTTTTAAGATAAATGTTATGTTCTGAATACTCTTAAGAGGCAAATTTTACTCTGTCTTAGATAAGAGATGCCGCCTATTTCTATAAGCGAAGCCAGTGCTACCAAGATGCTTTCAGATGCTTTGAGCAGATTCAGGAATTTGACCTCGCACTCAAAATGTACTGTCAAGAGGAGCTTTATGAAGAAGCTGCTATTGCCGTGGAAAAGTAGGTGGTTTTATTCTCTCCCTCCCCGCCCCTGCTCTCTGGGGGCAGCCTTCCCCGGGAGGTGTTATCCTGCTCTTCCATAGTGGCTAGACCATGTCACCCTTCTTCCACTTGAGTGGTGGCCTCGGTGTTGGGTCAGGAGCTCCTTGACAGCAGGACTCTGTCTTCTCTGCTCTCTTTATGAACTTTAACACAGTGTCATGAAGAGGAGGGGCTGAAGAAGATGTTACAAGTGTGTATATAAAATGCATAGCAATTTTGTGCTTAATTCTGTCCTTTTACCTTTGCCTACTGAGTTGACAATTTCTCTGATGTGTGGCTACATAACAGTAAGAGCACTAGTGGACAGCCAGGATCTTGCCTCATTGTGATCTACCGGCAGATGCTTAGCCATGTACACACACATACATGTGTGTGATATGTATGTGCACATAGCCTCAGTTGTCGGACACATCTGTTTAATATGTGACCCAGTGGAGGCCTCCTTGAGCCTTTAGCCTGGTTGATATTCCAAAGGAAAGTGGTGATGGGAGGGGTTAAATGTTGACAAGGAGCCTAGAAGCAGCATGTGGTTGATGTCCCCCATAGACCTCCCTGGTAGGAGACAGCTAGAATTAGAGTCTGTTGTTCTGCATTTCTGTTCAGCAAGGATTTGAGTCCCTTCTAGGTTCCTGAAAAAGTAGGCTATGGGTTGGTTCCATATCTTTTTTACTTTGTAGCAAATTATACATGCGATGAAATGAACATAATTAACCATAAAAGACATTCAAACTTTAGATTTTAATTTTTAAGTTTGCTTTTTTTAAAGTATAACCTATGTTTTTTTTAAAGAGTGCACATAATTTTCACCAGAAATACACTTGCATCACCAGCACCCAGATAAAGAAATTGAGTTTTATTTTTGGAAATGGAAAAGTAGGTGTCCAGGGCCTGGTTGGTAACTGAGCATATTCCTTTATGCAGGTCTCTGATGCCATTATGAATGTGAGGTACAAAATGGTGTGTATTAGTCAGTTCAGGATGCTGTAACAAGATGCCATAGACTGGGTGGCTTAAGCAATAGAAATTTATTTTCTCATAGTTTTGGAGGCTAGAAGTCCAAGATCAAGGCCAAATGGGTTACTGATAAGAGCTCCCTTCCTGGCTTGCAGGGGATGGCCTTGTTACAGTGCCCTTTCTTTGGTGCTTACACATGGAGGGCAGGAAGGAGGGGGAGTACACCCACTCTCTGGTGTCTCCTCTTATAAGGACAGGTATCCTGTCAGATCAGGACTCCACCCTTATGACCTCACTTAATATATGTATGTGTGTGTATATTTATGACACTGATAATTCAGAAGGAAATCTATTTTATTTATTTACATCTTTGATTGGTGTATGTGGCATTTTTCTTATCAGGTTACAGAAATAGTGCACTACTTGAAACTATACTTCTATTTGCCCAAATTTGATCACTATACTTTAGTGTACCATAAACAGTACATTTGAGTTTTATGGCTACTGTCTGGTTCCTGAACGTGCTAAGCTTAGCAGGATTGCACTGTGATGATCATTGATTTGTATCTGACAGATTTTATGGGTTTGAAAACAACTTGGATAATGATAATGCGTGACCTGGTATATATATATCTGGAATTTGCCTTTCTATTATTTCAGTTTCTCTGGGCAACTCTGAATAATTCTGGGCTCCCTTTTATAGTCAGTCCTTAGTTGAGTGGAGCTGTTATGGATGTGCCAAGTCTTCTTTCCTTCTGCTGAGCATCCTCATTGTCTTTAACTATTTCATATTATCCTGGATTTTAAGGCTTTTTCTGTCTCTGGCCTCTCTTCATGATCTGCTCTAGCTGAATGTGTGTTAACAAACACACATATTATATGTTACTTAATATTGCATTTGTCTTTTTCTGTGTTCACATTACAAACATATTCTTGGCTCATATAGACCTGCTGTACTAGATCTCCCAGAGAAGGAAAACTCTGACTCCAAAAAACCTCCGCTGCCTTGCGGCATACCTCTTCAGGGGAAAGGCTAAGGGAGTAAACCCCGACAGAAAATCCGGAGCCGGAGTCCCTAAGGCGGTTTGACGTTGTAGTCAACACCAGCAACTCCTGCGGCGCACCTGAAGCCAAGCTGTATTGACTCCGTCTTTCCCTTGGGTCCTTCAGCTGCGAAGAGAGGGGGGTCTGCTGCATGGGCAACAGCAGACCCTCCATATCACCCTGCCCAGGCTCTGTAGCTTCAGCTTCACTGGAGAGGACACTCCAGCGTCATCGCAAGATGTCGATTCAACACGGGAGGAGACAGATACCATGTCACTCCCGAGTCGGACTGCACAGCCATTCTCGGCGGTGCAGATAGACTCTTAAGAAGCTACACCATCGTCTCTCGAGACGGACGGCTGCCAACGACGACGATGACGAATCTTAATTACTTCCTTGGAGGCCCTGTCTCCAAATACAATCACACTGGGGATTCAGGCTTCCACATAGGAATTTGGGGGGACACAAACTATCAGTCCCTAACAGGGTGCCAGCTGTGACATTTATTGGGTACCCAGTTGTCAGGGTGCTGTACAGTGGTGTTGTAAGTAATGGCCCTGGCTGATTCCCTTGTGAGTTCACATGACAAAACTGATTGAGAGGTTTTTTTTTAATACTTCAAATACTTTCAATTATTTATTTAACCTCTGTTCTCTTTGTAGAAGAGCATTGAAATAATCATAGATTTTTTTGCGGAACTTTTTCCTCCCCAATTTCTCATTACCTTGTTTATTTTTTTCAGCTTTATTGAGGTATACAACTGAGTTTTTAATGATGCGTTGAGTTCAGATCTAAGTGTTGTCTGAGTCACTGGAGCCTCTCGCTAGGCTTATCTGAGTGTTCTTGGAACATTGTGCATACTGGATAGAGAGTTCAGTTGCTCAATGACCTGACTGAAAATACATTGAGGACATTTTAGATTTGAAAAGAAAATACCTAGGTATTTCCTTAAACTTGCTGAAACCATTCCTACCCCATCAGCCAGTGCGCTCATGAGAAGTATATTCCCTTCCTTCCTCTCCATTTACACCTCTTCACGGGGGGTCTGTGGCGCTAGGAGTCTGATGTTTGTAGGATAACCTGGGCACGTCTCTGGTCATGAGGAAGTGTATTTTGTCCTGTGAGAGTTCAAAAGTAAGCATGTTTTAATGGATTGTTCCAATGCCTTGAAATTGGCAGTGTGGACTGTGTACCAACTTTGACCAGCAGAACAAAAGGGAGCCCTTCAGAGCCTCATTAACCCTGCACTGACTCAGCCCCACACAGACTGACAAAGAGAGACAGCACAGGCTGGCTAATCAGAGGAAGACTAATGTAATCGCTGGGGTGTGCAGCCCTGTCTGCATCCTCTCTCAATCAAACTGAACGGGGTTTTATACCCAAAAGGACGATCATGCTTTTATGAAAGTTGAAGTGATTTATTTTTTAAGAATAATTTTGACTCTGCATAACTTTTGCCCTAGAGACTGACTTTCAAACTTACTCCAACTTGCCTGGGTTGCAGCTCTTGCTATATTTCACAGTGATTAAACACTAATGCTTGGTGCTTTTGGAGAATAAAGAATTCATTTTATCATTGTAAAATGAAGCATTTATAAAGAAGCTGCATAAGTTGAGGTCCTATTTTGCAATTTATGTCTACATGTGGGAATTTTCCTTAAGTTGCTCCGTGCTGTATTTTGGAGGAAGTGTTCTGTTGGTGGGGTGATAATGAGTTACCATTTGCGCCATCTGTCATTGCAGGTATGAAGAAATGCTAAAGGCCAAGACCCTTCCCATGTCCAAGCTCTCCTATTCAGCTGGTCAGTTTTACTTGGAAGCCGCAGCAAAGTACCTGAGTGCAAATAAGATCAAGGAGATGATGGCTGTCCTCTCGAAGATAGACGTAGATGACCAGCTGGTGTTCCTGAAGTCTCGGAAGCGACTAGCAGAAGCCGCAGACCTGCTGAACAGGGAAGGTCGGAGGGAAGAGGCTGCCTTGCTGATGAAGCAACATGGCTGCCTTCTGGAGGCTGCCAGGCTCACTGCCAACAAGAACTTCCAGGCCTCGTGTTTGCTGGAGGCTGCCCGCCTCAACGTGGCCAGGGATTCAGATGTGGAACATACCAAGGCCATTCTGAGAGAAGCCCTTGACCTCTGCTATCAAACCAAGCAGATGTCCGGCATCGCTGAGGCCCAGTTTCTGCTGGGGGCAATCCTGAAAGACTTTCACAGGCTCAGGGATGCCTTCGTCCGGTTTGACACCCTCAACCACTCAGCTGGTGTCGTGGAAGCCCTCTACGAAGCCACCAGCCAGTGCGACGCTGACCATCAGAAGGTTCTGGCCCTGGCTTCGGGGGGCTTGGAGGTCCTCCTCAATTTGGTCAAGGCTCTCAAGAGAGTGACCAACAATGCTGAGAAGGATATGGTCAAATCTTGCTTTGAGTTTTTTGGGATTTCCCAAGTGGATGCCAAGTATTGCCAGATAGCTCAGAATGACCCTGGACCTGTTTTAAAAATAATTTTTGACCTGGACTTGAACTTGAGAGAGAAGAAAACAAAAGACCATTTCTTGATAATGACTGACCAAGTGAAATTAGCCCTAAACAAACACCTCTTGAACAGGCTGTGCCAGATCACAGAGAGCCTGCTTGGGAAGACCTACCCGGGCATCTGCATGAGGTTTATTGTTGGCTTGGAATGTAAAGATGACAACTGTGAAGATTACCACAGACCTCTGCGGCGTTGTGAGGCCAAGTGTTTGATTCAGTCAAAAATGCACCAGGTAGCCATCAACGGGTTGCTTTTGGAAGCCAAAAAAGTATTCCCTAAAATCTTAGCTGAAGAACTTGAAAGAATCGATCGCATTTTGTCTACAGATGTGTATGGCCACTGCAGATCCTTTCTGAATGTCCTGTTCCCTAAGCATTTCCATCAGCGAGTGTTGTCAGAAAACCCCATGGCATGCAAAGAAATCCTCAAACCACATTACAAATTCTTCCGATCCTACAGGTTTGCTCTGAAAGAGTACATCTATTTTCTGTTCCAAAACGAAAGGGCACGAAGCCGCCGGGAGTCCACAGACCTGTGGCTGAGCGCCATGCATGCTTTCCTGCTCTCTTCCAACTACCCGGAGGAGTTTGAAAAGCTGCTGCACCAGGAGGAAGACAACTACTATAGGGAACTCAAAGCTCTCGAGTCTGAAAAAGAGGAGGGGGCTGGGGTGAGAGGCAGCAGGGTGAAAGGAATAGAAGGGAAATTCGGCATGCTGGCGCCCAACAAGGACGATGAGAGTACTGAGAAGACCCACCTGTGCTTTATCCGGCTACTGGAGAACTGCATCGACCAGTTCTATGTGTACAGGGACCCAGAAAACTTCAAGAGGTTCTTTTTCCGTTTCATGAATGTCCTTGTCAAGCGGTGCAAAGAACCGCTCATCCCCAACATTGGGAACACAGTGGCCCTGCTGGAGTTCCAGTTCATGCACTGCGGGGTGGTCCTGGCCCGCCTCCGGAAGAACACCATCCTGTGCCTCCCCAAGAGCTACATCGCGCTCTTGCACTACTGGGAGTTTCTGTTCAGCAGGAAGGACAAGGAGCTCAGAGACATGTTCTCCATCATTCAGGAATACAAGCCGAAGGATGTGACAAGAGCCATTCAGGATTTCCGGTTCCACCTCTCCTACCTCGTCAAGGTGCTATGCGGCTCCGAGAATGTGAACTTCAACGTCCTGCTCGATGCCTTCGGGGACATCGACTACGTGGTCTCCGGCGAGGCGGAGCGGACCCTGGTGCTGTGCCTGGTGATGCTGGTGAATGCCGAGCAGATCCTGCTGTCGTTCTGCAAGCCTCTTCTGTACGGCCACTTCCAGGAGATTGAGGCGAGGCTGCGGCTCATGAGCATGAACTACCCCGACCAGGTTCCCGAGAGGCTCCAGAGAGTGGTGAAGCGGGTGCTGGTAGCGGCCAATGTCAAATCTGTGGCTGAGGCGCTGCAAGACCTGCTCTTCGAGCGGGATGAAGAGTTCCTGATGGACTGTCACTGGTGGTGGGACAGCAGCCACAACAAGGGGGTCCATGGTCTCTATCACGAGGAAGTCAAACTAAACCGCCTGCTCTGTGTGGAGCCCATGGACTACTTTTCCGACCCCGAGTATGAGTTTGTTGAGGACGAGATGGAGGAGCTGGCGTTAGAAGACCGAGACCACCTCCTCGCCACCATCCTGTCCCAGAAGCAGTGGAAGGCTTCCATCCAGCGGAAGTTGAGGAGAGCGTGCCTGGTGGTGTCCCTGTGCATCAGCTGGAGGAGAAGCGTGAGTGCCCAGGCGAGGGGCCCCAGGGAGGAGCCCGGCGAGCCTGGGACCGGGATCTTCAAAAAGGCCGACATCGACCGAACCCAGTGCGACCTGTGTGGAGTGAAGTTCACCCGAGGTCCTGAGAATTATTTCAGCCCCAGTAAAGCCTTTGAGGGAGAGACTTCAGAGGCTGCGGCCCTTCTGGAGGCTGAGCTGGATGGCAAGGAAGATCAGGAGAGGAATAGCGAGTCTTATGAGCAGCACGTTGTCCTAGAAGGCCACCAGAGGCAGCAGATGGCCTACCAGAAGTACTTCAACTATTTCCACGAGGAGGTGGACCCCGCCATTGCCGAAGGCCAGCTGGTGGTGCAGGACATTGAGCAGAGCGTGTGGATTCGCAATCACCGGGGCTCCAAAGAGCACAGCCACATTCTGCAGAGGAAGGTCCAGGAGAACATCAAGAAGGTTGCGGATGCGGTGGAGGACCTCTACAGGCAGAAGGCCTGGGCCAGAGGTGAGGGACCTTTGGAAACGGGGCCCACGTGGTGTTAGAACCTGGGCCTGAGGACACACGTCAGAGCCAAGTCCTGTGTGTCTTGATGTCTGGCTTGGGGTGATGGGAGTTGGCATTTGCAGAAACACAGGTAGGGACTGTGTATTCTCAGATTAGAGCAAAGCTCCCTGGTTTGGACCACCCTTTCCCCAATTGAAACTTTCTGATTATTCAGGGCCAGGATGGTTCCCCTTGCAGTACAGACAAGAAAAGGGCTTGCTAACTAGTTCTATGGAGACGATATAGGGGGAGTGTGTAAAGTCTTAAGGAAACTCTTGAAGCTTCTGATTCATTCAGCAATCAATCCTGACCACCCACTCTGTACTAAGATCTGGGGGTGCGTAGCTGGTCTCTTCCCTTCAGGAGGGTTCTTAAACCATACCCAGGGTGAGCCTTTAATGATAAGAATTCTAATGTGGTCTTGGAATCAGATTTCCTCTAACTTCCTTATTAGCTACTTCTTAGCGACACTCAGTGAAGGTTTTATTCCCTATAAAATTAGTGAAATTGCATATTTTAGTATCATTCTATAATCCAGACACTGCGATTTGACGTTTAATGACACTTTGAACAAAGCTTCCTTGAAAGGCTTGCTATTGGCAGTCTCTGCAGACACAGGGTCATGGTGTCAGGCTAGCATTTCTTTGTCGTCTGCGCTCCTGGTGGCAGAAGGCGGCTGTGGGTCCTTACCCTGTCATTCTCAGGGGAAGCACAGAGACAAGGTCTTGGGAGGCAGGGGCTTTGGGTTTTGTCCTGGGGGCTCGAGGCCCAGTGGCGGCCCCTTCACTCAGAGCCCTTGTTCTTTGGTTCCCACAGCGGAGGAGGTGATGGCCCGGCTTGCCAGCGCTCTGATCCTGCTGGTCCAGGATGCGAGGGAGTGGCTGAAGAGAAGAGAGCTCCACTTGAAGGAGGAAGGTGAGGAGTCCTTTATCCTAGGACAATGCTCTGGGTCCCGTGGCTCTCGGTTCTGGCAACTGCCAGGTCAGTCCGAAGTGGGGCTGCATATGGTGTCAACAGTGACTGCTCGCTGTCCCAGAGCATCGCCCTGCTGAGTCAGATTATTACCACGTAGTGTGTGAGTTTCTCCAGCTGACCGGGAGGGCGTTATTCTGGGCTCACGTTAGTTGCTTTTTCAAAAAACCTTTGGCCACTCAAGAGCTGTTATAATACTGTGATGTTCAGTCACTACCTGTGCTCAAAACAGTGACCCTCAAGTATACACAAAGTGTTGCAAAGCCCTTTCTGACAAATATGGGTGCATGTAAGCTAATGATTATTTATTGAGTTTTTAGTATGTATCAGTGCCGTTCTGGGTGTGGGGATATAAAACAAACACATCTGTGAACAAAACAAACAAAATCACTAGGGCAACTTGCATGCGTCTTCCTACAGAGCATTAAGGGCTTGTGTGGAGTGACTCAGGTTTCTCTCCTGACAGTTATCTCGCCAAGTTCTATTTGATCTGGAGAGTCTTCTCTCCTGCCCATTCCAGCTGCTGCCCCCTCCCTGCCTGGCTTCATTTCTCCTTACTCTGAGTATTTCACTCACTCCAGGTGGCCTTCCTGTGAGTCCTTTAAATCCAAACGCTACTGGAAAATCCAGACCCCAGAGCTGGGGAACCTTTGAGGAGACTTGGCTCAAATGTCTGTGCCAATAAAAAATTTGGGACTGTGATTTTTGTTATTGTTTCAAAAGGAAGGTAACCGATATATCAACTCAAGTGGGTGGTGGAGTTTAGGTTTTGTTTGATTTCTTTCATTTAAAGGGCCTCTAAGATAAGGCTGGAGGAGCCAGCCTATAGGAGAACTTAATTCTAGAGAAGCGTGTTTACTGTGGGTTTGGCTCATCCTGGGGAGCAGCATCAGTACTTGGAGAAAACTCCCCCTCTCTGACACCTGGTGGAAGGAAGGCCTTTTCCCACTTAATTGAAAATAACAGTTACAGAGATATTAGGTTTTACTAGGATGTTATATTTTGCCTTGGAGTGGGGGAAAAAAATCACCATTCTACATGTTTCTTTTTGTTGTTGTTTCGTTTGCTTTTTAAATAGGTATCCTTCAGGAAGACGATTACGAAAACGAAGCCGAGGACTTTGGCGAGCTCCGTCCCAGACGGCGTCCACGGAAAAGTGGGAAGCAAAGGAAATACTAAGGGCCACACTGCTGCCGCCACCAAAACCTTCAGAACATTCCATCCAGACGTAGCATTCTGCGTGCTGGGGCAGAAGAGAGAAGGATATCAGTTAGCATAAAAAAGTAGGGGAGTATAGCAACCTCTTTGCTTTTGGTTCTCGCTGCTTCTCTTTCCCTGGTGGCTTAGGGACTGACTGCTCCCTCGGAGCGGGGTCCTCTGTTGCTTTCTCGTTTCCAGTCTCGCATAGTACACCTGTCCGATGTGAGGAGCCATCACTGTGGGGACTCCTCAGCCCAAAGCCCCCAAGTCCTCTGGTCCGAAACCTTCACGACAGGCGTCAGTAGAAGGGACTCCCCTCTACCCAGAGGGGCCGCTGCCCTGGACCAGGAAATCCCTCCTTGGATTCGCTCATCTCCTTTCACACAGCTGCACCAAGATCTGTGTGTGCCTGGGTCGGTGCGGGGCCTGCCGCCGGCCACCTCTGACCCCGGGCCACGCTGTGGTCATCTCTGAGCCTACTTGGAGCGTAGTTTGTTTCCTTATACACGTTAGTCTTTTCTCTCTGTGGCAGCCTCTCTGCCCTCCGTCACCTCCATGCCACCCACCCCCCCCAAATCATCAGCTACCTGTGCAGGTCACGGTTAGACTACCTCAGAATGTAGTCAAGAATCCCCCCCAGTGTGCTTTGGGGGGCCAGCTACAGGACCTTCCCCCTTGAAAGACAGGCTGGGGGGCGTTGCTGGGGGCTTCCCAGCCTGCCTCGCCAAGGTGGTCCTAAGTCTGCCTTGGCTCTGGTACAGACATTTCAAAAAGTGTTCCGTATGTCGCTTTGTGTGTCTAGTCCCCTCGGTCCTCCCTGGCAAGTTTGTCACCGTAGCTTAGGTTGACATTTGGATGAGTTTTCTGCCACGGAGCTCACCACGGTGGGGCCAGGACCTGCAGCAGTGCAGACGAGGGACACGTGGACAGGGCAGGAACCCGTGGTTCAGTGCCAATCGCAGGGACAGGGCTGTGAATCACTGCCCGGGGCTGGGAGGCCCCGAGAGAGGAGGGCTGGGGTGGGTCTGCTTGCAGGAGGCCACTGCTTCCTGCCCCCACCCCACTGGGCCCGCGGCCATCTGCGGCGTGCCACCTGAGAAGCCTTCACCCCCTCTCATGACCACTGCCCACCATTCCCCAGCCCCTCAGCTCAGCCTGGCATGAAAGGTCAGGTTCCCCTCGGCCATTCCATGTTGTCATCATAACAGACCCGGCTTCTTCCCACGTTGCTGCTGCTTTTGCTGCTTCTGGTTTTCTCTTCCCCGTCTTTCTAAATGGCTCTATTTCCTTGAAGTGTTTATGTTTCTAATTTTTATTACTTATGTTTATAAGTTTTATTGCAGGTGGGGGTTTTTGTTTTTTGTTTTTTTATGAACTTCACTTGGCAGAAAAAAAAAGTAAAAAAAAAAAAACCTATCAAATCTTGCTGTATTATCACATTTTTATAAAGTTAAATCATTTCTCTTACATGCTGCTATCCATCTGTTTATTTCTGGTCTCCGCTCAGAGAGTAACGGGGTAAATCTTGGGGCTGGCGCTTCTGGTCAGCAGGTTGATGCTGATCAGGATGGAGCTTGCTGAACCCCTGAAGTTGAGGCAGGGACAGAGGGAAGCACAGCCCAGGACTTGCAGCTGGTCGCGGCGGCTCCTTCCCACCTGGATGCTCCTGAGCACGCGGGGTGTGGACTGTATACAGCTTCTCAGTGCCAGCTGTTGGGGCTGCCCCCTAACAAGAACATTGTCCTGGGAGGCAGGGGACCTGGAGTGGAATCCTCGTCCTGCCCCCGATGAGCCATGTAACCTGGGGTGAGTCACATGTCAGTGCTCCCTGTGCCTAAATGCGGCCCCACCCTCGGGGGCTCATGAGCCGGTGTGGGGGAGAGATGGGGACAGGGAAAGGCAGCATGATGGGAATGTGGGTCCCACGGGGAGGTAGCAGCAGCATTCACATAACCAGGCCGGGCCTCGGTTTCCCCGTTTGGGAAATGAGTGGGCTAGGATTTCTTCCTGCCGTGCTGCAGAGGGGTCCTGTAGGTTGTTGCCATGGGGTTGAACACCCTTGGGTCTTGGTTGTGTGTTCTCAGGGCTCGCTTGCGCTGGGCGAGCAGGACAGCTGGGTCTAAGAAAGCCAAGTGTCCTCTGGCCCTATGCTTCAAGGTCCAGGGGCTCAGGCCTGCGGACGACAATCCTGCTACCTTCCAGATCGGCACTGTGAGGAAGAACTGCCTCGCGAGACCTGCTCCCAGGCATCCCTGCCCTCAGCTCATAAGCGTCTTTAGAGTGTGGGTGTGTGGGGACTGTGGGAAGAAAATGGGACTTAGCAGCAGAATCCGTAATTCCCATCCACGACCTGAGTCCTGAGACCTGGTCCCGTGGCGGGCACTTTGGTGTCCCAGGCCTTGCCTGGAAGTCCAGCAAGAGGGTGTGTGTGTCAGCGATCCCCAAGGCCACTGTCAGGTTCAGCGATTCACAAGGAGCGTTCACAGAACTCGGCGCAGGGCTTTGCTCCTGGTTCTGATTTATTGCAGCAAGAGTGCACCAAGCAGCACCGGCAAAGGGAAAAGGCACACGGGCAAAGCCTGGAGGATACCAGGTGCGGGCTTCTGAGGGTCCTTTCCCAGTGGAGTCACACAGGAAACGCTGGAGTCCCCAGCAACAAGCGTGACAACACGCCAGTGGTGCCGGTCAGAAAACTTACCAGAGACTCAGAGCTCAGGGTTTTTACTGGGCGCGGGTCACATAGGCCTCTCTGCCCCGCACATATGAGGCTGGCCACCAAGTTCGTTTGGTTTTTTTCTGTCTGGCTCTAGTCGCACTTAGTTGTCTTTAACTTCTTTCGAAACAATTTTGTTAGGTTGTATCGTGACAGCTGTCACAGCAGTGTGCATTTAAAAAACGTATCAAAATCAGTGAATTTTAATATTGAAGATGGAAGAAAATACGCAACATTTTTTGGCATATTATGCTTTATTTCAAGAAAGGTAGCACGCAACTGAAATGCGAAAAAAGATGAGTGCAGTGTCTTGAGAAGGTGCTGTGACTGATCGAACATGTCAGAAGTGCTTTGCGAACTGTCCTGCTGGAGATTCTTGCTGGACGATGCTCCACGGTCGGGTAGACCCGTTGAAGTCGATAGTGATCAAATCAAGACATTCATTGAGAACAATCAACATTATACCACACAGGAGATAGCTGACATACTCAAAATATCCAAATCTATAAAGTCATTGGTGAAAATGAAAAGAAAATGTCTTTTATTATTCGGAGAAAACTAAATGGCCTTTTTGGCCAACCCGGTACCAAAGTCCCCGAGTCTCAGATGAACAGTAGATGTCCAGCATAAGCCACATCATTTGTACAAAGCACTGCAGCACTGAGAGCTCCCGTTATTAGTCCTGGGAATGGCAGGAACCCTCCTGAAACCCAAGTACCCTGACACCTGCCAAGGGCCACCCTAGGAAGCAGGCCTTTCAGAAGACGGCAGTCGGGCCTGCTGTGTTAGAACTCTTTTCTGCCCCCAAGTGGGAGCTCTGTCCCGATCACCCTGTTGGTTTGCCTTCCGGGTCCCCCCGTGTGTCCAGCTGCAGCAGTTCATCTTCTGAAGTCCATAGTGAACAACCAACCTTTTCCCGATTGTCTGGGACATTTATTCTACTTCTTTGCAGCCATTGCAAACCCTTCTGCTGTTTGGGTCCCTTGGGGCCTGCTGGGAAACGGGACAGCGCCTGATGCCTCTGGGGGCTGTCCCCTCCCTCCTTGCACTGTCACAGATACACGTTGTCCCAACCTTTCTTAGCCGAGAGTCCTCATCCTCCTGAAATTCTCTCTGGGGACAAGAGTCCAGTCTTTGAATGACCGAAGGGAAGAAGGGCACGGACATGAGAGAGAACGGCACCCCCCAGCTCTGCGCCGGCCCCTCAGCACCTCACCAAACTGCTGGAGGGGAAGCTGAAGTCTAGTTGCTGTTTCCTCCTCTGGGTTGCAAGGCCAGTCTGGGTCAGGGCGGGGACCCGGGCCTGGGTGTCCTGGTGTGGGCCAGCACTCCTTCCACTGAGGACTCACACCCGAGGTCAGCAGCAGGTGGCGGCAGATGTGACGCTGCCCGGTCCTGGGTCTGGCCTCCAAGAGGGCTGGCAGCTTCCCTTTTCTTCAGGGTATCGTAGCTGCCTTGTGGGACTCGGACCATCCTTCACCACACCGAGGAGGTCCGAGCCAGCCAGGCAGAGAGGCCACGCGGAGAAGCTACTCAGGCGCCGTTCTCATGAGTGGTGACTTCTTAGAAGTTTCAGCCCAGGTGCCCCCTCAGTGAGGCCACGTCAGTGACCCAATCTGATGCCACCACCAGCTAAGACCTGGCGAGCCCAAATTTCTGGCCCCCAAGGATAGGGAGAATGAATTAAGAAAGCATTATTCCTTTAAGCTGCTAAGTTTTGGAGTGGTTCATTATACAGGAATAGACCCCTGAAACAAGGGCCTCCTCTGTGACAGGTGCTGTTAGACACGTTGTATCTGTGGTGTCTTACAACTGCCCACAACACAGTGATAACCACTAACTTATATGTGTGCAAAGTGAGGGGTTTGCCTGAGGTCAGTGAGCAGAGCTCCCTGTTACTCCCATCTGCCTTCGGAAGGAAAGGGCGTTGGCCACCTCCCCTGTTCCCCTGGCCCAACGGGGGCCCTAGTGCCCTGATACCTAGGACCCTAGCACCCTGAGAGGTCCCAGAACCCATCCCTGCAACCAACCATTTGTCATCTTAGCTACCTCTCTTATGGACCCTGACATCTAACTGCCCGTGCAGGGCTCCATGTGGCACTGTGGAGACTTGGTTGCCAGGGCAACCGGCGGACAGAGTTACTCTGACCAATGCTAATGGGGTTCTCTGCGCTCAGCTCCTGGCGCTGGTTCCCCGAGGATACTGGCAGCCAACACTGCCTGCTGTCACATAAGGGCTGGTCTGCCCCTCACATTCGTGGGGCTTGGGGTGTGAATACCACAAGAGAACTCTCCCCCATCCCTTCTCTTCCCACTCACCCTTTGCTTTATCCTGCACCAAAAAGAGCTTCCATTGCTTGAGTGTGGACGGTCCAGCCTCACATGCAAGCTCACTATATACCTGTACCCCCTTCTCCCCAAACAGCCACCCCTCATGGGCAAGGAAGAGGTTCAAGGATAATTGGGGTGGGGGTGGGGGCTCTCGGGTATTGGAATGGGATCTGGAGGGGGCCATGGATATGTGCTTTTCGCAGGTTTGGGCACAGTATTTAGCTAACAACACAGCATTGTGCCACTTTTCCCCTCCGGCATCTATCTCCTGCAGGCTCCGTGCAGGACAGGATTTCAGCATCATGGATTCTCCAGCCATGACAACATCTCAACGCTTCTGACACAGCGCGCGCTCTCTCCCTGGCCTTCTCCAGCAGGGCGATCTGGGCTCTGGGATGCCTTGAATGTTTTCCTGATCAATGCCATGTAATTGCCAGAAATCGGTGTCCCAGGGGTCATCCTCAAGTTTATGATGCAGAGGATGGGCAAATCAAGGCAGTTGGTAACTGCTCTCCCTTCAGCCACAAATATCTTTTCTAAGCAATTGCGACTCGCTTTGGATCCTGTCCATCTAATGGGGTTTCAGAGAGTCTGGCTGTAGAGATCAAGGTCAAATGGGCAGCACGTGGAGGCATCTCCACACCCAGCAAGCCCCGCAGTGGCCCAGAGGTTCAGAGGCCATGGAAGCCTCCTTGTTTAAACCCATAGAGTGGTGTTCTTTCCCCAGCTGAGACACAGGTCTGCCGTGGACAGCAGACAGCTGATCCTCCCTCCTACCTACCGCCCAGGAAAATGCGTCCCCTGCTCTGCTCGCTAAGGGGGAGGGAGAGGCTGTCAGCAAGGTAGCAGGTGCTCTTTAGGTGGGTTGTTTAGAAACCTGCCTCCTGGTGCTGCAGGATGCCAACCCTATTCAGAATTCTAGGTTCTCTGCTTAGAATCCATGATCTTACCCCCTGGCTGGTGTGGCTCAGTGGATTGAGCGTCGGCCTGCGAGCTAAGTGTCGCTGGTTCGATCTTCCAGTCAGGGCACATCAGAGAAGGAAAACTCTGACTCCAAAAAACCTCCGCTGCCTTGCGGCATACCTCTTCAGGGGAAAGGCTAAGGGAGTAAACCCCGACAGAAAGTCCGGAGCCGGAGTCCCTAAGGCGGTTTGACGTTGTAGTCAACACCGGCAACTCCTGCGGCGCACCTGAAGCCAAGCTGTATTGACTCCGTCTTTCCCTTGGACCCTTCAGCTGCGAAGAGAGGGGGGGTCTGCTGCATGGGCAACAGCAGACCCTCCATATCACCCCGCCCAGGCTCTGTAGCTTCAGCTTCACTGGAGAGGACACTCCAGCGTCATCTCAAGATGTCGATTCAACACGGGAGGAGACAGATACCGTGTCACTCCCGAGTCGGACTGCACAGCCATTCTCGGCGGTGCAGATAGACTCTTAAGAAGATACACCATCGTCTCTCGAGATGGACGGCTGCCGACGACCCTCCTCAGTGGTGTGGTCTGAAAACCCAATAGGACTTCTCTGTGGGATAGCTTGCCCTGGGGAAACAGTGCTTTCCTCACAGTATCTTTGAAATGAGCCGTAAGATTGAAATGAGCTTCTCATACCGGGAATTCAGAGACATTACTTTAAGTCTCTGAAGAACAAAGTCAATGAACAAACAAAACAGAAACAAATTTATAGATACAGAGACTATTTTGTTGGGTGCCTGATGGGAGGGGGCTGGAAGAATGGGTAAGAAAGGGGATGGGATTAAACTGTACAAATTGGCAGTTATAAAAACGTCCCTGGGATGTCAAGTACAGGATAGAATATATAGTCAGTAATATTGTAATAACTATGTATGGTGTCAGAAGGGTCCTAAGACTTGTTGGCGGGATCACTTTGTATGTTATATAAATAGCTAATCACTATGTTGTACACCTAAAACTAATATAATATTGTATGTCAACTTATTGAAAAAATATATTTTTTTAATTAAGAAAACAAGACACAATGAAGAGACTGTACGAACAATGCAATCTTTTTTTTTTTTTTTTGGTTTTTCCATTACAGTTGTCCCCTTTTCCCCTAAAACAATGCAATCTTAACGTACATATTGGTGGGGAGCGTTCAGAAGTGGACAATGGGGGAAAAAATACCCATCTCTGAGACCATTTGGGAGTTTATAAAATGGAAATAAAGACACAAGCTTGTAGCTTGGCTGTATTATCATTACTCTCCCGCCCCTGCCTCTCTTCCATAGATGGACCAAGAATGCGACAAGATTTCAGGCAGAGATCTGTTTTCAGCGCAGGAAGGGGTGGTCACAAGCAATGAAGAGCCCTGGGGACAAAGCTGGGTCAGCTTTTGTGTGCCCTTTATGGAGGTGGGGACATTTCTAAGAGGGCTTTGTTCCCAGGGACCCAACCTTCTTTTAGAGACTGAGAATATTTTTAACCCAAGTTTTAGGGATTCTGCAAGACAGCTGTTTCAGGGAAATATGTAGGCCAGTCTGTGATGTTTGGAGTCATCGTTTTAAGGTTAGGGAGTGGGATGGGGGAAGAGAGCAAGAATAACTCTGGAGCTTCCAGAGGCGGTGTCCCCAGAGAGAGCTACACCTGCAACCAAAGTTACTTTTTGTGGCCACTCTTGCGGGTCTGGAGGGGCTAAGCAGATGAACGTCCCTTTGTTCCACTGCAAGTTGAGTGTCCATTTCTGCCCTCTTTCAGTCCCCATTTACCATCACCAAGTCACGATGGAAGGATGGACAATGCCTAGGTTGGGAGAAGGGCACACTCACGCTGCAGTGGGAGCCAAAGCAGCGAGGCCCTTCAGAGGTCATGTGCCCGATACCTATTCAAATGAGAAAACAGACTCACATTTGAACTTGGCACTCCCACTTCTTAGTTTATTATTATACTTAATGGTGATAAAACACTCATAACATACATTTTACTCTCTTAACCTTTTTCTGCACGTACAGCTCAGTAGTAAGTACATTCACGTTGTTGTACAACTAATCTCCAGAATGTTTTTATCTTACAAAACGGAAACTATGTACCCATTGGACAATCTTCGTTTGCCCTTTCCACAGCCCCTGGCCACCATCATTTTACTTCCTGTCTCTGTGATTTTAACTGCTCTAGGTATCTTCTATAAATGGGTTCATGTGGTAGATGTCTTTTTGCAACTAGCTTATTTCACAAAGAATAATGTCCGCAAGGTTCACCCACATTGTAACATGTGGCAGAATTTCCTTTCTTAGGCTAATATTCAATTGTATATATATCACCAGCATTCCTATTTATATAGATTTATATTTGAGAAACAGTCCTATAAATGCCCAAATAAATGTTCACTTCAAAAGTGTCTGGGAGAGTCCAAAGTGAAGGCAACTCAACTGTTCAGCAGGTATGTGGCTGAATACCATGAATACAGTTCAGGTCTTGGAAAGATCCTGTGTCATTATGAAAATACGGCAAAGATCAATTGCTTACTGAAAATTGAAGCTAAAGAGAAGGCTCTAAGGTTCCATTCATTCTTGCCAAATTAAAAAATTAACTCCAAGTTGTCGGGGTGGTGACCTTGAGTATTCTATAGACTTAGAATTTTAAAAATAGTCTGGAGTATATTTGTAGTCACAAAAAATAATGAATATATTTTTAGATATCAAACTGGAGAGGTGCAGGAGGGCACATATTTGTGACTTGATGAGCTGCTCAGAGATGAACATGCTCCACCCATTCAGGAGTTACAAAGCCATATTAAGAGGTAGTGTTGTGTGCTCCATGGCAAAGATAACCCAGCAGGACAGAATGCTCTTCTAGACGCCCTTTCAGGTCCTATCCAAGTCTAGCCTGGCCCTCTGCTTCTCATCTACCTGCTGCCCATGGAACTGGTGTGTCTTTGCAGCCAGATATGACAAGAGGGAGCCTAGCTTCCAAGGTTGTCCCTCATTTACACCTGGAACTTTATCACCTGATCCTTGGAGAACCTTTCCTGCTCCCTGAGAGCATTCTTGCCCTGGAGTCTCTCAAGTGATGATATCCTCCCACTACCTTCCCTGGCTCCTTTCCTAAGCTACAAGACACACTCGTATAACCATGGGACTGGAGAGAATGCTATAGGAGCCACAGTAGTAACCACTGTCATTTAGTGAAAGGGTACTTCAGCGCTGGCTCATGCAGCTACCACCCCAGTGAGTACTCACAAAGACCCTGTGGGGGAGCTGTTGTGATCACGCCCCTTGTGCAGATGGACATGAAGGCCCTGAGAGCTCTCTCCAGCCCTGTCTCTCAGGGCTGCCCCCTGCAGCAGTGGCCCGTCACAGCTAAGCTTGTTTGAACTGAACAGAGAGAGAGAGGGTGGAAGTTTTCACAAGAATAAAAATGTTTTTTTCATCTTCTACTCCACCATCTTCCTCCTCCCTTCAGGTGTGTTATTTTTATTTTTATTTGTTTTCCAGGCAGATGCCAGCATGTTTCGTTTCCTGGAGTCCTTTGGCTATGTTAATTGCTGACTTGCAGGTGCTAATTTGGTGGCAGGAAGGATGTAGGAGCATGTGTCTGTTGCTGGGCACCAAGTCCCCTTTCGTGGATGAGAGCTACAAGGGTAAGCCCAGCATCAGGGGTTCTTCCCCACCATGTCACTGGTCTTGTCAGCCCGGGAGTGGGACACCTGGGACAATACAGGGCCGGCCACATCCCAGAAAGGGAAAGGGTCTCTCACACGGCATGTTTCAATTTCACAACGGAGGAGACAGAACAGGCTGGGGTGGTGACTTTTTGAGCTTTATTCAGAATTTTGGGTCAGAGCTTGGAGAAAACACTCGACTCCTCCCACTGGGGCTGTGAGGTGTCGGATCCCTCCGATCCCTCGGATGAAAGGGAGAGGGCGCGGTCTGCTGTCCTGCCATTTGCATGTATGCCTGATGCCGAGCACCTGAGCCTGGGACCCAGCTGCAGGTTTGCTCCCCTTGATCCTCAGTTCTCTGGGTTCATCACAGCTCAGCTCTTAGGAACCCAAGTCAGCTTAGAGTTTTCAGGGAGACCTGGGTTTCCAACTCAAGTACTTTCCTAGAAGAACTTTGATCTTTTCTCCTGTCAATGGCTTTCAAACAATATTTTTAAAGCAGCACTAATCCTATTAGAAGAGACTTAGACGCTGCCTTTGCTGGGCTGTCAGGCTGTTGGCGCCGGAGGCCATGGCCTGGGCCCTAAGGGCACAGCTGGTGAGCAGGCAGGACACAGCCCGGAGAAGGGACAGGTATCTCTGTGTGTGCCTATGCATGCGTGTGTGTGTGTGTGTGCATGTGTGTGTGTGGGGGGGTGGTGGCTGGGGCATGGGGAAGAGGGTGTAAGCGGCTGAATTCCTCATCCCTTCTGTTTCTTCTTTGCATTTAATCCAAAGGAAAACAATGCACAGGCTGTGGCGGGGGTGTCCAGGTGGAATTAAGTCATGACAGCTGGGTCCAGAGGAACTGCAATCCACAACTAAGTTTGGGAAGCAGCCTTTGCCAAAGAACTAACACTGTTTTGTCTACCCTTGTTCCAGGAGGTATTTTAGAAAAGAAATTGGGAGCATATAGTCTAAAAGGGTGTACAGATCCTTCCCTCATCCTGCACTGATGGGAGTGGGTGTGGGTGTGGGGGTTCTGGCAGGGTCGGGTTGGGGACGCCCTGCGCAGTGGGGAGGGGATGCCTATTTGGCTTAAGGACAGGAGAACTGAGACCTTCTTGACTAGGGCCATCACCCCACTAGCAACAACCAGGTGGATTTTTGCTCAGCCCACTATTAACAGAGTGCAGGCAGACCTCAGATTATTGTGCTTCACAGGTGTTAGTGGTGGTTTTTTCTTTTCTTTTCTTTTTTCTTTTATAAATTGAGGGCAAGACCCTCTGCCAGAAAAAATGATTACAACTTGCTTTATTATGGTGATCTGGAACCAGACCCACCGTATCTCGGAGACATGCCTGTTACCTGGCTGAGGGGGCTTCAGGAACAGAAATAAAAATGTATTTTCTCCCAGTGCTGGAGGCTGGAGTCCAAGATCAAGAGGTTGGCAGTTTGTTTTTTCCTGAGACCTCTCTCCTCAGTTCTTAGATGGCCCTTCACCCTGTGTCTTGTCATGTTCTTCCCTCCCTACATGTCTCTGTGTCCTAATTCCTTGTCTTACAAGGACACCAGTCACATTGGATTAGGGCCCATTCTAATAACCTCATTTTATTGTGTTGGCCAAAAAGTCCATCTGCTAGGGAGCAGGGTATCACCCTAGCATGTGGCTTCCATGCCTCTATCACAGCACTTCAGAGCAGAAGGTGGAATAGAACTATAGTGCCCCTGCCTGCTTTCTTGTAGCAGTCACTGGCCATGTGTGTTGAATCAAATTAAAATTAGTTAAAATGAACTATAATTGAAACTCCAGCTTCTCAGTCACACTAGCCACGCTGTGGTTCTGTAGTGCGCCCCACAAGGAAGACCGTTTTCAGTGCCACAGAGAGTTCTATAGGACATCACTGCTCTACAGCAAGAGCTCCTCTGTGCCTGTCCTGGCATTAAGCATGGGACCTGACCAGCATGGCTCAGTTGGTTGGGAATCATCCCTCAAAGCGGAAGGTCAGCAGTTCGATTCCTGGTGAGGGCACATGTCTGGATTGCTGGTTTGGTCCCTGGTCAGGGTGCATATGATATGACAGGCAATCAATCGATCAATGTTTCTCTTCTCTCTCACATCAATATTTCTCTCCTTCTCTTTCTCCCTCCCTTAGCCTTTCTCTAAAAATAAATTAATAAAAAACATCTTTTTAAAAAACATGGGGCTTGACCCATAGTACATGCTCAATAAATGTTTGTTGAATTCAGTTAGACATATGTTTTAGTGCAGTGGTTCTCAACCTTCCTAATGCCGTGACCCTTTAATACAGTTTCTCATGTTGTGGTGACCCCCAACCATAACTAAAGCAGAGTGATTAATCACAAAAACAATATGTAATTATATGTGTTTTTCGATGGTCTTAGGCGACCCCTGTGAAAGGGTCGTCCGACCCCCAAAGGGGTCACGACCCACAGGTTGATAACCGCTGTTTTAGAGGGACTGAGAGAACCAGAGGACCATTAAAAAGAAAAAATTTTCAGGGCCCTTCAACCAGATTTGCAGTCTTCCAGAGTGAACTGGCAGCTGCCCCTGAAGGGCAGAAGGATGGGGAGAGAGGATGGGCAGGCCCAGAAATGAATACCTACTACTTGCCAGGCCTGAGGTACAGCCCCAGATTTGTTGGGGCTGGTGGGGTGTGTGTACAGGTGTAGCCAATTGCTGTTCTTGACACATTTTCTTCTACAGGTGAGCTACATTCCTGGCTCACAGCTCAGCACAGAATCAGGGCCAATGGGGTGCACTCGAGGGGGTGCACCTGCAACTGTCCTAATGTTTGGGCACGGCCCCCTGTGGTCCCGTCCCACTGGGCTGCCTGGGCCTGTCCTGCCAGTCCCCAGGCAGGTCACCGAGGGCCAGGCCACCCTTACCTGGCATGGGGAGACTAGAAAAAATGCAGGGAGGCCCATGCAGAGAGAGAAGAGCGAGGCACCTGGCCTTTTTCCAGCTCAAATATGGGGCTGTGTGTCAGGCTTAGCTTTCAACAGAGGCACCTCCCTTGTGGTGACAGTGAGCTAGTTTCTCTGGGAAACCCCGTCTTCAGCTCCGCTGACAGCCAGTAGGGGGCTCTGAGCTCTGTCAGGCTCAAATCGAGAAGGGAATCACCCCTCCTTCAAACTCTGTTGACTTCCCGTAGGTGCCCCCAGGAATGCCTATCACAAGATGATTCTGACACCTGGGATTCAATCTATTTCTGGTTTAAAAATGGTCACTCAGACCCTTTTCTTTTAAGAATGCTCCTGAGCTCTTTCAGCATAGCAATCATGGCGTCCGAGTGGAGCGCCCACAAACCGGCATTTGGAACCAAGTGTCCCATGGCTCTCGTCGTAGCCAAGCTTTCCGGCAACCTTGGGAGGCAGGCGATGCCCACTGTGCAGATGCAGAGACTGAGCGCAGAGAGGGTAAGCTGCCCACCGTGCCTTCTCCTCGGCACTCTCTGCGCCCGGCTCTGCCCCTCGCTGGCGCAGTATAAACACTAGGAATGCTATTTGCTGTCGTGCCATGACCTTGATGGCTCTCGGACTTGTCCTTCCTGCCAGTGCACGCATCTGGGATGTGCTACAGCATTGGGTACCACTGACTCCTGCAGCTCCAGGTGAACTTTTTTAACCTGTCCCACCACACCCAGCATCATCAGCCCTAAGTGGCCCTAAGTGGCACCCAGCACAGATGCCTCTAAAGAAAGATGACAACTGTCAGGCAGGGCTTGCAAGCTCCTTGCTGCCTCCCACCCTCTCTGAGCTGGGCAGGGCCTCTCCACCCTGGGCAGGGCCTTCATTGCTTCCTTCCTCTCTCTCTTTGCAGCCAAGAAAATCATGCTCCTACTCACTTTCTTACCTAAGAGACACCCCCTGCCTCATCTGGCCTGTGCTCCCTACCGTCTCCAATTTTTCCTTCCCTCCTCTCCTGTGGTAGATGTAGTTTCCAAAATCTGGCACCACCACATTTCCAGTCCTGCGTGCCCAACCTGCACTTGGACACCCCTCATCAAGAGATAAGTCCATTTTCTCACCCCTTGAACTGGGCGGCACTTTGTTTGTTCCTTAAAGAACAGAATATAGCAGAAGAAAAACTGCATTGGATTTCCAAGGCTAGGTCATGAAAAGTGATATGGCTTCTGCCTGGCTCTCTCTCTTGGAGAGCCCAGCCACCATGTTGCAAGGAAGCCCAAGTAGCCATTGGGAGAGGCCCTGTGTTCCAGCCAATAGCCCCAGCTGAGATCTCAGCCAATAGCTGGCATCGCCACTAGACATGTGAGTAAGCAAACCTCTAGGTGATTTTAGCTTCTAGCCCTTGCCCTCTGTGATGCCAAATGGAGTAGAGACAGGATATGCTCGCTGAGACCTACTCAAATTGTAGACCTGTAAGCAAAATAAATTTGTCGTTTCAGGCCACTATGTTCTGGGGTAGTTTGCTATGCAGCCATAGTAACTGGAACACCCCAGTGGATTTTCAATTCCAATAATTAATAATAATTAATGCATCCCTTTTCTGATCTACCCCTCCCCCGCCGCACCCCCACCCACCCCACAGCCTTTCCTCCCAAGCTTTTAGGCTGGTCTCTTTGCTCCAACTGTTATATCGCATCTCAGGCAGCAGCAACTAAGACATTTGCCTGTTAGCCTCTAAGTGTTTTCAACAAATGCCCGCCAGAACCCCTGCCTCTGGCTGCTACTTAGTACATATCCTATAGGATCAAGTCCATAAGACCACAGGGTATATGACCTTGTGTATTGTAGTTTTGAAAGCTACTGTCTTGATCCAGTTTTGAGGTCCTGG